>NC_053024.1:94726660-94856585 GCF_003073215.2 Triticum urartu
GGGGGGGGGGGGGGGGGGGCAGGCGCGCCCCCTACCTTGTGGCCTCCTGTTAATTGGCTTGACGTAGGGTCCAAGTCTCCTGAGTTGTATTCGGTGAGAAAATCACGTTCCCGAAGGTTTCATTCCGTTTGGACTCCGTTTGATATTCCTTTTCTTTAAAACCCTAAAACAGGCAAAAACAACAATTCTGGGCTGGGCCTCCGGTTAATAGGTTAGTCCCAAAAATAATATAAAAGTGGATAATAAAGCCCAATAATGTCCAAAACAGTAGATAATATAGCATGGAGAAATCAAAAATTATAGATACGTTGGAGACGTATCAATTACTACAGACTGTCCTATTTTAGACAGATTCTATTTTTCGTGTGTTGTTTGCTTATTTTGATGAATCTATGGGTAGTATCGGGGGGTATGAACCATGGTGAAGTTGGAATACAGTAGATATAGTTCTAATATGAAATTGGAATGAGTTTGCAACAGTACCTAAAGGTAGTTATTTGCTTTATTATACTAACGGATCTCACAAAGTTTTTGTTAAGTTTTTTGTGGATGAAGTGTTCGAAGAACGAGGAGTTACCGATGTGAGAAGAATAAAGAGAGGCAATAGCTCAAGCTTGGGGATTCCCAAGGCACCCCAAGTAAATATTATAAGGATACTCAAGCATCTAAGCTTGGGGATGCCCCAGTTGGCATCCCATCTTTCTTCTTCAACAATTATCGGTATACCTTGGTTTTTGTTTCGTTCACATGATTTGTGTCCTTTGTTCTTTTGTTCTTCCTATATGAACCATGCTAGTATGATATAGCCCTTCATTGATTTATAGAATGCTTCATGTACTTCAATTATATCTTTTAAGTATGATCTTATAGAATTGCTCTTTGTGCTTCACTTAAATCTTTTGAGTATGGTTTTATAGAATGCTTCGTGTGCTTCACTTATACATTTTGAGCTTGGACATTGGTTAGTTTATATTAATTATACAAAGCTCCATGAACTTCACTTATATCTTTTGGAGTATGAATAATACTATCATCTAAAGCGGGTTTGGAAGAGTGTCAACTCTAGGAACTAGTGATCCCGCTATTCTGAATGAGAAGAATTTTGCTTATGTGGAGAGTAGAAAAATTTCTATGCTTGTAGATCATGATAAGAATGCTTTATGTTATGGTTATATAGTTGAAATCATTCATGATGCTACTGAAAATTTTTATGAGGGAGGAATACATGCTTGTAGGAGTGCAATAATATCAAGTTTTTCTCCCTATGTGCTTAAAGTTTTGAAGTTATACTTGTTTTTCCTTCCTATGCTAGTTGATTCTTGTTCCCATAAATTGTGTGCTCACAAAATCCCTAGGCATAGGAATTGGGTTAGGTTTAAATGTGCTAGTAATATTCTTCATGATGCTCTCTTTATGTTCAAGTCTTATCTTTCATGTGAGCATCATTGATATCATCAGGCCTAGCTAAAATGCATTAAAGAAAAGCGCTTGTTGGGAGACAACCCAATATTTACCCTTACTGTTTTTGTGTGTTTACATGATTAAGCTACTGTAGTAATCATGTTTTATAGCTTTTGTTTCAATAAAGTTCCAAGTAAGACCTTTGGGAAGACTTGGGTGAAAGTTAATGTGATCTTGCTGTAAAAAACAGAAACTTTGCGCTCACGAGATTAGCTGCCATTTTTTTACAGAAGAGTGCTTTGGTGCTGATTCTTTTTGCAGAAGATTAATATACAAATTTCTCACGTCCACCAATTTATTTCATAATTTTTTGAGTAGAAGAAGTATGGTTAGTGTTCAGATCATTACAGACTGTTCTGTTTCTGACAGATTCTGTTTTCATTGCATAGTTTGCTTGTTTTCTAGTTTCTATGACTTATATTCCTCAATATAAATTATAAAAATGATATGGTACAGTAGGCATTGTGTGAGAACAATTACGGTCTTTGTCTTTGATAGTACCAAGGTGAATGGTTTACTCTTTATCATACTAACCTATCTCACGAAGTTCCGTTAAGTTTTGTGTGATTGAAGTTTTCAAGCTTTGGGTGAGATATCGATATGAGGAGAATAAGGAGTGGAAAGACCCTAAGCTTGGGGATGCCCAAGGCACCCCAAGGTAATATTCAAGGAAGACTCAAGCGCCTAAGCTTGGGGATGCCCTGGAAGGCATCCCCTCTTCCGTCTTCAAAACTATCGGTATACCTTACTCGGAGCTATATTTTTATTCTTCACATGATATGTGTTTTGCTTGGAGCGTATTTTCAATTTTACTTGCTGTTTGAATAAAATCATTGGATCTGAAATATTAAATGAAAAAGAATCCTCCCATGGCTAGTTAATTATTTGACTACTCAGTGTCCTTCACTCATATGTTTTTGGAGTAGTTTGTCATTACTCACGTGCTTCACATATATCCTATGAGTAAATGGTTGAATGAATTGAATGTCATAAATCTCAATTTATATATGTTTCATATGCTTATACCATGGGGAGTAATGACTTCACATAGAATAAGTATAGTTAGTAAACTTATTGAAAGTTAGCAAACGTAGAATTGGTCACTTGAACAATTCATGAAAGAATATTGAAGGACGAGAGATTTCACATATAAATATATACTATCTTGGACATCTTTTGTAATTGTGAGCACTCATTAAAATATGACATGATAAAAGGTTTGTCAGTGTCAAAACTGGCGGATCTCGGGTAGGGGGTCCCGAACTGTGCGTCTAGGCGAATGGTAACAGGAGGCAGGGGACACGATGTTTACCCAGGTTTGGGCCCTCTTGATGGAGGTAATACCCTACGTCCTTCTTGATTGTTCTTGATAATATGAGTAGTACAAGAGTTGATCTACCACGAGATCAGAGAGGCTAAACCCTATAAGCTAGCCTATGGTATGATTGTCTGTTGTCCTATGGACTAAACCCTCCGGTTTATATAGACACCAGAGGGGGCTAGGGTTACACAGAGTCGGTTACGAGGAAGGAGATCTACATATTCGTATTGCCAAGCTTGCCTTCCACGCCAAGGAGAGTCCCATTCGGACACGGGACGAAGTCTTCAATCTTGTATCTTCATAGTCCAACAGTCCGGCCAAAGGACATAGTTCGGCTGTTCGGATACCCCCTACTCCAGGACTCCCTCAGTAGCCCCCAAACCAGGCTTCAATGATGATGAGTACAGCGCGCAGATTGTCTTCGGCATTGCAAGGTGGGTTCTTCTTCAAACTCCGAGTACCTGTTAAATAGTGTCCGGCTTCTCGTAAATGTTGCACTTCTTGGCTTCTGCGTCCAATAATGGCCATCTTCCACGTGTCAAGTGAATGTGAGGAGCCAGGGTGTTTTTACATTTTCCACCCCATCTATGTGAATGAACTGTCTATTAAAGAGACGAGGATCCTCAGATCCAAACCACACCATCCTCCTTCAGCGAGCATTCATCGGAGCGCGCCCGAAAAAATCCATCCCAACATGGCCGGCCGGCGCAGCTTCTCCTCTCGCTCCCGCAGCCCCAAGCCCGGAGATTGGGAGAAGTGTTTCATCCTGTACAGCCAATTTAGTGAAGCTACAGACCCAGGGATTCCTCCCTCCAGCGTATATGGTCCCGGTTCGAGCCGGGCTCGCCACCTATAATGGCGGGGAGCAAGCGGAGAGCTTTCCCAACCCCTCTAAGGGAGAGCGGGTATGCCTTGTCCCTTATTTGTTAAGGTGACTCGAATTTCCAATCCATCCATTTATCCGAGGGCTCCTGGAGTTCTACGGCCTCCAGTTGCACAACCTCACCCCTGCCTCCATATTGCACATCGCTGGTTTCGTAGCCCTTTGCGAGCTGTTTCTGGGTTGCGAAGCTCATTTCGCGCTATGGAAGAAGTTGTTCTGCCTTGTGCCCCGTACACAGAGGGGATCAATATATTAAGTGGGCGGAGCCGAAGTATGGCGCATCACCGGGACCGGATACCTATCCGGTACCCCGAAGAAGACGTCCGAGGACTGGCCTTCGGAGTGGTTTTATATGGAGGATGTTCCTCTCCTGGATCCTATCCGGATTGGTCTTCCTGAGTTCGACAACGCCCCTTTGAAGAAATGCCTAAGCTGGCGCCCACGGAGCCCACAGGAGGAAGATGATAGAGACGTATTTTATCTGATGGGCCGGATAAAGTTGTTGGCCAAATCAAGACTGACCATAACCGAGGTTATGGCAATTTGCATTATGCGGGGGTGCAGCCACTTCAATATCGAGGCCACCCCATGTGGCACTTCAACGGGGAAGATGATGCCACTTGTTGCGAGCACAAGGGACCAGACTCAGTTGCTGCTCTAGCAAAAATTCTATCCAATCTATATAAGGGGGAAGAAGAGGAGTTCCTCCGCATCAAGCCACAGGATGGATTCTCCATGAACAACCCTCGAAGCTGGGTGAGCTTCTGCTCTTTTTTACTTCCATCCTACCCTTGTTTTCGTGATAAATATTTACCTTGTCGTTTCATCGTAGGAACTGCGTAAGGCGGTAGGGGAGATCAATAGCCCACCTCCACAACCGGAGGATCCTGAACGGGTCCTCGACCCCGGCCTCAAAGAGGATCCGGACATATTCGTGGAGCTGATTGATAGGATTTTCTATCAGCTAAGCTGTGATGACGCCATGGTGGCCATTATAGCCGACTACCCTGGGCTACTCCCAGCCTCATAGGTAAATGAGACCAGAGTCCCAACCTTTGAAAAGGATTTCCTTTTATGCACTTCACCTACTGTATACAAGCGGTGTTTTATAGGGAAGGCCCTCGGGACGCCATGCCGAGCCCGCGGCGACTCGCCAACAAGGGGTTTCAAAGCCGGACAGGCTAAAAAGGAAGGCGGTCCGGACGGTGACGCTGACGCAGAGGTATGATGCAACACCTCACTCCGTGGTTGTCGTCTTTAAAAACATAATAACACCCGTGTTTCCTAGAAGGAAGAACGCTCGCCGGACAATATCCGGGGAGGCCGCCGATCACGCCTCTACTAGTCGGGCTCCAGGGTCGGACACAGAGGCGGAAGCTAACACGAGGCACACTCCGGATGCTCCTTCTACAGAGGATGCGGATAAGATATCCGCTACGAATTCCGAAGTGGAGAGCGCCATGATCACAGGCGTCGCCGAGCCATACTCGGTGACGCTTGTTTCTCCCAAGAGGCGTTTGATGCATTCAACTCAGGAGATGCGTATATCCGTGCTGCTCAAAATGGTCTAGCCAGAGCCACGGACCAGTATGTAAAGGATGTACGGGTAAGAAAATTTGATGAGTATATATATCAGTAGCCCCTGAGACTTGAAACAGTTGGCACAACTGATTTAAGGATCATTTATTGTGCAGGTTCTTACAGAGAAGAATACTCGACTGTCACAGGAGCTGGAGGAATGCAAGGCCCAACTTCGGGCCGCTGTTGCCACATTGAAGGAACCTGAAAAGTCCCCAGCTGGTAACATTTGTTTCAAAGAATGATAGGTACCATATAGTGTGCGGCATGGCTGTGGATCTAATAATAGATATTGCAGATGACTCCGGTGAGAATCCGGAGGACCAGCATGTCGTACGACAGCTAAAGGCTGGCGAACGCGTGCTGACTAAGGTCACGCGAGAGAAAAACAATCTCCAAGACGCCAATACCAAGCTGAGCGTGGAACTGAAAGATGTTCGAGCCCAGCTTGCGGACTCCGTGAAGGAGAATAAGCGGCTTCGACGCGGCATTTTTAGTAAGTGCTTGAAAGAAACCTTAAAAGAGTGCGGCGAAGAAGCCGGCTAACAGAGTTATGTCTGCAGGTATGCTGACGGGTCGTCCCGTGGAGGAGATGCCCGGGTCTGCGGGTGATCTTCTACCCCGAGCTCTCACAACTGCACGAACAAGTTCGGCAGGTGATGCAAAGTATTGCCCGGGCCTTGTGGCCATCCGTCTCCCTACCAGCAGGCATTGGAGAGCTTGCGGAGAAGCTCAAGGGAGCACGGTGGCGCTTCCTATTATGGAAGATATCGGCCTGCCGTCAAGGTGCCAGGGAAGCCTGGGCCATGGTGAAGACGTGGTATACCAAGGCTGACCCAAACCATGTGCCCGAGGTCGGACCTATGGGGCCCGATGGGAAAGAGATCCCCGTTAGCTTAGTGTATGGGCAAGTAGAATTAGCCGCAAAGTATTCCCAACAGGATTGTAGGCTAGACAGCCCGTTGGATGGTATAGAAGAGGAATTTAGTCAGTCTAGATGACTATGTAATTAAAGTGACATGTATAATGCCTTCTAGCCGGATTGTAAATCATTTGTCATGGCGGAACTTTTCGCTTCAACCTCGGGACCCGATAGTCCGTAGTGTATCCGAATACCCGCTCAGTTATATAAGAACCGGGGTATGCGTGGAAACCAGGCGTAGGGGTCATTAGTGCTTGAACAGACAAGTACCCAACTAGTTATGTTATATTACATGGGTAGTAAGAAACATCTTCGAGGGAGAATAGTTCCGTTAAGGGTTCCTTTCCCTGGGTACGCATGCCCTAAAGTGCATGTCCGGACTGCGAGAGGAGACGCAGGCAAAAACATCTAGGGGCACATATGGAAAATATATAAAAATCATCTTTTGTTCACCGACCGAATATTCCCTTAAGAATGCTAGCTTTCGGCTTCACCCAGTCTGAGGTACACATCCGGATGACCCAGCAGTAACAATTGCAGAGGTGCTCCCCTTATGCCCTAGCCGAATTAACGGGAACGTAGGGCATAAATACAAGAGCCAGGCAACCCAGCTTGGCCAAAACTTAAGTCATATCGATGCATATAATGGCGAAGAAAAGGTACATGCGGAATAATAACACATGTGCGGGGCATGAAGCCCAGATAAATAATTAAGCTTCTGTGTAAGAAGCTCCCAGGTATGATGAGCACGGTTAGCGCGTCAATAGTGTGCAAGCAAGGCACAAGTTGGCTCTTGAAGGCCTTGAGAAAGAATAAAAGAAAGAAAGAGAGAAAAGACAGATAATGTATATGTAAAAAATGGACAGAGGAAGGAGACGAACATAGAGTCCGACACTAGGCGTAGAATCTTCGGAGACTGGCTGCGTTCCATGGGTTCGGCTCAAGTCGATTATTTGATGCATCCGCAGACGGTACGCACCACCGGTCAAAACTTGGTCAATAATGAAGGGACCTTCCCATTTGGGCTCGAGCTTGGTCTTTTTCTTCTCCGGCAGGAGTAGAACTAGCTCGCCAACGTTATAAGTTTTGGCCCGTACTTCTCTGCTTTGATATCTTCGAGCCTGTTGCTGATAGAATGCGGAACGGGCTTTTGCCACGTCGCGCTCCTCCTCCAGGGTGTCCATACTGTCCTGCCGATCGAGCTCGGCTTCTCTTTCTTCGTACATGCGCACTCGAGGTGAGTCATCAATTATGTCGCAAGGCAGAACCGCCTCTGCGCCGTACACCATAAAGAAGAGTGTGTATCCGGTAGTATGATTCAGCGTGGTCCGCAACCCCCAGAGTACGGAGTCGAGCTCTTCTACCCAGTGCGTGTTAGACTCCTATAAGGACCGCACTAATCTGGGTTTGATGCCGCTCATGATAAGACCATTTTCTCGCTCAACTTGGCCGTTAGTTTGTGGGTGATAGACAGAAGCATAATCGAGCTTGATACCCACCAGAGCTTTACCTCGTCGGCTGTAAATTTTGTGTCGTTGTCAGTGATGATGCTGTGGGGGACGCCATAACGGTGTACAACCCCGGATATGAAGTCTATCACCGGTCCGGATTCAGCCATTTTAACAGGTTTGGCTTCTATCCATTTGGTGAATCTATCCACCATGACCAGTAAGTATTTTTTCTTATGGGTTTCCCCTTTAAGGGGTCCAACCATGTCAAGCCCCCAGACCGCGAAGGGCCAGGTAATGGGGATTGTTTGGAGGGCGGTGGGTGGCATGTGGCTTTTGTTTGCAAAAAGCTGGCAACCGACGCAGCGTTGGACCAAGTCCTGTGCATCTACCTGGGACGTCAGCCAATAAAAACTTGTACGGAAGGCCTTGCTTACAAGGGCCCGGGTTGCGGCGTGGTGGCCGCCGAGTCCGGCATGAATTTCTGCCAAAAGCTTCCGCCCTTCCTCTTCGGAGATGCACCTTTGAAGGACTCCGGTAGTGCTTTTTTATACAGCTCTCCCTCGTGGACCCTGTAGGCTTTAGATCGCCGCACTATGCAGTGTGCCTCATTTTGGTCCTCGGGAAGTTCCTGCCTAGTTAGGTAGGCCAGGAATGGTTCTATCCACGGGGTGATGATGGCCATTATTATGTGGGCTGAAGGTGTTATTTCGGTGGCAGAGCCTCCGATTATGTCAGAGTTTCGGTATCGGGCATTTTGGCCGGGTCCGGACTATTGTTACCGGTGTCCCCTTCCCATACCACAGATGGCTTAAACAACCTCTCCAAAAGATGTTGGGGGGACCGCATCGCGTTTTGCGCTGATGCGGGCGAGGATATCCGCCGCCTGATTGTTTTCCAGAGCCACATGGTGAAATTCGAGCCCCTCGAACCGAGCTGACATCTTTAGGACGGCGTTGCGATAGGCCGCCATTTTCGGATCCTTGGCATCGAAGTCTCAATTTATTTGGGATATTGCGAGGTTCGAATCCCCATGCACCTCCAGGCGTTGAATGCCCATGGAAACTGCCATCCGAAGACCATGTAACAGGGCTTCGTATTCGGCTGCGTTGTTGAAGTCTGTATACAGTGTCTGGAGTATGTATTGAACTGTATCTCTGGTTGGGGACGTCAGGATGACGCCAGCCCCTAGACCAGCCAGCATTTTGGAGCCGTCGAAGTGCATGATCCAATTGGAGTATGCGCTGTACTCTTTAGGGAGTTCGGCTTCCGTCCATTCGGCCACAAAGTCGGCCAATACTTGCGATTTAATGGCTCGCCAGGGTTTGTATGTTATGTCAAACGAGAGGAGCTCAATGGCCCATTTGGCAATCCGGCCCGTGGCGTCACGGTTGTTTATAATATCATTAAGTGGCACTTCCGAGGCTACCGTAATTGAACACTCTTTAAAGTAGTGTCGCAGCTTCCGGGATGCCATGAATACCGCATAGGCTATCTTTTGATAATGTGGGTACCGTGATTTGCATGGAGTGAGGACACTGGATACATAATATACCGGCTTTTGAAGGGGGAATTTATGTCCGTCCGTTTCTCGTTCGACGACGAGCACTGCGCTTACAGCCTGATGAGTTGCCGCAATGTACAACAACATTGGTTCGCCGAAGTTTGGCGCGGCCAGGATTGGGTTGGATGCCAGTATGGCTTTTATTTCTTCCAATCCGGCTATGGCAGCGTCCGTCCACTCGAAGTGTTCGGTGCGCCGAAGGAGGCGATAAAGGGGTAATGCCTTTTCTCCTAAGCGGGAGATAAAGCGGCTTAGAGCCGCCACACATCCGGTTAATTTCTGGATTTGTTTGAGGTCCGTTGGGTGGACTTCGAATTTGACTATTTCATCCACTGGTTTAAAAGAGGTGGACTTGGATCTCTTGTCAAGTATCACGTCGTCCCTGTCCACTATGGAGCGAAACGCGGTTAATTCCTCAGCCACAAGGGCTTCGGATAATGCCTCGAGGGCCAATGCGGCTGTTTTGTTTTCGGCGCAGAGTGTTGTGTCCGGATCACTAGCGAGAGTGATGATTCCGTTGGGCCCGGGCATTTTGAGCTTCATGTACCCGTAATGGGGTATGGCTTGGAAGATCGTGAACGCCTCCCGCCCTAAAAGGGCGTGGTATCCGCTACTGAACGGGGCCACTTGGAATGTAATTTCTTCGGACCTATAGTTCTCCGGCGTGCCGAATACCACATCTAGTGTGATTTTCCCAGCACAGCGTGCTTCCCGACTGGGGATGATTCCTCTGAAGGTTGTGCTACTTCGCTCAATGCGGTTCCAGTCTATTTCCATTTTTTGAAGAGTTTCCTCACAGATGAGGTTTAATCCACTGCCGCCGTCCATGAGTACTTTGGTGAGTCGAAAGCCGTCCACAATTGGACTGAGGACCAGTGCAGCTGGTGCTCGGGCTGTTCAGAATTTAGGTTCGTCACTGGCATTGAAGGTAATAGTCGTGTCACTCCATGGATTTATTGCTGCCACGTGGCAGATTTTGGCAAGGCTGCGGAGTGTTCGCTTGCGCCTATTATTTGATGCGAAGGTCTCAAAGACTGTTAATACCGTATTTTTATCCACGGGATGGTGCTCTGTGGCATGAGAAGATCCTCACCACTTTTGGCCACTTGCCGGAGTACCCAACATGCTCTAAGGCTGTGTGTTGGTATGGTATCCGCTGTACTATGAATTTTGCAGGGTCTGTTGAGCCATCCCTCCAATACGGTTCCACGCCCTGTAGAGGGTCTTTGCTTCTTTGTAATTAACTCGGGTGTCTTATGATAGTGCACCCTTTTACTTCGGACTGGGTGTATATTCGGAGCCGGATTATCCCAAAATTTCGTTTTGGTTTTCTAGGCGCTTTCCATCGTACAGTACTTTAGTACTATGGACGCCAAGTCGGCGAAGCATGATATGTCACGGCGACTTATGGCGTTAAGGATTCCCTTGTCCGTGCAACTATTGCAGAAAAATGAGACTGCGTCTTCCTCGCGACAGTCCTTAACCTTGTTCATCACAAGGAGGAATCTGGCCCAATAATGATGTACTGTTTCCTGGGGCTCTTGCCTGATGTGGGAAAGATCATTTATGTTTGGGTGGGTGGGTGGATTTGAGTCCGAACCCTTACCCGATCTGAGACCCAGTGGCCGAGGAGTTTCCAATCTTGGAAGTTCGGGTTCCGGGATGTTGCCCGATAAGTCTGGCCCGCTGCCTGACTCTAAGTTCAGGGGTTGGGTGATGTCCTCCCGTAAACAGGTATCCGGCTCGGAGAGCTCAGGAATCCGGACATAGTTAGTCCTCAAGATAGAGGAAGAATCGCCGCATTGTTCCTCCACCACCGCAATATGATGGGTGACCGGTGGAGAGTTAATCTCCCTTTGATCGGGTTTAAGCCCAATCCGATCATAGCCCGTAGCGACTCCCAAGGCAGCGATGCGATCCAAGAGCTAATTTAGGGAATATAGCTCCATTGGATCCATCTGCTCGGCAAATATCGAGCCGACGTGGAGGCTGTTTTCGATGAGCCGAGAAGTCATCGTCGGTGCAGCAGCCGAATGGGCGGTCATGATGAAACTGCCTAGCCGGAGAGTTTGGCCGACAGCCAGGGCTCCCCGGCGGTAATGTTGTTTTTGACTACAAGACGAGGCATCCTCCCTTATGGTGACGGCACAGTGAAACTCTCAATGAAAGCACCAATGTCGGTGTCAAAACCGGCCGATCTCGGGTAGGGGGTCTCGAACTGTGCATCTAGGCGGATGGTAATAGGAGGCAGGGGACACGATGTTTACCCAGGTTCGGGCCCTCTTGATGGAGGTAATACCCTACGTCCTGCTTGATTGTTCTCGATAATATGAGTAGTACAAGAGTTGATCTACCACGTGATCAGAGAGGCTAAACCCTAGAAGCTAGCCTATGGTATGATTGTCTGTTGTCCTACGGACTAAACCCTCCGGTTTATATAGACACCGGAGGGGGCTAGGGTTACACAGAGTCAGTTACAAGGAAGAAGATCTACATATCCGTATTGCCAAGTTTGCCTTCCACGCCAAGGAGAGTCCCATCCGGACACGGGACGAAGTCTTCAATCTTGTATCTTCATAGTCCAACAGTCCGGCCAAAGGATATAGTCCGGCTGTCCGGATACCCCCTAATCCAGGACTCCCTCAAGGTTGATGTCAGACAAGGAAAACAACGTAATGGGTTATGTTTTCTTATATCCGAAATAAAGTATATTGTCTTGGATCATCCAATATGTTGAGCTTGCTTTTGCCCCTCATGCTAGCCAAATTCTTTGCACCAAGTAGAGATACAACTTGTGCTTCCAAACATTCCTTAAACCAGTTTTGCCATGAGAGTCCACCATACCTACCTATGGATTGAGTAAGATCCTTCAAGTAAGTTGTCATCGGTGCATGCAATAAAATTGCCCTCTAAATATGTATGATCTATTAATGTGGAGAAAATAAGTTTTATACGATCTTGTGATGTGGAAGAAATAAAAGCGACGGACTGCATAATAAAGGTCCATATCACAAGTGGCAATATAAAGTGACGTTCGTTTGCATTAAGATTTTGTGCATCCAACCATAAAAGCGCATGACAACCTCTGCTTCCCTCTGCGAAGGGCCTATCTTTTACTTTATCTTCTACCTTATGAAAGAGTCATGGTGATCTTCACCTTTCCTTTTTACATTTTATCCTTTGGCAAGCACATTGTGTTGGAAAGATCATGATATATATAACCAATTGGATGTAAATTATCATGAACTATTATTGTTGACATTACCCTCGAGGTAAAAGGTTGGGAGGCGAATCTATAAGCCCCTATCTTTCTCTGTGTCTGATTAAAACTTTGAACCCATAAATATCACGTGGGTGTTAGCAATTGTGAAAGATTAAATGACAGTTGAGTATGTGGAGTTTGCTAAACCAAAGCTCTCACATAGACCCTTCCTGAAAATAAGATTAATTGCAATTGTTTGATGACTGAGAATATAGTTTGTTAGTTTCAAGAAAGTTTATGATCTATACTTTAACATGTGAATAGCTTGTTACTTGATCATGAAAAGTTTTATGAAAATGAGCTACTGTTATGATATATAATGATGCTAGAAAAAGTGATTGGAACTACCATTGATGAAACTTATGCACTTGCTAGCATTCACACTTCATAAATTATTATTTTTATCATTTACCTACTCGAGGACGAGCAGGAATTAAGCTTGGGGATGCTGATACGTCTCCAACGTATCTATAATTTATGAAGTATTCATGCTATTATATTATCAACCCTGGATGTTTTATATGCATTTATATGCTATTTTGTATGGTTTTTAGGACTAACCTATTAACCTAGAGCCTAGTGCCAGTTTCTGTTTTTTCCTTATTTTTGAGTTTATAGAAAAGGAATATCAAACGGAGTCCAATTGACGTGCCAATTTTTGATGATTTTTTATGGACCAAAAGAAGACCCCAGAGTAAAAGAGTTGGGCCAGAAGAGTCCCGAACTATCCACGAGGGTGGGGGGCGCGCCCACCCCCTAGGCGTGGGCCCCTGCCTCGTGGACGCCTCGGGCACCTCCTTGACGTGAGACCGACGCCAAAAATTCCTATAAATACAGAAACCTCGGAAAATTAACCTAGACCGGGAGTTCCGCCGCCAGAAGCCTCCGTAGCCACCGAAAACCAATCTAGGCCCTCTCTGGCACCCTGCCGAAGGGGGCCGTCATCACCGGAGGGCATGGAGGAGGATCCCGGAGGGGCCATTATCACCATGAAGGCCAATGACCAGAGGAAGAACCTCTCCCCATCTAGAGGGGAGGCCATGGACGAGGAAGCACAAGGGGGAGAACCTCTCCTCCTCTCTCTCGGTGGCACCGGAGTGCCATCGGGAGGGGAATCATCGCCGCGGTGATCGTCTTCATCAACATCACCATCCTCATCTCTTTTATGCGGTCCACTCTCCCGCACCCCGCTGTAATCCCTACTTGAACATGGTGCTTTATGCCACAGATTATGATCCAATGATGTGTTTCCATCCTATGATGTTTTGAGTAGATATCTTTTGTCTTTGGGTTGATTGATGATTTAGATTGGTATGAATTGTATGTTTTACTTTGATGTTGTCCTATGGTGCCCTCTGTGTCGCGCAAGCGTGAGGGGTTCCCGCTGTAGGGTGTTGCAATACGTTCATGATTCCTTATAGTGGGTTGATGAGTGACTGAAACACAAACCCGAGTAAGGGGGTTGTTGCATATGGGAATAAAGAGGACTTGATGCTTTAATGCTATGGTTGGGTTTTACCTTAATGATCTTTAGTAGTTGCGGATGCTTGCTAGAGTTCCAATCATAAGTGCATATGATCCAAGTAGAGAAAGTATGTCAGCTTATGCCTCTCCCGCATATGAAACTGCAATAGTGATTACCGATCTTGTTAACGATTGCCTAGGACAATTCCGCACATCGATCCACCATTATTCCACACTCGCTATTTATAATATTTAGTAATATATTCTAACTTCATGATAACATCACCTACCTTTATATTTTAGCTCTCCGATATTATACAACGTTATCCTCTTCATACCCACAACCTAGTTTTATTTCTCGTTGCTAGTTGGAAGCAAACATTCGGTGTACGTAGAGTTGTATCAGTGGCAGATAGGGCTTGAGAGAATATTGATCTTACCTTTAGCTCCTTGTGGGTTCGACACTCCATACTTATAACTTCCACCTTTAGAAATTGTTACGATGATTCCTTGCACTTGGGGATTATCAACGTCGCACAACACCGTCCAGTGCCTGCTTCATCTCGGCCATCGCTGCATCCAGCGAGGTGTTGGCGATGAGGACACGGCCGAGAGTCGCCTCTGTGCGCCCCAGCGAAGCGGTGGTCGTCTGCGCCAGCGCATCGAAGACTTTGGCGGACGAGGCAGCGTACTTGTCAAGCGAGTCCTGGAGCTTTGACGCGTTCCGCCGTGGCCGCCCCGGCATCGGAGACCGCCTTGCTCTGCTGGATCGTGGCCTGCACCAGCTCCTGCAGATCTGCTAGGGAGAGCTCTGCTGCCGCCATGCGAGCGGAGATCGTCGGTTTGTTGGATCGCGCCGTTGGATCCGATCGATTTACTCAACCAAACGCAGGTACACCGAGGTGTTTTCCATGGAATCACCTGAGGGGATCCGCACCCTTGCCTGGAATTAGGAGCAGATCGATGGATTGATCACGAGATATGGATGAAAATTTTGGGGGAAAACAGAGGAAGCGGATCGATACACGGCTCTGAATACCAGATGCTACGGAATCATAGCAACTCCTCGCGTCACGCCAGGATGTGGTAACGAGAGACAGAAGAGAATTGCGTGGGAAGGAAGAAGAAGCACAGAGGAAGGATTGTATTCGAGATAATAATGTTTACAATGCCAGTTCCCTTTCCTCCCTCCACACGCTAGCTATATAACGGATCTATTACAGGCCACACCGGGCCGGCCCAACGGCCACTCACACACACAGGGCATGGCAAGGCCCAGGTCGTTGCAACGTACCATATTTTTATAGAAGGCAGAAGGCAATTACAAGAGACTACTTCTCGCTGCAAACAGCAAGTGTAGCACGAACTCCACAGCCGAGCTTATCCGAAGACAAGCAACCGCAAACGCTACAACCTCAATGCAAAGGAACTTGCCCTAAACATTTTCAACCGGACTTCCCTTGTCAACGCACCAACCACCCTTGAATACCTAAAAGAAGATGGGATAGGACTCGGTCGATCCCAAAAAAGTCACCGTCTTGGACTCACCAGCGCGGGCATACATTGCGCTGAAGTAGCTCTACTCGGACAAGCGGTAGACACAAAAGAACCACAACACAGAACCTCGAGGCCAAGTCTCCATACCCAATGCTCCCTTCAGAGGAACGACGCTAAGACGCCGCCAACGCCAGTCCGAGAAGGAACTAGGCTTTCGCCCGGAGACAGAAACCCAAGCTAGGAGGAAGAGATGCCGGCACACCTTAGCGACGCCTTCAAGGAGGGGACCAACACCCACAGGCGTTGTCGCCGCCAACACCGTCCGAAGACGGGCAAGATTTCCATCCGTGTCGCACATCTCCAACCCTCCCCACCGGATTGAGCCACACTGATCTGCGATGGGTCACTCTGCCGCCGCCACAACACCTCAGCCATCGTGACCAGACGTTGCAGCACACCGACCCTGCATGGCCGTGGGCAAGCAACCCGACCTCCATCTCTCGCTCCGCCAAGAAAAAGATGGCAGCTTTGGTCCCATGGCAGCACGCCAAGGTCAGCCTGCGCCGCACGCAGCCACCAACCACACCAATCCAGGCAGGTGGGCACGCAACAGATGGCCCAAGGACCCGGATCGGCCAGATATGAATCGCACGCAGTCGCCGCCATCTCCCAACTCCAGCGCCAATCGAGGGCGCTCGACGCCACTGCTGCACCCGACCGCTGCCGAAGTAGCATCTCCCGGCCGGGCTCGCAGCGCCGTGACCACTCGAGTACCCTCGCCGGCGCCACCATGACCCAGCCATGCCGCCGCCTCCAGGACCCTTCCCGGCGCCGCTCGGAGCCCGAACCCGTGCACCAAGGCCTCCGCTGCTACTCCCCTGCCGAACTCCGCCACTCCGCTTCGCCCCCCACCATGCGCCGCCACACCAAAAGAACCTCCCGTGCCGCCCACTTGGAGTCCCACCCCTGCGCGAGGGGAGCCCGCCGGGGCGTGCCAACCCCACCGATCGCCTTCGGCGGCGGGCGCCGCCGCCACAGCCGGCGTCGGCAGCGGCGGCTGGGGGAGAACGAGGAAGAGGCTTACGGGGCTAGGGATTTGGCCTCTAGAGTTGCCCGCGCGAGCGGGCCGGGAGGAAGGGGAAAGTGGAACAGCTCCTTGGGCACTAGCTTCACGGTTAAGCACCGTAGTCTCACCTCTTTTTAATGAAAAAGAATTCTATGAGATCAGGTCTCACGCAAGTTCTCTGTGGGGTCATTATATAAAGAAATTTTTTGGACAACCCATAAATATGAGACCATGGGCTTGGAAGGCTCGGATCCCAGAAAAATCAAAACATTTCTGTGGCAAGTACCTCGAAATCGCATTCCGAATGGTGACTAAGTTGTCGAACGACATGCCCCAAGGACAACAAGTGCGTGTAGTGTGACCAAGACGAGACTTGTGACCATATCCTTTTCGGGTGCATTGTCGCACGTTTCATTTGAAGTGTGATTAGAGAGGTGACCGGTTGTTCATGGAAACTGTAGTTTGCTGATTTGCATGGTCTCATTCAGGGAGCCAATGCAAGGGATCAACAAGTTTCCTGGATGGGATTTACGACTTTAGCTTGGTGTTCTCGACAACTCACAAGAAAATGGTTAACGAGGGGGAATTGTTCAAGCATCCAGCTGAACTAATATATAAAATGATGATTCTTTAATAGCTATGGAAGCTTCTAGCAGGACCAAAGGACAGGCGTCAGAGCGCTTGAGTACCAGAATCCAATCTCGATGCCATTAGCTAAGGAAGGCAATGCATGCGCACAATATTGGCTAGGGAGCTGCCCACGTGTCGGTTGCATTGCTAGTGTGGCAGACGCCATGATTTATCTTAGCCATCAAACGATACGTCGTCTTGTTTCCTAGTAGCATGTATCGCTCTATTTAATGTTTTATATTCTAAACTAATTTTTCTAAACTTTAGATCTGTTAGGTTTGTTTGTAAGAGCCTCGGTCTAGGACGGGCATATGTCTCTTTGCTAAAACATAATCTTGTGTAGAACATCTATAACCGGATTCCAGAAAACCCCAAATAATACGGGCGAACACCACAATTATTGTCCGGTCACCAAATTCGGCACCCAACCGCCCCCTCTATACACCCAGCCAAAACATCTGGGCTAACTAGCACTCTCCATAATCAGATCATTTGTGAGGCGGATATGAGGCGATGGTTCGAATACACCCGGATGTGGCCCCCACGTCAGATCGGCCAAACCTGCACCAGTCGAACCCCACATATACCCCATCCTAGACCAAACTCTAGTCCACAATCCACTTTTGACCACTCCGCTACACTGCGATTCTCCTCCCTGTTCCCTGCCATCCCCACACTAAGGCCAACTCCGGCAATGAGTCCGACCCCATTGACTCGGCTCCACTCCTCAAGGAGGATTCCAGCTCCTTCGCGTCAAACAACGAAGAGCTCGCCCTTCGCCGGTCACGGATAGATAGGGGCGAAAGCTCAAGCTCTATGGCCTCTATGATGGCCCGGAGGGGCGGCTACAGCCCCGTGTCGGCCTTAGCAGCCCGTCGCAATCCCTCTATCACCGGTAAGGAGATGGAGCGACCATCGATGCCCTACACCTTCAGCCTTTTCTCCTCGCGGGCGGTGATGGGTGCTCGTGCTCGCATCATCGAGCTAGTGGCCGCGATAAATGCTAATACGCAATTAAACAAAAAACAAATCCTATTTTTACGCCATAAGTTTTTTCGAGAAACTTCCAAGCTATTCATCTTCAATCATGGTAGTACAAAGAACAACAGAGGTAATAAAAATTACAACAATGTTCGTGGACCACCTAGCGACAACTACAAGCACTGGAGCGAGACGAAGGCGCGCCACTATCATCGCCCCTCCCTCACTAGAGTCGGGCAAACCTTGTTGTAGTAGATGAAGGAAATATGACCTAGAGGCAATAATAAAGTTGTTATTTATATTTCGTTATATTATGATAAATGTTTATTATTCATGCTAGAATGGTATTAAACGAAAACTTAGTACATGTGTGAATACATAGACAAACAGAGTGTCCCTAGTATGCCTCTACTAGACTAGCTCGTTAATCAAAGATGGTTAAGTTTCTTAACGATAGACATGTGTTGTCATTTGATGAACGGGATCACATCATTAGAGAATGATGTGATAGACAAGACCCATCCGTTAGCTTAGCATAATGATCATTTAGTTTTATTGCTATTGCTTTCTTCATGACTTATACATGTTCCTCTGACTATGAGATTATGCAACTCCCGAATACCGGAGGAACACCTTGTGTGCTATCAAACGTCACAACGTAACTGGGTGATTATAAAGATGCTCTACAGGTGTCTCCGATGGTGTTTGTTGAGTTGGCATAGATCGAGATTAGGATTTGTCACTCCATGTATCGGAGAGGTATCTCTGGCCCTCTCGGTAATACACATCACTATAAGCCTTGCAAGCAATGTGACTAATGAGTTAGTCATGGGATGATGCATTACAGAACGAGTAAAGAGACTTTCTGGTAACGAGATTGAACTAGGTATGGTGATACCGATGATTGAATCTCGGGCAAGTAACATGCCGATGACAAAGGGAACATATGTTGTTATGCGGTTTGACCGATAAAGATCTTCGTAGAATATGTAGGAGCCAATATGAGCATCCAAGTTCCGCTATTGGTTATTGACTAGAGATGTTTCTCGGTCTTGTCTACATAGTTCTCGAACCCGTAGGGTCCGCACGCTTAACGTTCGATGACGATTTGTATTATGAGTTATGTGATTTGATGAACGAAGTTTGTTCGGAGTCCCGGATGAGATCACAGACATGACGAGGAGTCTCTAAATGGTGGAGTCATAAAGATTGATATATTGGACGATGTTATTCGAACACCGGATGAGTTCCGAGTGGTACCAGATAATTATCGGAGTGCCGGAGGGTTATCGGAACCCCCGGGGGAGCTAATGGGCCTTCATGGGCCTTAGTGGGGAGAGAGAAGGGCCACAAGGGGCTGGCCGCATGCCCCCCCCCCTCCTTGGATCTAAATCGGACTAGGCGAAGGGGGCGGCGCCCGCCTTTCCTTCCCGTCCCCCTCTCCCTTCCTTCTCCTCCCTTCCTCCAGGTGGAATCCTACTAGGACTTGGAGTCCTAGTAGGACTCCCCTCTCCTGGCGCGCCCTACAGGGGCCGGCCGGCCTCCCCCTCCACTCCTTTATATACAGGGGCAGGGGGCACCTTAGAACACACAAGTTTCTCTTGACCGTGTGCGGTGCCCCCCTCCATAGTTACACACCTCAATCATATCGCCGTATGCTTAGGCGAAGCCCTACACCGGTAACTTCATCATCACCGTCGCCACGCCGTCGTGCTGACGGAACTCTCCCTCGTCCTCAACTGGATCAAGATATCAAGGGACGTCATCGAGCTGAACGTGTGCTGAACGCCGAGGCGCTGTACGTTCGGTGCTTGGATCGGTTGGATCGTGAAGATGTTCAACTACATCAACCGCGTTACTAAATGCTTCCGCTTTCGGTCTACAAGGGTACGTGGACACACTCTCCCCTCTCGTTGCTATGCATCTCCTAGATAAATCTTGTGTGATCGTAGGATTTTTTTGAAATACTGCGTTCCCCAATAGTGGCATCCGAGCCAGGTCTATGCGTAGATGTTATATGCACGAGTAGAACACAACGAGTTGTGGGCGATAATAGTCAGACTGCTGACCATCAACGTCTTACTTTGATTCGGCAGTATTGTTGGATGAAGCGGTCCAGACCGACATTACATGGCCACGTTCATGAGATTGGTTCTACCGACGTGCTTCGCACATAGGTGGCTAGCGGGTGTCTGTTTCTCCAACTTTAGTTGAATCGAGTTTGACTACTCCTGGTCCTTGTTGAAGGTTAAAACAACACACTTGACAAAAAATCGTTGTGGTTTTTATGTGCATGTAAGAACGGTTCTTGCTAGAAGCCCGTAGCAGCCACGTAAAACTTGCAACAACAAAGTATAGGACGTCTAACTTGTTTTTGCAGGGCATGTTGCGATGTGATATGGTCAAGATGTGATGAGATATAAATTGTTGTATGATATGATCATGTTTTATAACCGTTATCGGCAACCGGGAGGAGCCTTATGGTTGTCGCTTTATTGTATGAAATGCAATCTCCATGTAATTGCTTTACTTTGTCATTAAGCGGTAGTGATAGTCGTAGAAGCAATAGTTGGCGAGATGACAACGATGCTATGATGGAGATGAAGGTGCCAAGCCGGTGACGATGGTGATCATGAAGGTGCTTTGGAGATGGAGATCAAAGGCACAAGATGATGATGGCCATATCATATCACTTATTTTGATTGCATGGGATGTTTATTTTTTATGCATCTTATTTTGCTTAGTACGGGAGTAGCATTATAAGATGATCTCTCACTAAATTTCAAGGTATAAGTGTTCTCCCTGAGTATGCACCGTTGCTACAGTTCGTCATGCTGAGACACCACGTGATGATCGGGTGTGATAAGCTCTACATTCACATACAACGGGTGCAAGCCAGTTTTGCACACGCAGAATACCCGGGTTAAACTTGACGAGCGTAGCATATGCAGATGTGGCCTCAGTGTTGTCTAACGTGAATCATATAGTAGATATGATCAACATAGTGATGTTCACCATTGAAAACTACTCCATCTCATGTGATGATCGGACACGGTTTAGTTGATATGGATCACGTGATCATTTAGATGACTAGAGAGATGTCTATCTAAGTGGGAGTTCTTAAGTAATATGATTAATTGAACTTTAATTTATCATGAACTTAGTACCTGATAGTATTTTGCATGTCTATGTTGTTGTAGATCAATGGCCCGTGCTACAGTTCCTTTGAATTTTAATGCATTCCTAGAGAAAGCTAAGTTGAAAGATGATGGTAGCAACTACACGGACTGGGTCCATAACTTGAGGATTATCCTCATTGTTGCACAGAAGAATTACGTCCTGAAAGCACCGCTAGGTGCAAGACCCGCTGCACAAGTAACTCCAGACGTTATGAACGTCTCATAGAGCAAAGCTGATGACTACTCGATAGTTCAGTGTGCCATGCTTTACAGCTTAGAACCGGGACTTCAACGACGTTTTGAACGCCATGGAGCATATGAGATGTTCCAGGAGTTGAAGTTAATATTTCAAGCAATTGCCCGGATTGAGAGATATGAAGTCTCCAATAAGTTCTACAGCTGCAAGATGGAGGAGACTAGTTCTGTCAGTGAACATATACTCAGAATGTCTGGGTACCACAACCACTTGACTCAACTGGGAGTTAATCTTCCTAATGATAGTGTCATTTACAGAGTTCTTCAATCACTACCACCAAGCTACAAAAGCTTTGTGATGAACTATAATATGCAAGGGATGGATAAGAAAATTCCCGAGCTCTTCGCGATGCTAAAGGCTGTGGAGGTAGGAATCAAGAAGGAGCATCAAGTGTTGATGGTTAACAAGACCACTAGTTTCAAGAAGAAGGACAAAGGGAAGAAGGGGAACTTCAAGAAGGACGGCAAGCAAATTTCTGCTCAAGTGAAGAAGCCCAAATCTGGACCTAAGCCTGAGACTGAGTGCTTCTACTAGAAAGGGACTGGTCACTGGAAGCGGAACTGCCCCAAGTATTGGGCGGATAAGAAGGATGGCAAAGTGAAAGGTATATTTGATATACATGTTATTGATGTGTACCTTACTAATGCTCGTAGTAGCACCTGGGTATTTGATACTGGTTCTGTTGCTCATATTTGCAACTCGGAATAGGGGCTACGGATTAAACGAAGATTGGCTAAGGACGAAGTGATGATGCGCGTGGGAAATGGTTCCAAAGTCGATGTGATCGTCATTGACACGCTACCTCTACATCTACCTTCGGGATTAGTTTTAGACCTAAATAATTGTTATTTTGTGCCAGCCTTAAGCATGAACATTATATCTGGATCTTGTTTGATGTGAGACGGTTATTCATTTAAACCAGAGAATAATGGTTGTTCTATTTATATGAGTAATATCTTTTATGGTCATGCACCCTTAATGAGTGGTCTATTTTTGTTGAATCTCGATAGTAGTGATACACATATTCACAGATGATTTGAGTAGATATGGGTATATCTACTTAATGAAACATAAGTCTGAAACATTTGAAAAGTTCAAAGAATTTCAGAGTGAAGTGGAAAATCATCGTAACAAGAAAATAAAGTTTCTATGATCTGATCGTGGAGGTGAATATTTGAGTTACGAGTTTGGTCTTCATTTCAAACAATGTGGAATAGTTTCGCAACTCACGCCACCTGGAACACCACAGCGTAATGGTGTGTCTGAATGTTGTAATCGTACTTTATTAGATATGGTGCAATCTATGATGTCTCTTACTGATTTACCGCTATCGTTTTGGGGTTATGCTTTAGAGACGGCTGCATTCACATTAAATAGGGCACCATCTAAATCTGTTGAGACGACACCATATGAACTATGGTTTGGCAAGAAACCCAAGTTGTCATTTCTTAAAGTTTGGGGCTGCGATGCTTATGTGAAAAAGCTTCAACCTCATAAACTCGAACCCAAATCGAAGAAATGTGTCTTCATAGGATACCCAAAGGAGACTGTTGGGTACAGCTTCTATCACAGATCTGAAGGCAAGATATTTGTTGCTAAGAATGGATCCTTTCTAGAGAAGGAGTTTCTCTTGAAAGAAGTGAGTGGGAGGAAAGTAGAACTTGATGAGGTAATTGTACCTTCTCCCGAATTGGAAAGTAGTTCATCACAGAAACCAGTTCCAGTGATTCCTACACCAATTAGTGAGGATGCAAATGATGATCATCATGAAACTTCTGATCAAGTTACTACTAAACCTTGTAGGTCAACCAGAGTAAGATCCGCACCAGAGTGGTACGGTAATCCCGTTCTGGAGGTCATGTTACTTGACCATGACGAACCTACGAACTATGAGGAAGCGTTGATGAGCCCAGATTCCATGAAATGGCTTGAGGACATGAAATCTAAGATGGGATCCATGTATGAGAACAAAGTGTGGAATTTGGTTGACTTGCCCAATGATCGGCAAGCAATAGAGAATAAATGGATTCTCAAGAAGAAGAGTGACACTGACGATAATGTTACTGTCTACAAAGCTCGACTTATTGCGAAAGGTTTTCGACATGTTCAAGGAGTTGACTACGATGAGACCTTCTCACCCGTAGTGACACGTCTCCAACGTATCTATAATTTTTGATTGCTCCATGCTATATTATCTACTATTTTGGACATTATTGGGCTTTATTATCCACTTTTATATTATTTTTGGGACTAACCTATTAACCGGAGGCCTAGCCTAGAATTGCTAATTTTTTTTGCTTATTTTAGGGTTTCAAAGAAAAGGAATATCAAACAGAGTCCAAACGGGATGAAACCTTCGGGAACGTGATTTTCTCATCGAACATGATCCAGGAGACTTGGACCCTACGTCAAGCAACCAATAGGGAGGCCACGAGGTAGGGGGCGCGCCCCCCCCCCCCCCCAGGCGCGCCCTCCACCCTCATGGCCCCCTGTTGCTCCATCGACGTACTTATTCCTCATATATATACCTACGTACCCCCAAACGATCAGATACGGAGCCAAAACCCTAATTCCACCACTGTAACTTTCTGTATCCACGAGATCCCATCTTGGGGCCTGTTCCGGAGCTCCGCCGGAGGGGGCATCGATCACGGAGGGCTTCTACATCAACACCATAGCCTGTTGCAAATGGATGTCAAAACTGCATTCCTTAATGGACATCTTAAAGAAGAGTTGTATATGATGCAACCAGAAGGTTTTTGTCGATCCTAAAGGGGCTAACAAAGTGTGCAGGCTCCAGCGATCCATTTATGGACTGGTGCAAGCCTCTCGGAGTTGGAATATACGCTTTGATAGTGTGATCAAAGCATATGGTTTTATACATACTTTTGGAGAAGCCTGTATTGAAAGTGAGTGGGAGCTCTGTGGCATTTCTGATATTATATGTAGATGACATATTGTTGATTGGAAATGATACTGAATTTCTGAACAACATAAAAGGATACTTGAATAAGAAATTTTTATATGAAAGACCTCGGTGAAGCTGCTTATATATTGGGCATCAAGATCTATAGAGATAGATCAAGACGCTTAATTGGACTTTCACAAAGCACATACCTCGATAAAGTTTTGAAGAAGTTCAAAATGGATCAGTCAAAGAAAGGGTTCTTGCCGGTGTTACAAGGTGTGAAGTTGAGTCAGACTCAATGCCCGACCACTGAAGAAGCTAAAGAGAAAAATGAAAGTCATTCCCTATGCCTCAGCCATAGGTTCTATCATGTATGCAATGTTGTGTACCAGACCTGATGTGTGCCTTGCTATTAGTTTAGCAGAGAGGTACCAAAGTAATCCAGGAGTGGACCACTGGACAATGGTCAAGAACATCCTAAAATACCTGAAAAGGACTAAGGATATGTTTCTCGTTTATGGAGGTGACAAAGAGCTCATCATAAATGGTTATGTCGACGCAAGCTTTGACACTAATCCAGATGACTCTAAGTCACAAACCGGATACGTATTTATATTCAATGGTGGAGCTGTCAGTTGGTGCAGTTCCAAGCAGAGCATCGTGGCGGGATCTACGTGTGAAGCGGAGTACATAGCTGCTTCGGAAGCAGCAAATGAAGGAGTCTGGATGAAAGAGTTCATATCCGATCTAGGTGTAATACCTAGTGCATCGGGTCCAATGAAAATCTTTTGTGACAATACTGGAGCAATTGCCTTGGCGAAGGAATCCAGATTTCACAAGAGAACCAAACACATCAAGAGACGCTTCAATTCCATCCGCAAACAAGTCAAGGAGGGAGACATAGAGATTTGCAAGATACATACGGATCTGAATATTGCAGACCCGTTGACTAAGCCTCTCTCACGAGCAAAACATGATCAGTACCAAGACTCCATGGGTGTTAGAATCATTACTATGTGATACGTCTCCAACGTATCTATAATTTTTGATTGCTCCATGCTATATTATCTTCTGTTTTGGACATTATTGGGCTTTATTATCCACTTTTATATTATTTTTGGGACTAACCTATTAACCGGAGGCCCAACCCAGAATTGCTGTTTTTTGCCTATGTCAGAGTTTTGCAGAAAAAGAATATCAAACGGAGTCCAAACGGAATGAAACCTTCGGGAACGTGATTTTCGGAACGAACATGATCCAGGAGACTTGGACCCTACATCAAGCAACCAACAGGGAAGCCACGAGCTAGGGGGCGCGCCTACCCTCCCCCCCCAGGCGCGCCCTCCACCCTCGTGGGTCCCTTGTTGCTCCACCGACGTATTCCTTCCTCCTATATATACCTACGTACCCCCAAACAATCAAAAACGGAGCCAAAACCCTAATTCCACCGCCGTAACTTTCTGTATCCACGAGATCCCATCTTGGGGCCTGTTCCGGAGCCCCGTCGGAGGGGGCATCGATCATGGAGGGCTTCTACATCAACACCATAGCCTCTCTGATGATGTGTGAGTAGTTTACCTCAAACCTTTGGGTCCATAGTTATTAGCTAGATGGCTTCTTCTCTCTTTTTGGATCTCAATACAATGTTCTCCCCCTCTCTTGTGGAGATCTATTCGATGTAATTTTCTTTTGCGGTGTGTTTGTCGAGACCGATGAATTGTGGGTTTATGATCAAGTTTATCTATGAACAATATTTGAATCTTCTCTGAATTCTTTTATGTATGATTGGTTATCTTTGCAAGTCTCTTCGAATTATCAGTTTGGTTTGGCCTACTAGATTGATATTTCTTGCAATGGGAGAAGTGCTTAGCTTTGGGTTCAATCTTGCGGTGTCCTTTCCCAGTGATAGTAGGGGCAGCAAGGCACGTATTGTATTGTTGCCATCGAGGATAACAAGATGGTTTTTTATCATATTGCATGAATTTATCCCTCTACATCATGTCATCTTGCTTAAAGTGTTACTCTGTTCTTATGAACTTAATACTCTAGAAGCATGCTGGATAGCGGTCGATGTGTGGAGTAATAGTAGTAGATGCAGGAAGGAGTCGGTCTACTTGTCTCGGACGTGATTCCTATATACATGACCATACCTAGATATTCTCATAACTATGCTCAATTCTGTCAATTGCTCAACAGTAATTTGTTCACCCACCGTAAAATACTTATGCTCTTGAGAGAAGCCACTAGTGAAACCTATGGCCCCCGGGTCTATCTTCCATCATATTAATCTTCCAACACGTAGTTATTTTCATTGCCTTTTATTTTACTTTGCATCTTTATCATAAAAATACCAAAAATGTTATCTTATCATATCTATCAGATCTCACTCTCGTAAGTGACCGTGTAGGGATTGACAACCCCTTATCGCGTTGGTTGCGAGGATTTATTTGTTTTGTGTAGGTGCGAGGGACTCGCGTGTAGCCTCCTACTGGATTGATACCTTGGTTCTCAAAAACTAAGGGAAATACTTACGCTACTTTGCTGCATAACCCTTTCCTCTTCAAGGGAAAACCAACGCAGTGCTCAAGAGGTAGCAAGACGGATTTCTGGCGCCGTTGCCGGGGAGGTCTATGCAAAAGTCAACATACCAAGTACCCATCACAAACCCTTATCTCCCGCATTACATTATTTGCCATTTGCCTCTCGTTTTCCTCTCCCCCACTTCACCCTTGTCGTTTTATTCGCCCTCTGTTTTCCGTTCGCCTCTTTTCCATTTGCTTGTCGTTATGGCGAGTCCTCTATCTTCTCCGTTGTCTCCCGAGAATGAAGTTCTAAATTTTAAGCAAAGGGAGGGAGAAAATCTAAAAGACGCTTGGCATAGAATTTGCAATGCTCAAAATAGATCTACCAGGAAGCAATCTACTTCCGTTCTTCTTTGCAATTTTTATGTAGGCGCTACTCCTTGGTACAGATATATCCTTGATACCATTACCGGAGGGAACTTCTTGGGTAGCCGTACTTTTGATTCTTATAATGCTATGATAGATTTATTTGGCTCACCACCTCTTTTGGTTAATGGAACTATGTTAACTTTGGAGCATGTAATGCAAAGACTTAAAATTATTGAGAATAAGGTTGCTACTGTAGAGTTAATTGAAAATTTGGATAAAAAGATCCACAACCGAATCACTCAATATGGATCTAAAGTAGGAGTCATTTTGAAAAATATTAAAGAAAAGGAACATATAGTTAATGAGAAAATAAATCAGGATTCCACTAGAATCGATAAACTTGAGGATATTATTACCAACTTGGGAACCGCTTTTTCTTCCGTAAAGAATACTCCAAGTCCTCCCACTAAAATTGCCAAGCTTAGGTATGTTCCTAAAAATAAGGGTGAATCCTCTAGTAAGGAAACTGCAGATCTCAAATCTATAAGTATTCATCCCAATCTTTTGGCTATCATTAAGGAACCATTTGTTACAAATAAATTTTTCGATCTTGTGCCTAAAAGTTTGATAATCAATAAAAATAAAGAAATTCCTAGGGATGGTAGATGCCTCATTGAAGAATTACCTACCAAAGATGGCAATACCTAGATCTATCCTTGCTTTTTATGCCTAGCTAGGGGCGTTAAACGATAGCGCTTTGTCGGTGTACAAAAAGAGGGGTACACTTTTTGTACCCCTATAACTGTGCACGGGCAGTCTGAGCCACGGGCACCACCACACCAAGCAAGGCAAGGGAGGTGAGCCAGGGTAAGACCGAAGCTCAAGAGAACTACGACGCCAAGGCCAAGACCACGAAGAGCAAAGGGGACGAAGCGGACTCCCCCGGTAAGATCCTTGCCGGGAGACAGTTCTAGCAGCCCCGGCAAGACCCTTGCCGCGGCGACTCGTCCCGCGCCTACGGAGCAAATCACCCTTGAGTCCACTGCCCCCAAAGGGCAAGGATTCGGGAGACATCCCCATGGCGGCATGCAGATCTTTGTAAAGACATTCAAGATCAGATACGCACTAAGGAGACGACAACCCTTGGCAGGATGCCAGCCGAGGAAGACCACAAGGCCCCCGGCAAGCGCCTTGCCGGGGATGACAGCAGGCGCCTCGGCAAGACCCTTGCCGGGGCCCCAGCAATGCCCTCCACGAGGACACCCGCGGGGCCACCATCAGGCCCACGCCGACTAAACCTCCACCACCGCACGCATGCAGCTGCCGACCCAACCAGCTGGGCAGGCACCTGCGTGGCGGCATGCAGATCTTCATGAAGACCCACCACTGCGCCACCTCAGCTGCCTGCCTACCTACATGGCATCGCAGGCGTCGCTGTCCAGGGTGCGTGTCGACACAAGAAGGAGCGGCGATGGACGAGACAGGTTTCTCCCCCGTCCCCGATAAAGCAAGGACACCTAGGCAAGACGCATTAAATGCGCCTTGTCATGTAATGCGAGGGATAACCTCGCATCACTGTACCCTTTCCACCTCCTGTGTGCCACTGTGGCAACCCCTTTTTCTATAAAAGGAGGCCCAAGGCGACCAGGAGAAGGATTCGGCTTTTTGGAGCTTCTCACGCCCCATAGCTAACTCAAGAACACAGATACACAATCCACCAAAGCAGGAGTAGGGTTTTACGCATCCTCGCGGCCCAAACCTAGATAAATGAACCGTGTGCTACCTGTTAGATCCGCTCTTCTCACGACCTCGCGCTCCGCTAATCACAGTAGGGATTCTTGTGATCCCATAGGTGTCGTTCCCACCGACACGCTTGTTGGGAGGCAACCCAATTTTATTTTTATTCCCTCCTTTTTGCTCCTGTTTAGTAATAAATAATTTATCTAGCCTCTTTTTTGGTTGTGTTTTTTTGTGTTTAATTAGTGTTTGTGCCAAGTAGAACCGTTGGGAAGACTTGGGGAAAGTCTTGTTAATCTTGCTGTAAAAAACAGAAACTTTAGCGCTCACGAGAACAGCTGCCGTTTTTATTTGGAAAGTACTATTTAGTTAATTATTTTTTCATATGATTAATAGATAAATTCCTCACGTCCAGCAATTTATTTTAGAATTTTTGGGGTTCCAGATCTTGCGCTAGCTACAGATTACTACAGACTGTTCTGTTTTTGACAGATTCTGTTTTTCGTGTGTTGTTTGCTTATTTTGATGAATCTATGGCTAGTAAAATAGTTTATAAACCATAGAGAAGTTGGAATACAGTAGGTTTAACACCAATATAAATAAATAATGAGTTCATTACAGTACCTTGAAGTGGTGTTTTGTTTTCTTTCGCTAACGGAGCTCACGAGATTTTCTACTTTAAGTTTTGTGTTGTGAAGTTTTCAAGTTTTGGGTAAGGATTTGATGGATTATGGAACAAGGAGTGGCGAGAGCCTAAGCTTGGGGATGCCCATGGCACCCCCAAGATAATCAAGGACACCAAAAAGCCAAAGCTTGGGGATGCCTCGGAAGGCATCCCCTCTTTCGTCTACTTCCATCGGTAACTTTACTTGGAGCTATATTTTTATTCACCACATGATATGTGTTTTGCTTGGAGCGTCTTGTATGATTTGAGTCTTTGCTTTTTAGTTTACCGCAATCATTTTTTCTGTACACACCTTTTGAGAGAGACACACATGATTCGGAAATTATTAGAATACTCTATGTGCTTCACTTATATCTTTTGAGTTATATAGTTTTGCTCTAGTACTTCACTCATATCTTTTAGAGCACGGTGGTGGATTTGTTTTATAGAAACTATTGATCTCTCATGATTCACTTAGATTATTTTGAGAGTCTTAAATAGCATGGTAATTTGCTTAAATAATCCTAATATGCTAGGTATTCAAGATTAGTAAAAACTTTCTTATGAGTGTTTTGAATACTAAGAGAAGTTTGATGCTTGATGATTGTTTTGAGATATGGAGGTAGTGATATTAAAGTTGTGCTAGTCGAGTAGTTGTGAATTTGAGAAATACTTGTGTTGAAGTTTGCAAGTCTCGTAGCATGCACGTATGGTAAACGTTATGTAACAAATTTGAAACATGAGGTTTTCTTTAATTGTCCTCCTTATGAGTGGCGGTCGGGGACTAGCGATGGTCTTTTCCTACCAATCTATCCCCCTAGGAGCATGCGCGTAGTGCTTGGTTTTTGATGACTTGTAGATTTTTGCAATAAGTATGTGAGTTCTTTATGACTAATGTTGAGTCCATGGATATACGCACTCTCACCTTTCCATCATTGCTAGCCTCTTCGGTACCGTGCATTGCCCTTTCTCACATCGATAGTTGGTGCAAACTTCGCCGGTGCATTCAAACCCCGTGATGTGATACACTCTTTCACACATAAACCTCCTTATATCTTCCTCAAAACAGCCACCATACCTACCTATTATGGCATTTCCATAGCCATTCCGAGATATATTGCCATGCAACTTTCCACCATCTCGTTTATCATGACACGTTGATCATTGTCATATTGTTTAGCATGACCATGTAGTTGACATAGTATTTGTGGCAAAGCCACCGTTCATAATTGTCGGTGTCAAAACCGGTGGATCTCGGGTAGGGGGTCCCAAACTGTGCGTCTAAGGCGGATGGTAACAGGAGGCAGGGGACACGATGTTTTACCCAGGTTCGGGCCCTCTTGATGGAGGTAAAACCCTACGTCCTGCTTGATTATTCTTGATAATATGAGTAGTACAAGAGTTGATCTACCACGAGATCGGAGAGGCTAAACCCTAGAAGCTAGCCTATGGTATGATTGTATGTTGTCCTATGGACTAAAACCTTCCGGTTTATATAGACACCGGAGGGGGCTAGGGTTACACAAGGTCGGTTACAAAGGAGGAGATATCCATATCCGTATTGCCTAGCTTGCCTTCCACGCCAAGTAGAGTCCCATCCAGACACGGGACGAAGTCTTCAATCTCGTATCTTCATAGTCCAACAGTCCGGCCAAAGGATATAGTTCGGCTGTCCGGAGACCCCCTAATCTAGGACTCCCTCAGTAGCCCCTAAACTAGGCTTCAATGACGATGAGTCCGACGCGCAGTGTTGTCTTCGGCATTGCAAGGCGGGTTCCTCCTCCGAATACTCCACGGAAGAGTTTTGAATACAAGGATAGTGTCCAACCCTGCAAAATAAGTTCCACATACCACCGTAGAGAGAATAATATTTCCACAAATCTAATCTGCTGACACGTTTTGGCAGCATGACATCACGCCACGGCCCGGTAATTATTTGAACCGTTTTTCTCTAACCAGCCCCGCACATAACGCGAGGCGGTTTCTTGACACGTTTTGTCAAAGCAGAGATCGTGTTCCCTTTATTACGGGATTCTCATTAATATGGATGTGGGTAACCCAACCGTGCCTAGGACTCCTAGATCTTAGGCAAGTCCCAAACGGCCACGAGGAGGACGCTTGATATTCACCCTCTTTATAAAGGGACAAGGTTTTTACCTTTTTCCCTCTCGTGCTCAATCGAATCCTTCCCCCGCCTCGAGTTCTAACACCCCAAATCCCAGGTCAGCTGCTTCAGACCTTCAATCATGTCCGGATCCAGCCTTCAAGGCCGGTGGATGTCTTCCTCCATCACGGAGGAGGACATCAAGAAGTTGAGGGAGGCCAGATATCTGACCGCTGAAATTTCGCATAGGCTGCCCGCCCGAGGGCAGGTCGTCCCTACTCCCGAACCCAACGAGGGCGTTGTGTTCGTCTCCCACTTCCTCCGAGGACTAGGCCTCGCTCTGGATCCCTTTGTCAGGGGTCTTATGTTCTATTACGGGCTGGATTTTCACGATCTGGCCCCGGATTCCCTTCTTCACATCTCGTCATTTATTGTCGTTTGTGAGGCCTTCCTCCGCATTACCCCTCACTTCGGCCTGTGGCTCAAGACCTTCGATGTGAAGCCGAAGATGGTCGAGGGGCAGTACGCAGCGTGCGGAGGTGCTCTAATAAGCAAAATTGCTGACGCTCCATGGCCAAAGGGTTCCTTTCCAGAGGTGTCCGGATTGTGGCAACGGGAGTGGTTTTACGTCACAGCCCCCCGAAGTGCCAAGTGGGTAGCTGCCCCCACCTTCCGCTCAGGCCCTCCACCACAACTGATGTCATGGATCAGCAGGGGGCTGAGCTGGGGTGCAGCCAAGGACGTTCCAATACTGCAGAGCTGCATCTGAGATCTCTTCGAGGGAGATTTCAGTCTGGTTATGGTAATGCAAGTTATGCTGGTTCGTTGAGTCCATCCTTGCAAACGCCGGCCCCTCCGCATGTGGGAATTCAACCCGGAAGGACCGCGCACTATTCAGAATTTCCTCAGCATGACGCACGAGGAGATGTACAAATCGTTCTTCGGACCCCAAATAGAGTGTCCGGACACTACCGAGGACGTGGGCCTGAGCAGCAACCACACCGCTGCCCAAGTAAGTAATCCCATGGACGAACACACAGTCCTTTTATTTATCATGACATCATTCTGAAGAATCGCTCTTTGACCAGGACTGGATAACAAAGGCGAAAATGATCCGGTGTTCGGCCCCCCTTCCTGAAGGCTTGGACAATCCGGTGCTGGAAAAGATGCTTGAGACAGCACCTTGTCTAGTGCCCTCAAAGGAAGATGAAGGGGGGAATAAAGAGGGCGAAAGCGGGCCTCATTGCTACCTATTCCAACCGAGGGAATGAGCGCCTCCGCGAGGGAGGATAACCAAGGGGAAGAATCTGACATTCTCTCTCCCCGGCGAAGGAAGAGGACTACCTCTGAAGATTCGGAAACCAAGGTTTCCAAACGGGAGAAGAAATCTCCGCCAGAGGGTCCTGCCTCGGAGGGTGTTCTTGCCACACAATGTCCGCGCGGGGACCAGCCCTCTAACGAGCTGTAAGTAATCAAAAAGTACTTAATAGTGAAGATATCCTGCCTTACTTCTGAGGAAAATAACCGAAGCATTTATCTTGCAGTTCGGATCTTAGCCCTTCTCAGCAGAGCTCGTCTTCAGGGGATCTTCTTCCAGAGATGATGGAGAGCGAAACGCCTCCCCCTGCCACACCGCCTCACGAGGCGAGCGACCCCTAGGTGTCGTCGTGGAGGGTTTCTCCTGATCCGGCAAGGCCAGAAGGTAATCCTATGGCCACCCGAAGTCCCCAGTATCCGGCTCTTGAAGAGAGTAATCAAAAGAGTCCGGCACCATCTGGTATGCGGTCAGGCGTACTGAGGGATCTGCTAGAGCGAGCGACTATCTCAGAAGAGCACCGTACGTTGATGAGTACGGTGATTGAAAGGATTTCGTCCGCCGAAAGCGGGTTGCATGAAGCCTTTATGAGTCTACTGACGGGTTTTGAGGTGCGTGAAATGATGTACATTTTTGAAAGTACCGCACATTTTTAGGTGTGCCCTGTGTAGATAGTAGCCCCTGAGACTCTGGTTGTCATCGAGAATGGCGTCAAACATAGGATCATAGTCCCAGGTAATAGCCAGACCGCCTTTATGTGCAGGTGGTTGAAGCTCCGGTGGCTAGCCGGACTGATGGGGTTGCCGAACTAAAGCGACAACTAGATGCGGCAGATGCCGACATCGTGCTTGTTAACAAGCGGCTTGACGAGGCACAGGGTAGGTGATTTTTCTGGTGAATGTCACAAAGTAAGACCAGCATGATGCAAGTATCTTTAATATGTTGTGACTGCAGATGGAGCTGCCATCGTGGAGACCCTTCGAGTGGAGCTTGCCCGAGCCAAGGAGCAAGCAAGGAGTAGTAATGCAGCCGCTTTAAAGGCGGCCAAAGAGTTAAGGGCCGAACAGGACGCACATTGCGGGAGCAAAGAAAAAATTGCCAAGATGGCCGTGGAGTTAAAAGATGCTGTTGACCGTTACCGGCTTCTTGAAGAAGAAAACCAGGTGAAGGCGACGGACCTAGAGAAGGCCCGGGTGGCTGCCAAGGAGGCCCGCTCCAAAATTAGAGCAACGAAGGAGGAGCTGAATCAAGCTGCGGATATCGTTTCTGGGAAGCCCTTCTTGTTGCGGACTAAGTTCGGAGATCCGAAATATGCTCCTCTGGACCGGCTATGGAGTTCTGCGGATGAGTACATGGATTTGTCTGCGAGTGCTGCGGATGTGACCGAGTACTTCAAGGATCAGAAAGGTCCTGAAGTGGAGAAGCTGTTTTGGTCACAGTTTCACGCTCCAGTCCATCCGCTGTTGCTGAATGAGCGATTGACCGGTTGGGCCGAGCTCCATAGATTATCCGGACTGGCCATGAGGTCCATTGTGGATCATTTGTCGCCAGGAGGGCCAAGGCCGAATAGCTACTTTAGCTTAGTGCAACAATTTCTTGGCGATGTGCCACGCATCGATGCTGTAAAGAGGTCGGCGTGCATAGAGGGCTCGCGGATGGACCTTGCCCGTGTCAAAACATACTGGGCGGAGATGGATGCCACCACTGTTGTGGCACAGGGTTCGGCCATAGGCCGAGTGGCTGCCGAGCACTACTTTGAAGAAGTTCTTGAAGGCGCTCGTTCGATAGAGGCTCAGTGCTCGAAGAATATTATGTTTGAGTGACATGTATTCCCATTGTAAAAACAATGTTTTATTGAATTTATCAAGGTTGTATTTATACTTTTGCCCAAAAGTGCTATGATGCCTCCTGTGCGGCCGTTTATGTATATATGTATATAACCTGAGAGATTGCAGTCGCCGGCTTCAGCCCCCACGCATATAATGCGGGGGTGTTCGCAGAAGACGCATGTTCACACTTGATCCAACGTCTTGGTCCATTAAGGAGGTGATAGCGCAGCGAACTAGGCAAGCAGACTATAATGCTTTAACACTTTCACTTAGCCAGAGGAGTTTGACAGTGGGGCTACTATATAGCCCCTGGTGGCTCCGCACTCATCCGAATTCGGGGTGCGTACATGCCTGGCCGGGAAACGGCCCTTCGTTAAAGCGGAGGAATCCCGAAGATTCCGCTAGGTCATCGAGTGGTTGACCAGTCTCACGCTATATCATGACAGTCAGTTTTCGGCTTTCTCTACTGAGGTGCTCGTCCGGATGAACCAGGGCACAATTGTAGTAGTTCTCATGGTGCCGCCTTAGCCGATAGAGCGGAACGTAAGGCAGCAAAACACAGGAGCCGGGCAAACCCAACATTTGACCAAAGACATGATTCGGAGCTGATGCATATAAGGCCAAACTCGCGACGCCGAACACTCCCTAAGGTATTCGGTCTTTATGGTGGAAACTGGGCTTAAGCAGTGCCCTTTGTAATAAGCCCCAGGTGTCCAGGTACGTGCAATATTCCGACGTGGACACATGCCAATACGTCAGCATCCTTCTCAATTGTACTGAGAATCTGGGGGATGTGTATCAACAAGAGACAGTAAAAAAGGTTTACGCAGGGTCTTAATCTAAAAAGAATCCTTGGAACGGGTCCCTGCTGCACGTCTGCGCCTGTGTCTCTGTTGTGCCGTATCCTGGACGGGTGTAGCACGATGGTCATCTGTAAAAGAGAGGAACTTAGTTGAAAAGTTGTCGTGCAAAAAGGTAGGTTATACTACAGAAACTATGTACAGTTCAAGATGAGTAAAGTTGAGCCTAATTGCCACTTGTTTGCGCGCGCCGAGCCCCTTGTATTGTAATAGGGGTATAGCCATCAAACCTGTACCAATTACATATAGCTGCGCCGGACTCGTCTAACCGCGTCCGTGGTCTTAACGACCTGTCAGATGCTTTAGTTGGTGAGGCCGTTTAGTGTGCGGCTGCCAAGGCAGCCGCACGGTCTTCCGCGCGCAAGGAGCGCTCAATATTTCCATTTACTATAATGATGCCACGTGGACCGGGCATCTTAAGCATGAGAGAAGCGTAATGTGGTATTGCGTTAAAGCGAGCGAAAGCTTCACGTCCGAGTAGTTCTTGATAGCCACTTTGGAATGGAGCGATGTGGAAGGTCAAATTTTCGTTGTGGAAGTTATCAGGAAAGCCAAATATAACCTCTAGTAGCAGGGAGCCCGTGCAATGGGCTTCTGGGCCTGGCATTACTCCTTTAAAGGTAGTATTTCTATGGCTAATTTTTGCTGGGTCTATCCCCATGTTGCGGACTGTGTCCTGATATATCAGGTTTAAACTGCTGCCGCCGTCCATCAGGACTTGTGTGAAGTGGTATCCGTTAATTATTGGGTCTAATACCAAGGCAGCCCATCCTGCATGCCAGATACTTGCCGAGTAATCCCATGGTCAAAGGTGATCGGTTGGGACGACCAGTGGCAGAACTCCGCGGTGATAGGCCCTGGGGCATGTGTCTCTGGGAGTGCCGCTCTGTTTCTCCCCTTTATTACGTGTAACACGTTGACTGTTTTGACTTCTGGTGGGAATTTCTTTTGTTCCCCAGTGCTTTGCTTGCGAGGCTCGTCCTCGTCTTCGCTTGGTGTATCCTGCCCCTTATGTTCGGCGTTGAGCTTGCCGGACTGCTTGAAGACCCAACATTCTCTATGGGTATGATTTGCAGGTTTATCAGGGGTGCTATGGATCTGACATATTTGGTCCAGAATTTTGTTTAGGCTGGACAGTTCATCTCTGTTGCCTTTGGAGGGCAGCTTTTGCTGACCTGGCCGAGAGCTTCTGAATCCGGCGTTTACCGCCGTGCTCTTCGGGTTGTCTTCTTTATTCCGGCGCTTGTTTTTGCTGCGTCGCGACTTCCCATTTCCGTCTCTGACTTCGGATGTACTTGGGTCGCTGGTGCTGCATCGGGCTAACCAGTTGTCCTCGCCCGCGCAAAAGCGGGTCATGAGGCTTGTTAAGGCTGCGATTGTTCTCGGCTTTTCTTGGCCGAGGTGTCTGGCGGGCCATTCGTCTCGAACGTTGTGCTTGAAAGCTGCTAAGGCTTCGGCGTCCGGACAGTCGACTATTTGGTTATTTTTAGTGAGGAACCTGTTCCAAAGCTTTCGGGCTGACTCTCCGGGCTGTTGAGTTATGTGACTTAAATCGTCTGCATCCGGTGGTCAGACATAGGTCCCTTGAAAATTTGCTCGAAAGGCGTCTTCGAGCTCTTCCCAGCTTCCAATGGAGTTTTCGGGGAGGCTTTTAAGCCAGTGCCGAGCTGGCCCTTTGAGCTTGAGGGGTAAGTACTTGATGGCATGGAGATCATCTCCTCGAGCCATGTGGATATGGAGGATGTAGTCCTCAATCCAGACCCCAGGGTCTGTCATTCCGTCGTACGCCTCTATGTTTACGGGTTTGAATCCCTCTGGAAATTCATGGTCCAGCACCTCATCGGTGAAACATAGGGGGTGTGCGGCACCCCTATATTTGGGTGTACCGTGGTGTCCGGATGTTTGTTGTGTTGCATTGCATGCTGGAGCGCGCTTGCGTGGCCCGTATATGGATCTGGTTGCGTCGTCCTTTTGATGTGAGCCCTCGCGTGGATCGCGTACTGGCTTATGTGCGGCGTCGTTTGCCGCTCTATGTTGGCCACGAGGTCATCTATCCGACCGGATGGCCATTTTGTTTTTTAATTGCGGGGGATCTAAGGCCTACTCATCGAATTCAGGTAGCAATTTTCGCTTCGGGTAGCTCTTGGTGTGGCGATTACCGCCGTACTTCGCTGCAGTGTTGAGTACTTCACTCCATCTGATTCTGAGTGTGTCTTGTGCAGCCCTGAGCCTTTGCTTATGCTTTTTCAGACTCCTCGCAGTGGCAACAAGCCTTTGATGGGCATTCTGTTGCTCCGGGTGCCTGTCCGGTGTGATGTCGTCCGGACTGTTATCTTTGACGGAGTCCGGTTGTTCGGTTTGATTCTCCGTGTTGCCGTGGTCAGGCGATTGTTCACCCTGCTCTATCACTGGTACTATATGATCACTGTTTCTGCCGAGGCGGGATTTGGAGCGGCGCTTATGTCGCCGCTTTGACTGCTTCTCGAGGGAACAACCCTTCGCTGCGTCCTTCTGTTCCTCGTCGTCGTTTTCTTTGGGTGTGTCCACCATGTATACATCGTATGATGAAGTGGGCGTCCAGTGCCTTGTGGGCAGTGGTTCCTGTTCGTCTCCTGCATCGTCGTCCATGCCGTCGATGTCTTCGGAGTCGAAGTCGAGCATGTCGGTCAAATCATTGACAGTTGCTACTAAGTGGGTGGTGGGTGGGCGGCGAATTTCTTCGTTATCCACATCCCAATCCTGCCGGACATAGTTCGGCCAGGACTCTCCTGACAAGGAGAGAGACCTTAATGAGTTTAGTATGTCGCCGAAGGACGAGTGCTGAAAAATATCCGCGGAGGTAAACTCCATGATCGGCGCCCAGTCGGATTCGATAGGCACGGGCGCAGGCGGTTCGGAGTCCGTGGCCGGGGAAGGATCCGGCAGCTTGGCATCACGGCTCTCGTGAAGGGTAAGGTCGATACTCGGCTTGATCGCCGCTGAGGATACGGCCTCCATGGCGGTGTCTATCCACCCGTCCATCGATGGCGCAACTGGCTCCGAATTGAGGGTCGGAGCGGTTGCCGGTGCGGTTTCCTGAACACTATTCGATGGTAGAGCTAAATCATGCTCATCATGACCGTGCGGCGCACTCGGTAGGGGCTCGAATCCGTCGAAGATCAACTTTCCGCGGATATAGGCTGTGTAGTTTAAGCTTCCAAACCTCACCTGGTGGCCAGGGGCGTAGCTCTCGATCTGCTCCAGATGGCCAAGCGAGTTGGCCCGCAGTGCGAAGCTGCCGAATACAAAGATCTGTCCGGGGAGAACAGTCTCACCCTGGACTGCATCGCTATCGATGATCGAAGGAGCCATCAAGCCTAACGGTGACGACACAGAGGAACTCTCAATGAAAGCACCAATGTCGGTGTCAAAACCGGCGGATCTCGGGTAGGGGGTCCCGAACTGTGCGTCTAAGGCGGATGGTAACAGGAGGCAGTGGACATGATGTTTGACCCAGGTTCGGGCCCTCTTGATGGAGGTAAAACCCTACATCCTGCTTGATTATTCTTGATAATATGAGTAGTACAAGAGTTGATCTACCACGAGATCGGAGAGGCTAAACCCTAGAAGCTAGCCTATGGTATGATTGTATGTTATCCTACGGACTAAAACCCTCCGGTTTATATAGACACCGGAGGGGGCTAGGGTTACACAAGGTCGATTACAAAGGAGGAGATATCCATATCCGTATTGCCTAGCTTGCCTTCCACGCCAAGTAGAGTCCCATCCGGACACGGGACGAAGTCTTCAATCTGGTATCTTCATAGTCCAACAGTCCGCCTAAAGGATATAGTCTGGCTGTCCGAAGACCCCCTAATCCAGGACTCCCTCAATAATTCTTTCATACATGTCACTCTTGGTTCATTGCATATCCCGGTACACCGCCGGAGGCATTCATATAGAGTCATACCTTGTTCTAGTATCGAGTTGTAATCATTGAGTTGTAAATAAATAGAAGTGTGATGATCATCATTTAATAGAGCATTGTCCCAATAGAAAAAAAGAGAAAGGCCAAAAAAAGAAGAAGGCCCAAAAAAATGAAAAGGTACAATGCCACTATCCTTTTTTTCCACACTTGTGCTTCAAAGTAGCACCATGATCTTCATGATAGAGAGTCTCTTGTTTTTTACTTTCATATACTGGTGGGAATTTTTCATTATAGAACTTGGCTTGTATATTCCAACAATGGGACTCCTCAAGTGCCCTAGGTCTTCGTGAGCAAGCAAGTTGGATGCACACCAACTAGTTTCTTTTGTTGAGCTTTCATACATTTATAGCTCTAGTGCATCCTTTGCATGGAAATCCCTACTCCTTGCATTAACATCAATCGATGGGCATCTCCATAGCTCATTGATTAGCCTCGTTGATGTGAGACTTTCTCCTTTTTGTCTTCTCCACATAACCCCCCTCATTATATTCTATTCCACCCATAGTGCTATGTCCATGGCTCGCGCTCATATATTGCGTGAAAGTTTATAGGTTTGAGATTACTAAAGTATGAAACAATTGCTTGGCTTGTCATCGGGGTTGTGCATGATGAGAGCATTCTTGTGTGACGAAAATGGAGCATGACTAAACTATATGATTTTGTAGGGATGAACTTTCTTTGGCCATGTTATTTTGAGAAGACATAATTGCTTTGTTAGTATGCTTGAAGTATTATTATTTTTATGTCAATATGAAATTTTGTCTTGAATCTTTCGGATCTGAATATTCATACTACAATTAAGAAGAATTACATTAAAATTATGCCAAGTAGCACTCCGCATCAAAAATTCTGTTTTTATCATTTACCTACTCGAGGACGAGCAGGAATTAAGCTTGGGGATGCTTGATACGTCTCCAACGTATCTATAATTTTTGATTGCTCCATGCTATATTGTCTACTATTTTGGACATTATTGGGCTTTATTATCCACTTTTATATTATTTTTGGGACTAACCTATTAACCGGAGGCCCAGCCCAGAATTGTTGTTTTTGCCTGTTTTAGGGTTTTAAAGAAAAGGAATATCAAACGGAGTCCAAACGGAATGAAACCTTCGGGAACGTGATTTTCTCACCGAATACAACTCAGGAGACTTGGACCCTACGTCAAGCCAATTAAGAGGAGGCCACGAGGTAGGGGGCGCGCCTGCCCTCCCAGGCGCGCCCTCCACCCTCGTGGGCCCCCTGTTGCTCTATCGACGTAATTCTTCCTCCTATATATACCCACATACCCCCAAATGATCAGATACGGAGCCAAAAGCCTAATTCCACCGTCAACTTTCTGTATCCACGAGATCCCATCTTGGGGCCTGTTCCAGGGCTCCGCCGGAGGGGGCATCAATCACGGAGGGCTTCTACATCAACACCATAGCCCCTCCGATGAAGTGTGAGTAGTTTACCTCAGACCTACGGGTCCATAGTTAGTAGCTAGATGGCTTCTTCTCTCTTTTTGGATCTCAATACAATGTTCTCCCCCTCTCTTGTGGAGATCTATTTGATGTAATCTTCTTTTTGCGGTGTGTTTGTTGAGACCAATGAATTGTGGGTTTATGATCAAGTCTATCTATGAACAATATTTGAATCTTCTCTGAATTCTTTTATGTATGATTGGTTATCTTTGCAAGTCTCTTCGAATTATCAGTTTGGTTTGGCCTACTAGATTGATCTTTCTTGCAATGGGAGAAGTGCTTAGCTTTGGGTTCAATCTTGCGGTGTCCTTTCCCAGTGACAGTAGGGGCAACAAGGCACGTATTGTATTGTTGCCATCGAGGACAACAAGATGGGGTTTTCATCATATTGCATGAGTTTATCCCTCTACATCATGTCATCTTGCTCAAGGCGTTACTCTGTTTTCATTAACTTAATACTCTAGATGCATGCTGGATAGCGGTCGATGAGTGGAGTAATAGTAGTAGATGCAGGCAGGAGTCGGTCTACTTGTCTCGGACGTGATGCCTATATACATGATCATACCTAGATATTCTCATAACTATGCTCAATTCTGTCAATTGCTCAACAGTAATTTGTTCACCCACCGCCAAATACGTATGCTCTCGAGAGAAGCCACTAGTGAAACCTATGCCCCTGGACTATCTTCATCATATTAATCTCCCAATACTTAGTTATTTCCTTTTCTTTTTACTTTGCCTTTTATTTTACTTTGCAAGGTTTATAAAGTTTATAAAGTTTGAGATTACTAAAGTATGAAACAATTGCTTGGCTTGTCATCGGGGTTGTGCATGATGAGAGCATTCTTGTGTCACGAAAATGGAGCATGACTAAACTATATGATTTTGTAGGGATGAACTTTCTTTGGCCATGTTATTTTGAGAAGACATAATTGCTTAGTTAGTATGCTTGAAGTATTATTATTTCTATGTCAATATTAAACTTTTATCTTGAATCTTTCGGATCTGAATATTCATGCCACAATTAATAAGAATTACATTGAAATTATGCCTAGTAGCATTCCACATCAAAAATTCTGTTTTTATCATTTACCTACTCGAGGACGAGCAGGAATTAAGCTTGGGGATGCTTGATACGTCTCCAACGTATCTATAATTTTTGATTGCTCCATGCTATATTGTCTACTATTTTGGACATTATTGGGCTTTATTATCCACTTTTATATTATTTTTGGGACTAACCTATTAACCGGAGGCCCAACCCAGAATTGCTGTTTTTTGCCTATGTCAGAGTTTTGCAGAAAAAGAATATCAAACGGAGTCCAAACGGAATGAAACCTTCGGGAACGTGATTTTCGGAACGAACATGATCCAGGAGACTTGGACCCTACATCAAGCAACCAACAGGGAAGCCACGAGCTAGGGGGCGCGCCTACCCTCCCCCCCCAGGCGCGCCCTCCACCCTCGTGGGTCCCTTGTTGCTCCACCGACGTATTCCTTCCTCCTATATATACCTACGTACCCCCAAACAATCAAAAACGGAGCCAAAACCCTAATTCCACCGCCGTAACTTTCTGTATCCACGAGATCCCATCTTGGGGCCTGTTCCGGAGCCCCGCCGGAGGGGGCATCAATCACGGAGGGCTTCTACATCAACACCATAGCCTCTCCGATGATGTGTGAATAGTTTACCTCAGACCTTCGGGTCCATAGTTATTAGCTAGATGGCTTCTTCTCTCTTTTTGGATCTCAATACAATGTTCTCCCCCTCTCTTGTGGAGATCTATTCGATGTAATCTTCTATTGCGGTGTGTATGTTGAGACCGATGAATTGTGGGTTTATGATCAAGTTTATCTATGAACAATATTTGAATCTTCTCTGAATTCTTTTATGTATGATTGGTTATCTTTGCAAGTCTCTTCGAATTATCAATTTGGTTTGGCCTACTAGATTGATATTTCTTGCAATGGGGAAGTGCTTAGCTTTGGGTTCAATCTTGCGGTGTCTTTTCCCAGTGAGAGTAGGGGCAGCAAGGCACGTATTGTATTGTTGCCATCGAGGATAACAAGATGTTTTTTTATCATATTGCATGAATTTATCCCTCTACATCATGTCATCTTGCTTAAAGCGTTACTCTATTCTTATGAACTTAATACTCTAGATGCATGCTGGATAGCGGTCGATGTGTGGAGTAATAGTAGTAGATGCAGGCAGGAGTCGGTCTACTTGTCTCGGACGTGATGCCTATATACATGATCATACCTAGATATTCTCATAACTATGCTCAATTCTGTCAATTTCTCAAAAGTAATTTGTTCACTCACCGTAAAATACTTATGCTCTTGAGAGAAGCCACTAGTGAAACCTATGGCCCCCGGGTCTATCTTCCATCATATTAATCTCCCAACACTTAGTTATTTTCATTGCCTTTTATTTTACTTTGCATCTTTATCATAAAAATACCAAAAATATTACCTTATCAAATCTATCAGATGTCACTCTCGTAAGTGACCGTGTAGGGATTGACAACCCCTTATCACGTTGGTTGCGAGGATTTATTTGTTTTGTGTAGGTGCGAGGGACTCGCGCGTAGCCTCCTACTGGATTGATACCTTGGTTCTCAAAAACTGAGGGAAATACTTACGCTACTTTGCTGCATCACCCTTTCCTCTTCAAGGGAAAACCAACGCAGTGCTTAAGAGGTAGCACTATGTAATCTAGATTATTGACTCTAGTGCAAGTGGGAGACTGAAGGAAATATGCCCTAGAGGCAATAATAAAGTTGTTATTTATATTTCCTTATATCATGATAAATGTTTATTATTCATGCTAGAATTGTATTAACCGGAAACTTAGTACATGTGTGAATACATTGACAAACAGAGTGTCCCTAGTATGTCTCTAGTAGACTAGCTCGTTAATCAATGATGGTTAAGTTTCCTAACCATAGACATGTGTTGTCATTTGATGAAAGGGATCACATCATTAGATAATGATGTGTTGGACAAGACCCATCCATTAGCTTAGCATAATGACCGTTTAGTTTTATTGCTATTGCTTTCTTCATGACTTATACATGTTCCTATGACTATGATATTATGCAACTCCCGAATACCAGAGGAACACCTTGTGTGTTATCAAACATCACAACATAACTAGGTGATTATAAAGATGCTCTACATGTGTCTCCAATGGTGTTTGTTGAGTTGGCATAGATCGAGATTATGATTTGTCACTCCGTGTATCGGAGAGGTATCTCTGGGCCCTCTCGGTAATACACATCACTATAATCCTTGCAAGCAATGTGACTAATGAGTTAGTCACGGGATGATGCATTACGGAATGAGTAAAGAGACTTGCTGGTAACGAGATTGAACTAGGTACGGTGATACCGACGATCGAATCTCGGGTAAGTAACATACCCATGACAAAGGGAACAACGTATGCTGTTATGCGGTTTGGCCGATAAAGATATTCGTAGAATATGTAGGAGCCAATATGAGCATCCAGGATCCGCTATTGGTTATTGACCGGAGATGTGTCTCGGTCATGTCTACATAGTTCTCAAACCCGTAGGGTCCGCACGCTTAACGTTCGATGATGATTTGTATTATGAGTTATGTGATTTGATGACCGGAGTTTGTTCGGTGTCCCGGATGAGATCACAGACATGACGAGGAGTCTCGAAAGTGTCGAGACATAAAGATTGATATATTGGACGATGTTATTCGGACACCGGATGAGTTCCGAGAGGTACCGGATAATTATCGGAGTACCGGAGGGTTATTGGAACCCTCCGGGGGAACTAATGGGCCTTCATGTGCCTTAGTGGGGAGAGAGAAGGGCCACAAGGGGCTGGCCGCGCCCCCCTCCTTGGGTCCGAATTGGACTAGGGGAAGGGGGCGGCGCCCCCCTTTCCTTCCCTTCCCCCTCTCCCTTCCTTCTTCCCCCTTCCTCCAGGTGGAATCCTACTAGGACTTGGAATCCTAGTAGGACTCCCCTCTCTTGGCACGCCCTACAGGGGCCGGCCGGTCTCCCCCTCCCCTCCTTTATATACGGGGGCAGGGGGCACCCTAGAACACACAAGTTTCTTATAACCGTGTGTGGTGCCCCCCTCCACGGTTACACACCTTGGTCATATCATCGTAGTGCTTAGGCGAAGCCCTGCGCCGGTAACTTCGTCATCACTGTCGCCATGTCGTCATGCTGACGGAACTCTCCCTTGTCCTCAACTGGATCAAGAGATCGAGGGACGTCATCGAGCTGAACGTGTGCTAAACGTGGAGGTGCCGTACGTTCGGTGCTTGGATCGGTTGGATCGCGAAGACGTTCGACTACATCAACTGCGTTACTAAACGCTTCCGCTTTCGGTCTACAAGGGTACGTGGACACACTCTCCCCTCTCGTTGCTATGCATCTCCTAGATAGATCTTGCGTGATCGTAGGATTTTTTTTGAAATATTGCGCTCCCCAACAGTAGACAGTTGGGAAGTGCTAAGGCCCCATGGGACCAGCGTACTAGAGCAACAACCATCACTGATGAAGAAATTCCTTGATTAGAAAGATCAAACATGCAAATACTCAAGCGAAGACGAACGAAGACCGGATCAAAATAGATCCACCAAAGACCAGCACCGATCGAATCCCGTGAGATCCAACGGAGACACACCTCCACAGGCCCTCCGGTGATGCTAGACGCACCATCGGGACGGGGATAGAACGTGGTAGACATTATTCCTGCTAGGAAACATTGTTCTTCCACACAACCGCAACCAAGACGTTTAACAAGAACGAGAACAGGACCCCTCCTCTTGGCCGGGGATCGAGATCCTCCGCACCTCCATGGCCCATGGCCATTGGAGATGGTGCGGACCGGTGGCGGCGCCGACGGGAGGAAAAGGGGGTTTTCTTGTCGCCATAAGGTTTTCTCAAGAAGGAGAAAGCACAAAGGGAGAATTAGACAACCCAAGGAGGGGGTTCGGATCCAACCATTATTCGACCTCCTCTCAAAAACGTAATCTAGAAACCACACATAGTCTTTTATTCCAAAAACATGGGTCTGGCACAAATATGATGTGGCCCGGAATTTATAGATGGCTATGGACGAAGTTATAGTGTCATCTTGTATATCTCTTCCGTGTCGTCATGTGTCATCACGATGACTTTAAAGTCCTGTAATCTCCACTTGCAACTTCGACTTTACTCCTCTTATGCTTGTTGCCACCTGCATGCTTAATCACACTCTAGTGTGTCCCCCAATTATCCGATAGTTCATTGTTGAGTAAGACAAATATATTCGACCTAGGCAATATCATATTGTCACAAGTACTTGGATATTTTCTAGAAAAGAAAGTAGCCAATATTTTGAGTTGATGTGTGTGGGCTCAATGCATTGGTCCTTATGTTTCTGGAACTTGAGATGGCGTGGTCAGTAGGGCTCGGTTGTAATTTTAGTAGGATGTCCCCATCACATCCTGAGCTAAGAGGGGAAGCGTAACTCAGGGGAGGACTTTCGATTTCAAGGGACACCTATTTTCAACATCCATGTTGTTGATGTCTTAGAGATATGAACTATTCCATATCTAGGTTGTCCGCGAAATGTAATCCAGAAGATCCCATATATGTGACATGGGAAAAATGCAACACGGGCACATGCATTTCACGAACCCTCTCATCCGTCGACAAGCTTATTCGACATGAGCCTCATATTCCACATGAGCCTCACATTCTGAAGCGATAAAAGGCTCTCCCTTTCTTGGGAATGATGGCTATATGTTGTTGCCATTTCATTTAGAGCCATCACTTATAGTTACTCATATAGTAAGTTTGACTATTATACTATGACTTTTTCATTTGCTCTCTATCTCTCTCTCTCCACAATTATTGGAGTATATATTTAGGAGCACGTGCAGAGGTAGGCTCTTGCAAGAAAGCCCACTTTCTTTTTTTCCATGTCTCAGGGCTCATTCGGTTTGGAGGAAATTTAAACGTAGGAATTTGAAGTAGTATAGGAATTTGATAGGATGTCACTTGCCACCCTAAGGAATTGACTTGTCTCGTTCCTACGCGTAAAATGAGCTTTGACTGGATGTGTAGTTTCCTCCAAAAGCATAGTAAATGAATAGTATTCCTACGAAATTCCTTTACGCATTTCCTACAAACCAAATGCATATATAGAAAATTTTCCTCTCGAATCCTTGTTCCCATGTTTTTCCTATAAAAATCTTCCAAACCGAATGAGGCTTCACTCTTCCACACAGGAAAATGTGCCACGTAAGTGGTCTTTAAACCTTCAATTATACTTCCTCTTAGAGAATGTAAATATGAGTTTCACCCATGCATGGCCATGGATATGTACCATGAATCAATCTAGCTGATGGCCATGGACATGGATCATGAATCAATCTAGTTGGAAGAATCATGGAAAAACAATAGTAGCTAGATTGGGAAATAGAACTACAATGCACATCGCTAAAAAATGCTCGAGAAATTAACATAACTAATTAGCAACGGTTGAGTTTTAGGTGAAATGTTTTCTTTTGCGGGAAAAATTTCTAATCTATTCATCAATTGTCAAGGTAGTGCAAAGAAAACCAGAAGTAAAAATTACATCCAGATCTGTAGACCACCTAGCAACGATTACAAACACTGAAGCGAGTCGATGACATGCCGGCTTCATAGCCCCTCCATCACCAAAGTCGGGCAAACCTTTTTCTAGTAGACAGTTGGAAAGTCGTCGTGATAAGCCCCAGAGAACCAGCGCACCAGAATAGCAACCACCGCTGATAAAAGCTGACTCAAACAATTGAAAAACAAGCACAACCGACTAAGAAACCATTGAGTTTAATGTCAACTTGCCAAGTTTGGGGTGGACGATAAGGACGGGATATCCGATGATAAAAATATTTGTGATTTTGAAAAGAAAAATAAACAACTGAGTGAAAACTAAAGCAAACCAAACTGAAACAAAAATAAACAACGAAGAAAACACAATGAGCACTCCTAGAACAAACCAGACGCCAAGTTGGGACGACCCATGACGACCATCTTCTCGACTATCTGCTCCAAGGAGATATCCACATGTCCTCTTCGGGAGCTCCTACGTGTTGCGACAAATTGCCGAGAAATCGCACGGGAGGAGCAGCTTGGCTGGCCCAGTTTAATGGTAGCACTATATCATGCGGTTGTCTCTACATTTTTCTTTTTAATTCTAAGTCGGGGTTTTATTCTAGTTTTAAAAAGAACACACAAATTATAGAACACTTTTTGAACGAACATGAATCTCTTAAAAAATCTTTGTGAACATCTTTTGTTATTCTTGAATATTTTGAAAATGCAAACACTTTTCAAAACTCAAACATTTTAATTTTTTATCCATATTTTTGAAAATATTTTGTGACCATTTTTGTAGATTTCAAAAAACATGAATATACAGTTAAATTTTATGAATAATATTCAAAAGTGTGAACATATTTGAATTAAAATGATATTGTTTGAAAAACAAAAACAGAGGAAAAAATGTATTTGGCGATGCTAATTGACCGTCCCATCTGTGCTCGCTCACTCCCTCCTTCAGTTTTGTCGACAGTTATGAGGGGCTATATACCTCGCTTCTAGGTAAGTAAGGTGGATGATGCGCTCGCTGGATTCACCACTAAATGGTCTGGCCCAGAGCGGGAGGAGCGCTGCCTCTCTAGCTCGCTATTCCTTTTTTTCATTTTTGTTTACATCTCTTAATTGGGCAAATACTTTTTATAAATTTAGAAAAGGGTTTATTACGAGGTCAAAAAATGTTAATCAATGTATTTTTTGTCATTAAAAATATGTTTGCATATTTTGAAAAATGTTCGTATAACGAAGAAAAATGTTTGCATAATTTAAAATAAAATAAAATTTCGTGTCATTCAATAAAATATATATCACATTTAGAAAAAATGTGCATGTGTTTCAAAAATGATTGTGACATTTGAAAAATGTAAAAATGTTTGCTTAATTCATTATATGACATTAAAAACAAACTTTACGTGTTTCAAGAATATTTTTGTGACATTTAGAAAAAAGTGTATATGGTGCTAAAAGATGTTTGTGCAGTTTAACAATATATTTCATGCCATTAAAGAATATTCAATGTGTATTGGAATTTTTTTTATTATATATTTTTTCTACAAAAACATGTATTTGAAAAAAAATTAAATGTATATTTTATAAAATGTTTAACATGTATCAAAAAATGGTATGCATGTATAAGACAAATATACAACATGCGTTTTAAAAAGTAGACATTAGTAATAAAAAAATACAAATACAAATAGGAAAAACCTAAAACTTGTGAAACGAAAATTAAATAAATAAAAGTAAAAAAGAAGAACAGAAGAAAAGGTGAAAAGCGATAAGAAAAAAGCAAAGATAAAGACCTCGCGTCAAAGGCAACTCCTACATAGGCCGGCCCACTAACCTCAAACCATGGGCGAGGTTGCCATATCTCTCGTTGTAGGCGAGAAATAGCCCTGCCAAAGAATTATCCCTCTTCTTAAAAAAGATCGACAATCATCCCAAGCTATCTCAAAAAAAAAAGACAATCATCCCAAGGAATGAGCGCTCCCGTGCCAGTAAGTCCTCCAAATCAAAGACCACTCTCACCTCTTCAGATTGCGACAATTGATGCACATGCAATACATCACTTGTGACAACTTGTAAGTTTTTTTAGATTCGTTTGTTTAAAATGTTTTATCTCTAAAACCGTTTGTTCAAATATCGAACCGTTTTCATCTTGGATTCCTCGCGTCAAAATCTTCAAAGTTAGATCATGTATATAAAGGTTTTGACGAACTTTTCTTTCACAAAAAAACCAGATGAAAAAACTGAACCGTGAGTACCATTTTTTCTTTTTTTGAAGAGCCATGACTCTGCCTCTCGCGGAAGCAAATTTATGCTTCAATGAGAAGTAAATCCGTACTTCTCGCGAAGTAAAAAAATACAATTTTTTTAGAGGCACGACCGTGCCTCTCGCAAAAGCAAATTCATGCCTTCATGAGAAGTAAATATGTGCCTCTTGCGAAAGGAAAGAAAGTAAAACACGTTTTTTTCTTTTCCGAGAAGCACAACTATGTCTCTCGCAGAAACAAATCCGTGCCTTCATGGCAAGTAAATCCCTGCCTCTCATGAAAAAAACATGTTTTCCCCCTTTTGTGAGACGTACGATTGTGCCTTTCACGGAAGCAAATTTGTGCCCCCACGAAAACTAAATCCATACCTCTTGGAGAAGGAAAAACAAGATAACACATTTTTTCTTTTTCCACGAATGTGTCTCTCACGAAAGCAAATCGATGTCTTCAAGAGAAGTAAATCCGTGCCTCTCACGGTAAAAAAAATATGTTCTTTTTCTTTTCCAAAAGGCACATTTGTGCCTCTCATGGAAGCAAATTCATGCCTCCGTGAGAAATAAATTCGCGCATCTCGTGGAAGGGAAAAATACATATTTTTTTCTTTTAAGAGAGGCACGGCTGCGCCTCTCGCGTAAGCAAATTCGTGTCTCAATAAGAAGTAAATTCGTGCCTCTCGCCAAAGAAAAAAATCTTATTTTCATCAAAATTTGTTTGCCGACTGTTCTATTCCAAAACTTAATAAAAACGGGGGTAGACCGAAAAGCCAACAAAAATCATCTAAAAGCTGAAACACATACATAAAAATAAAATAAAAATCGAAGAGAACGTCCAGAGCGCGATACGTAGCGGTGACTGAGAGCGGGCCAAGTGACTCGCTTCCAGCCCACCCAAAGTGACCCTTGCGGGGGCTCCTGAGGGAGTACTGAGGGAGTCCTGGATTAGGGGGTGCCCGGATAGCCGGACTATACCTTCGGCCAGACTCCTGGACTATGAAGATACAAGATTGAAGACTTCGTCCGGTGTCCGGAAGGGACTTTTCTTGGCGTGGAAGGCAAGCTTGGCGATACGGATATGTAGATCTCCTACCATTGTAACCGACTCTGTGTAACCCTAGCCCTCTCTGGTGTCTATATAAACCGGAGAGTTTTAGTCCGTAGGACGAACAACAATCATACCATAGGCTAGCTTCTAGAGTTTAGCCTCTCTGATCTCGTGGTAGATCTACTCTTGTACTACCCATATCATCAATATCAATCAAGCAGGACGTAGGGTTTTACCTCCATCAAGAGGGCCCGAACCTTGGTAAAACATCGTGTCCCCTGCCTCCTGTTACCATCCGACCTAGACGCAGAGTTCGGGACCCCCTACCCGAGATCCGTCGATTTTGACACCGACATTGGTGCTTTCATTGAGAGTTCCTCTGTGTCGTCGCTTTTAGGCCCGATGGCTTCTCCGATCATCAACAGCGATGCGATCCAGGGTGAGACTTTTCTCCCCGGACAGATCTTCGTATTCGGCGGCTTTGCACCGCGGGCCAATTCGCTTGGTCATCTGGAGCAGATTGAAAACTACGCCCCTGGCCATCAGGTCAGATTTGGAAGTTTGAACTACACGGCCGACATCCACGGAGACTTGATCTTCGACGGATTCGAGCCACAGCCGAGCGCGCCGCACTGTCACGATGGGCATGATTTAGCTCTACCGCCGAACAGTGCCCTGGCGGCCGCACCTGTGTACGCTCCGACCCCTAGCTCGGAGCCGATCACACCAACCGAGGATGGGTGGTTAGACACCGCCTCGGGGGCTGCAATCTCTATGGTGATCGAGCCGAACACCAGCCCTATTCTCTGCGAAGCCCGTGACTCCAAGGAGCCGGACTCCTCTCCAAACTCCGAGCCCTCCGCGCCCCGAGCGATCGAACCCGATTGGGCGCCGATCATGGAGTTCACCGCCGCGGACATCTTTCAGCACTCGCTCTTCGGCGATATTCTGAATTCACTAAAGTCTCTCTCTTTGTCAGGAGAGCCCTGGCCGGACTATGGTCGACAAGGTTGGTATGTGGATGATGAAGAAATTCAAATCCCACCCTCCACCCACTTCGTAGCCACTGTCGATGATTTAACCGACATGCTCGACTTCGACTCCGAAGACATCGACGGTATGGACGCCGATGCAGGAGACGATCAAGAACCAGCGCCTACAGGGCACTGGAAAGCCACCTCGTCGTATGATATATATGTGGTGGACACCCCAAAAGAGGGCAATGGCGATGAAACTGCGGAGGATGACCCGTCCAAGAAGCAGCCTAAGCGCCGGCGTCAGCGGCGCCGCTCTAAATCCCGCCAAAACAAAAACGGTGATTCCGGCACGGGGGATAATAACACCCCGGACAGTGCCGAAGACAACCACCTCCAGCAAGATTTAGCACAGGAGGATAGAGAAGCCAGCCCTCATGAGAGAGCGGCAGACAGAGAGGTCGAGGACGATAATTATATGCCTCCCTCCGAAGATGAGGCAAGCCTTGACGACGACGAATTTGTCATGCCGGAGGATCCCGTCGAACAAGAGCGTTTCAAACGCAGGCTTATGGCCACGGCGAGCAGCCTCAAGAAAAAACAGCAACAGCTTAGAGCTGATCAAGATTTGCTAGCCGACAGATGGACTGAAGTCCTTACGGCCAAAGAGTATGAACTCGAACGCCCCTCCAAGAGCTACCCAAAGCGCATGTTGCTACCCCAATTAGAGGAGGAAACACCTAAACCTACATCACCAGCGTATGATGCGGCCGACCGGCCACCCCGTGGCCGCGACAAAGAGGCCTCTCGGCCCTCCACTCAAGCCGCACCCCGGCGCCGCTCAAAAACTACCAAGGCATGGGAAAATGCGCCAGACCTGCGAGATATATTGGAGGATAAGGCAAGGCAAACAAGATCGATCTATGGATCACGTGGGCGCCCTACGGCACGAGACGGTACTCGTCACGCTGGATACAGTAAATTCGGCCAGGCCGAACACAGTGGACAAAGCTCGTTTGAGCTGCATCGTGATGTAGCCCAATACAGAGGCGCCGCACACCCACTATGCTTCACAGATGAAGTAATGGATCATCAAATCCCCGAGGGTTTCAAACCCGTGAACATCGAATCATACAATGGCACAACAGATCCTGCGGTATGGATCGAGGACTATCTCCTTCATATCCACATGGCCCGCGGTGATGACCTACACGCCATCAAATACCTCCCACTCAAGCTTAAAGGACCAGTTCGGCATTGGCTCAACAGCTTGCTAGTAGAATCAATTGGTAGTTGGGAGGACCTGGAAGCCGCATTCCTCGACAATTTTCAGGGCACTTATGTGCGACCACCAGACGCCAATGACCTAAACCACATAATTCAGCAGCCAGAGGAATCGGCCAGACAATTCTAGACACGGTTCCTAACCAAGAAAAATCAAATCGTCGACTGTTTGGACGCAGAGGCCCTAGCAGTCTTCAAGCATAACATCCACGACGAGTGGCTTGCACGACACCTAGGACAGGAAAAGCCGAAATCTATGGCAGCCCTCACGACACTTATGACCCGCTTTTGCGCGGGAGAAGACAGCTGGCTAGCTCGCAGCAATAACATGACCAAGAGCCCTGGTAATTCGGATACCAAGGACAGCAGTGGCAGGTCGCGTCGCAACAAGCAAAAGCGTCGCATTAACGACGACAATACTGAGGATACGGCAGTTAATGCCGGATTCAAAGGCTCTAAACCCGGTCAGCGGAAAAAGCCATTCAAAAGAAACACTCTGGGCCCGTCCAGTTTGGACCGAATACTCGACCGCTCATGCCAGATACATGGCACCCCGAAAAACCAGCCAATCACACCAACAGGGATTGTTGGGTGTTCAAGCAGGCAGGCAAGTTAAATGCCGAAAGCAGAGACAAGGGGCTGCATAGCGATGACGAGGAGGAGCCCCGGCCGACGAACAACAGTGGGCAGAAAAGTTTTCCCCCACAAGTGCGGACGGTGAACATGATATACGCAACCCACGTCCCCAAGAGGGAGCGGAAGCGTGTGCTAAGGGACGTATACGCGATGGAGCCAGTCGCCCCAAATTTCAACCCATGGTCTTCCTGCCCGATCACTTTTGATCAAAGGGACCACCCCACTAGCATCCGTCATGGCGGATTCGCGGCATTGGTTCTAGACCCAATTATTGACGGATTTCACCTCACTAGAATCCTTATGGACGGCGGCAGCAGCCTGAACCTGCTTTATCAGGATACAGTGCGGAAAATGGGCATCGATCCCTCGAGGATTAAACCCACGAGAACGACCTTTAAAGGCGTCATACCAGGTGTAGAAGCCAATTGTACAGGCTCAGTTACACTTGAAGTGGTCGTCGGATCTCCGGATAATTTCCGAAGCGAGGAGTTAATCTTCGACATAGTCCCGTTCCGCAGTGGCTATCACGCACTGCTCGGGCGAACCGCATTTGCCAAGTTCAATGCGGTGCCGCACTACACATACCTCAAGCTCAAGATGCCAGGCCCTTGAGGCATCATCACCGTCAATGGAAACACCAAACGCTCTCTCCGAACGGAGGAGCATACGGCGGCTATCGCAGCGGAAGTACAAAGCAGCCTCTCAAGGCAATTCTCCAGTCCGGCCATTAAACGTCTGGACACCGTCAAGCGCGACCGGATTAACCTACAACAAGACCGCTTGGCACGTTCCGAGTAAGCGTAGCAATGCGGCCCCAACCCCAGCCCTCGCGAACTTGCGAAACCAGTGTTGCGCGTACATAACTACGCTCTAGAAATACCATGGGCACAGGGGGAGGGGCACCATCACGGCACGCCCGACGCGGCTTAAACCGCACTAGGGGCTGCCGATTTCTTAATTTTCTCTTATTTTCAGGACTCCATTCTTCGGAAGGCTTGTCCGGCAGTACAATTGCCGCACAAACGATACAACCAGGGAAGCAGAAAGCTACGCCGCACTACGGAACTCTAAGGTGGTCTCTATAAGGAGCAGTATACCTGTTTCGCATAACATTCCGTAGCTCGCCCCTGGAAAGGACATATTTTCCCATCTTTTGCTTATCGCACTATTTGTATCGTTCTGCTTTGATTGCAGCTTTTTTAAATAAACAATGCATAGCTTCCGTCTATTATTGCATTATCTTTTTTTACGAATATATGTTCATTAATGACATGCTGCACCCGTACACTTTGGTACGGCCAATACGCCAGGGGCTTAAGTACCCCACAACATGGTGTGAGAAGTCTGAACACTTTCACAAGTGCGGCACCCCGAACTTATAGCATTATATGCATCGGCTCCGAATCATGTTTTGGGTTAATAGTTGGGTTTGCCCGGCTCCTATGTTTTGGTACCTTATGTTCCGTCATATCGGCTAAGGTAGCACTAGGAGAACTACTGCGATTGTGCCCCAGTTGAGCTGGGCTAAGCACCTCAGTAGAGAAAGCTAAAACTGACCGTCATGATGAGGCGAGAGCTGGTCGCTGTTCGAGAGGTTTTCGAGTCCCTAAAGACTTATGCCGCTTAGAGCGAGGAGTCGGCTTTGTCCGGCCTAGGCGTGGATAGCGCCCCGAACTCGGTCTTCCGAACACTAGGGGCTTCGCCGAAATTTAAAATTATAGAATTCTATGGCTAAGTGAGAGCGTTCAAGCACTATAGTCCGATTGCCTTGTTCGTTGTGTTGAGCGCCTCCCTCGAAGGACCCAAGAATGGGAAAAAGAGCGCTCATGTTTATCCCGAACACCCCAGCACTCGTGCCACGGGGGCAGAAGCCGACGACTCACCATCTCTCAAATTTGATAAACAGCCGTATAAAAGGTAATATTTTAAATTCAAAAAGCATTGCTTAGCGCACATGAACAAGTTTTCAGCGCACAGGACAAAACGAGCGAGTTCACTAAAAAATTACATTCATGGAAAATTCATCCGCCACAAGGCAGGCACCCTTCAGAACGCTCTCATAATACATCTCGGGCTTGCGATGCTCCTTGCCCGGCAGTGGCCCGTCCTTCACAAGCTTCTCAGCATCCAGCTTGCCCCAGTGCACCTTCGCACGGGCAAGCGCCCTACGGGCACCCTTGATGCATACAGAGCGCTTGATGACTTCGAGCCTTGGACAGGCCTCTACCAGCCGCCTCACCAGCCTGAAGTAGCTCCCAGGCATGGCCTCTCCAGGCCACAGCCGGACTATGAGGCCCTTCATGGCCTGTTCGGCCACCTTATGGAGCTCGATCGGCTGTTTCAGCTGGTCGCTTAAGGGCACCGGGTGTTCGGCCTCAGCATACTGAGACCAGAACACCTTCTCCGTCGAGCTTCCCTCCTCGGCGTGGTAGAAGGCGGCGGCATCCGACACGCTACGGGGCAAGTCTGCGAATGCTCCTGGAGAGCTCCGGATTCGGGTAAGTAACAAGTAATTCACTTTTACGTGCTTGCTTTGCATAAATAATGCCTTCCCTGCCGCTATCTTTTTTATTGCCTCAACCTCCTGGAGGGCCTTCTGGGTTTCGGCCTTGGCAGACTTGGCATCTTCAATGGCCGCCGTGAGCTCAGACTCTCGCGTATTCGAGTCAAGCTCCAAACTCTCATGTTTTTTCATGAGAGCCTGGAGCTCTTGCCGCACCTCGCCAACCTGCGTCTCATGCTTCTCCCGCTCGGTGCGCTCCATGGCCGCCCTCTTTTCGGCCTCGGACAGCGCTTACTTAAGGGTCGCCACCTCAGTTGTGGCCCCTACAATAGCCGCGTTAATCCTGTCACTTTTTGCAATTGCACCTTTCACATATTTCAGTAAGGTATTTCTTACCTTCCTTCTCCTCGAGCTGCTGCTTGGCTAGGCCAAGCTCTTGCTCGGACCGCTCGAGGTTCTGCTTCAGCGTATCCACCTCCGCAGTTAGTGCGGCGGAGGCCAGCAGTGAAGCCTGCATACGCATATTGACTTGATTATGTTAGACTCCTGCGATTATTAGATCCTCTATTCGGCTTTTCTTTCCGAACGCCGAACAGAGCATCAGGGGCTACTATCTATGCGGTAATATTTTTACATATTCTTTACTTACCTCAAAGCCTGTTAGAAGGCTGGCACAGGCTTCAGTCAGTCCGCTCTTGGCGGACCGAACCTTCTGGATCACCACACTCATAACAGTGCGGTGCTCCTCGTCGATGGAGGCGCCGTTAAGCGTCTCCAGCAAATTGTCCGGTGCCTCCGGTTGGACGGAGGTCACCGGCTCGGTAGGCTTGCTCCTCTTGAAAGGAGGCTGCCTACCGGAGTCCAGAACCGTTGAAGGTTCCGGCGCGGTGTCCGGCTCAAGGCCGGACTTGGAGCCCTTGGGGGTTCTATCCCCTTTACGCCTGGAGTCCAGGAGGTTGCCTTGCGGCGCCTCCAGGACCACCTCCTCCTGGCTTGGAACCTGTTGGGACGCCACCTCGGCACCGTCCGTAGGGTGGGGGGAGGAAGCCGTCGGAAGCGAATTCACATCCGACGAGTCCAGGGAGCCGCTCGACGACTCGTCGAGCCCGGCCTTGGGCGGACTGCACAATCATGTTCGACGTAAGGAAAAGTTGTGCAATGTGGGAATACTATGAATCACTCTGGTATCCGGATACTTACGATTTCGCCAGGGGCTTGGCCCTGTGCGGCCACTCCTCTTCGTCGTCGGCGGCGTTGGTGGAGTTGTCCAGAGGAGGGGTCTTCCCCCTCTTGGACCCTTCGGCCTCCCCGGTTGGGGCGGCCTTCCTTTTCTTCCCTCCCCCCGCTGGGGGGGAGAGGTCTCTTCTTCCTCCTCCTCATCTTCATGGGAGGAGTGCGCCTTGGAGTCGTCGGATGGTGAATCCGACACCTCCTGGCGTCGGGCACTTTTTCGAGTCCCCGTGGCCTTCTTATTGGCCTTCTTCTCCGGCACCACATAGGGTGCCGGAACCAGCAGCTTCGCCAAGCGAGCGTCCGCTGGGCCTTCGGGAAAAGGAGCCGGACAGTTGATCTGTCCGGACGTCTCCTACCAATCCTGTCAAAGGTAAGGGAGCTTAAGATCCCGCATGGAGTCAAACTATGAAAAACTAATACCCTGTAAAAGGTAAAAATAGCTTACCGCACGAGCGCGACGCTGCGTGCTGAATCCGTGATCCTCGGTAGCGGATGCGGGGGCCTCAGCGCCCTTGAAAAGCACCTTCCAGGCATCTTCGTACGTTGTGTCGAAGAGCCTGCTTAGAGTTCGGTGCTGCGCCGGGTCGAACTCCCACAGGTTGAAAGCCCGTTTTTGACACTGGAGGATCCGACGGATGAGCATAACCTGGACTACGTTGACAAGTTTGAGCTTCTTGTCCACCAGGGTTTGGACGCATGTTTGGAGTCCAGTCAGCTCTCCTTCTTTACCCCACGACAGGCCCGTCTCTTTCCAGGAGGTGAGCCGCGTAGGGGGTCCGGATCGGAACTCGGGGGCTGCGACCCATTCAGGATCGCGCGGCTCGGTGATGTAAAACCATCCCGATTGCCACCCCTTTAGGGACTCCACGAAGGAGCCCTCGGGCCATAGGACGTTGGGCATCTTGCCCACCATGGCGCCTCCGCACTCCGCCCGAGTGCCGCGCACCACCTTCGGCTTGACATTGAAAGTCTTGAGCCATAGGCCAAAATGGGGGAGGATGCAGAAGAAAGCCTCGCACACGATGATAAATGCCGAAATATTAAGGACAAAGTTCGGGGTCAGATCGTGGAAATCCAGGCCATAGTAGAACATGAGCCCCCGGACAAATGGGTGGAGAGGGAAGCCCAGTCCGCGGAGGAAATGGGGGAGGAACACCACCCTCTCATGGGGCCTAGGGGTGGGGATGAGCTGCCCGACCGGTGCGCAATGGCGTTAGACAAGTATCCGGCCTTCCTTAGTTTTTTGATGTGTCCCTCCGTGACGGAGGAGACCATCCACTTGCCTCCCGCTCCGGACATTGCTGGAGAAGGTTGAGGTGGGGTGTGCGGACTTGGGCGCTGAAGCTCGAGTGCGCGGAAATGGATAGGCAAAGGAGGAAGAAGGCGTGGATGAAAAGGTGGATCCTTATCCCCTTATATGGGCAGACGCGACTATGCGCCCCCACCAGCCTGGTAAAACTCGCTTATCTCCCAAGCGCCGCAGTCAATGGCGCGATTGGGTTACCCACACCCATATTGATGAGAATCCCGGAATAAGGGGACACGATCTCTGCTTTAACAAGACGTGCCAAGGAAACCGCCTCGCTAAACGCGCTGAGGTGGGACAGTAAAACGATTCGAATAAAGACTTGGCCATGGTGTGATGTCAGGCTACGGAATACGTCAGCAGATTAGATTTGTATAAATATTATTCTCTCTATGGCAATATGTGAAAACTTATTTTGCAGAGCCGGACACTACCTTTGTGTTCAAAATCTTCTATGAAGTACTTGGAGGAGGAACCCGCCTTGCAATGCCGAAGACAATCTGCGCGCCGGGCTCGTCATCATTGAAGTCTGGTTCAGGGGCTACTGAGGGAGTCCTGGATTAGGGGGTGTCTGGATAGCCGGACTATACCTTCGGCTGGACTCCTGGACTATGAAGATACAAGATTGAAGACTTCGTCTCGTGTCCGGAAGGGACTTTCCTTGGCGTGGAAGGCAAGCTTGGCGATACGGATATGTAGATCTCCTACCATTGTAACCGACTCTGTGTAACCCTAGCCCTCTCCGGTGTCTATATAAACCGGAGAGTTTTAGTCCGTAGGACGAACAACAATCATACCATAGGCTAGCTTCTAGGGTTTATCCTCTTGATCTCGTGGTAGATCTACTCTTGTACTACCCATATCATCAATATCAATCAAGCAGGACGAAGGGTTTTACCTCCATCAAGAGGGCCCGAACCTGGGTAAAACATCGTGTCCCCTGCCTCCTGTTACCATCCGACCTAGACGCATAGTTCGGGACCCCCTACCCGAGATCCGCCGGTTTTGACATCGACAAGTACTCACTCATTTGTTGCTCTCAGAAGTCCTATATGCCGCTCTCTGCAGTAGTTTGTTGGCCACACGCACCACAGATCTCCGACTGGGCCAGCCCATGAACCTGGATAGGGGGGTAGCTCTCCACAAAAACTAGCGGCCCCAAGATATACTGTAACACAATTTTTTTAAGATATGAGTGTCTTATGAAATACAAACAAGTTCCGAATTTTTGAACAATTTTATAGAAAACTCAAGTTTTCTGAAATAACATTTTAAAAAAATCATGAAATTTTTTGGAAATGCAATTTTTTTGTAAAACTCCCCAAAGGATTCTAAATTGCGTCCAATTTTAGAACTCATTTTTTTGTAAAATTAGGAACATCTTTTAAACTCCTGAACAAAATTTGAAAAACAATAATATTTTGTAAATTTGCAAACAACTTTTGAAATGGGAACACTGTTCGAAACTCCCCAAAATATTTGAAAACAGAAACATTTTGTTTTGAAATTTCAAACAATTTTTAAAAACTTGATTTTTTAAACTCCTGAACAAAAAATTGAAAACACAAACATTTTTTGGAATTTGCAAACTATTTTCTAAATGAAAACATGTTTTTGGTATCCCTTATAATTTTTGAGAAGTTGCCTAATTTTTGAACAAAAGCGTGAAAAGAAACAGAAAAAAGAAAAATAAGAAGGGAAAAGTAAAAGAAAAACCATAAGAAACCAATAAACCAGTAAAAATGGTTCTGGAACCTTCTAGACGGTTTCCAAACAGGTAAAAACCAGGGCTGGAACCTTCCAGAAGGTTCCCAAACCAATTTTTTTGATGGTTGGATACACTTTAATTTATTCAAAATGTTATCCGGGATACAGATGATGTTTGGCTTCTCAGTCAACCAACACATGCCTACCAAAGTTCAAAGAAGTGGGCGCTTTAGCTAAAGAATGAGCCTCAACATTAAAGTCTCGCTTCTCATGCAGAATCTCGGCCGAGACAAATTCCTGCATCCTCTTCTTCACCTCGAAATGATTGTCTTTGACGCTCCCAAATTCATTTTACCTTGACAGTCCGTGGCCACTACAATCTTTTGGCAATGCAGATCCTTTGTCAACGCCATTGCTTCGTTGCTAGCAATAGCTTCCAGACTCTCAGGTAAGCCAACTATACTCCCACTTAATTCGATGTACTCGTTAGCTAGTATGTAAAATGGGCAGGCCTACTTCGATTACTAGCTTGATCGGTGTGTGCGATAGCACGACTACTTGACGCGCCCCTAAAGAAAAGGACTACTTGATGCATAATGTAAAATCACTAATTGAGGAGTATTTTTTCAAAAGATTATTTTCACCTCTTCAGGCTGTGACAAGTGGTGCGCTGCGCGCTGTTGTGCGCCAATTGTCGCAACCAGGGAGTTTTTTTTCTTCTTATATCCGTTTATTCAAAATGTTTTATCTCTTAAACCGTTCGTCCAAATTTTGAACAGTTGCACAGTTGGATTTCTCACGTCGAGATCTTCAAGACTAGATCCCATGTTAAAAAACTTAGCAGTTGGAAAGGTAAACTGTTGTCTCTGGGTGAAAGGTTGGTTCTCATAAATTCAATACTAAGTAATATGGTACTATATATGATTTCCTTCTTTCAGTTGCCGAAAGGTGTTTTACATATATTGGATTATTTCTGATCAAGATTCTTTTTCAAGGAGATAGCGAGAGAAAGAAATATCAACTGGCTAAAATGGAGTGTGGTTTGCTGTCCCAAAGACCAAGGCGGGTTGGACATCATGACCCTGAGGTTAAGAAAAGGGGCTACTCGGTAAATGGTTGTTTAAATTACTGACGGAAGATGGTGTATGGCAAACCCTTCTAAGAAGGAAATATGTGGGTTCCAAGGCGGTATCCCAAGAATACTGAAATCCCGAGGATTCTCACTTTTGGTCGGGTCTAATGGCGACGAAGAAATATTTCTTCTGCTATGGATCCTTCTCGATCAAGGACGGCTCAGAAATTAGATTCTGGGAGGACAAGTGGTTAGGAAATGCCACACTCCGGGAATAATATCCAGCTCTATACAACATTGTGTGATACTATCGCCACGATAATGGAATCATTTCCATAAAATGTGACGTTCAGAAGAGATTTAATTGGACCCAGACTCCAATCGTGGAACATGTTGCACCAGCGGTTGTCCATAGTGCAATTGTCACATGGGTCTAATGTATTCTGATGTAACCTTCATGGGAATGAACAATTTTCAATGGAGTCCATGTATAAAGCGTTAATCCAGTCCGATGTGCCAGTTGATAATAACAAGAGATCTGGAAGATGAAAATACCTTTTAAGAATAAAATCTTTGCATGTATCTTCGTGGCGGAGTCATTCTTATTAAAGATAACCTTATTAAGAGAAATTGGCATGAAAGTCTGCAGTATGTTTTTGTCATCACTAGTCAATGTGTGCGTTAATTTGTAAGTATATTAAGTGCATGCGGATATTAAGTAGGATATTATTTACGTGTTATTATGTGATTAGCACTATATTTGGCCTGAAATTAACTGCACGCTAAACGTGTTGAGCACTCGACATTGAAGCAGTCTAGGTCGTTAGATTGACATGATTTGATGGCCGAGATTAATTAGATCTGCCCATTTGGGTCTTTTTATATTGCTATGGATGATGAGACAATAAAACATTTATTCTTCCAATACATATTGGCTCGTTCTATATGGTCATAGTTTTGGGACAATTGGTTTTATACCCTTAGTTGTGTCCCCCTTGTCAGGATTGGCCCTGGTTTCTGAAAACATGTGGTCTTGCCCAACCCACTTTGGCGTCTTGTGCTTTTGCCTTTTGACCGTTTGACCATCACTTTAGAAACTTCATAACTAATTCATACTAAATCATAAAAATGCAAATAAGATACCAAAATATTCGAAAAAACATCACATGTATGTCAATGTCAGTTGCACTCATGACAAAACTGTTGTTAAATGCCCATTCGAGTTTTAGCTCTTAATATACCACCATGAATAATAAAATCTAAAAAATCAAAAATTTCCAAAGAAAATTTGGTGGCAAAGAATGACAAATGTTTTAAGTGCTTGCCAAGTTTAATCAGGGAATGAAATTCGTGGAAGTCGTGGCAAAAAAACAATCATCACTCGAAAATAGATTGTTTTTTTTGCCACGACTTCCACGAACATCATTCTCTGATGAAACTTGGCAAGCACTTAAAACATTTTTTATTCTTTTCCACCAACTTTTTTTTGGAATTTTTAAAAATTTCTTAGATTTTACTGTTCATGGTGGTATGATAAGAGCTAAAACTCAGATGGGCAGTCACCAACACTTTTTTTCATGAAAGCAAGTGACATTGACATACATGTGATGTTTCTCCGAACATTTTGGTGTATTATTTGCATTTTACTGATTTAGTATGAATTAGTTATGAAGTTTTCAAAGTGACGGTCAAACGGTCAAAGGGCAAAAGCACAAGACGCCGAAGTGGGTTGGGCAAGACCACATGTTTTCAGAAACTAGGGGCAATTCTCACAAGTGGGACACAACTAAGGGTATAAAACCAATTATCCCAATAGTTTTTGGCTTGTTTCCTCCTTGTAGTGTTGCTAATGTATTTTACATGAAATTGATCACAGGTTTAGAACTCTTCTTGGGATGGAAGCGCTTGCCGTTATTTGGTCGCTTTGGCTATGTAGAAATGATAAGGTTTTTAATGGTAAAAGTACTTCTCTGACGCAGGTTATCTATAGATGGGACTCTTTGTTTATGGTTCTCACTACAACGCGTGGAGAATCGAGTCCTATTTACGGAGGTGTGTACACGATTGGAGGGTGCGGCGAGGGATATACATAGGTGGCAGCATGATCTTAGGATTGCCCCCCCTCTCCGCTTTAGGCGTTATACGGATCTTTTTGTATTTCGCCTTTTTTATTTTTATTTTGTGTGAGAGAACCTTATTTAGCTATGTGCATCTTAATTATGCAGAGGCCGGTTGTAATGCTTAAATCTTTTAAGTAATAAAGCGTCCTTTTTCAAAAAAATATTGAAAGATTTTGATGACCATGTTTTTTGCACGAAAAAAACGGATGGAAAAACCACATGGGGGCACGTTTTTTTCCTTTTCAGAAAGCCTTTCCGAGAGGCACGACTGTGTCTCTCGCAAAAGAAAAAAAGACGTTTTTTCGCTTCCAAGAGACACGGTCGTGTCTCCCCCGGAAGCAAGAAAAACATGTTTTTTTCGTTTTCGTGAGGCACGGCTGTGCATCCTGCGAAAACAGAACTGTGCCACTCACGAAAGCAAAAAAATATATTTTTTTTTTGTTTTCGAGAGGCATAACCTTGCCTCTCATGAAAGAAAAAAAAACACATTTTTTCAAAAAGTTAAGAAAGCCCAGCGGAAACCGAAAAAGCCAAAAAAACCAGAAAAAGACAATCTAAAAAGTCAAAAACCCGTGCGGAAAAATAAAAAGAATCCGAAGGGAGCGCCCAGAGCGTGACACGTGCTGCGGCTGAGAGCATGCCAAATGACGCGGTCTCAGGCCATCCCAAGTGACCCTTGGGCCGGCTCCTGAACGAACGCTCCTCTGTTAGTTGCTCCCTGCATAATGTGTCAAATAGGAAAATCCCTCCCGAGCATCCATTACGAATTTCCCTTCTCTTCATAATTTCTCACCATAAATTTCACCGTGGGCTTCCTACGGTTTTTACTTATGGGCTTTCCATGTCTATAAGTGTTTTAAGTGCCAAAAACATTTTTCTGAATAATACATTTTTTGATAAATTAATGGGACATTTGCACATTGTATGATTTTTTATATAAACTTCCATGAAGATATTTTTTAAAGGACATGAGCACATTTTTAGAAGGTATGAACATTCTTTCGAAATTGATAACATTTTTTATATACACGGTGAATGTATTTAATTTTCTAACCACTATAATGTTTGAAATTGTACATATAGAATATTTCAAAATACAATGAAAATGTAAAAGAAGACAACTAACTAACGAACGAAGGGGCGTGCTACGGGCCAACCCAATAGTGTGTCTCTTGCAGCAAGCCGACGCTCTCCTCGGGGCAAGTGAGGTATAGGAGAGCAACTAATTAATGGGTACCTCTTGAGGACTCACATAAGGGTCATTTTTTGGCCAGGGAGCGTGCCCTCGTGATATCTTTTTTACATGTTTTTTATTTTTAAATTGTTTTTGCGGGCTTTTGGTTTTGCTTGGTTTTAATTCGATTTTGGCTGTTTTTTTTGGGTAAGCAGTGATTTTTATGAGAAGTACAACCCATGCTTCTGCAAGGAGCACAACTGTTCTAGAAGCACATTCTATGTTGTCACAAGAAGCACAATATGTTTTCACACGAAGCACAGTGGTTCTGGAAGCACAACCTATGTTTTGACGAGAAGCATAGCCGACACCCGTGCTTCTCCGGAAAAGGAAAAGCATAGCTTGTGCTTCCGCGAGAAGCGCAAATCCTCCATTTTTTCGGTTTGCGGGTTTTTGTGTTGTTGGAATTTTTTTGTTTGGATTTTGGGTTTTTCCAATCCTCCAATTTTCGTTAATTTTTGGAAAAGTTTGTCGAAACCTATTAACATGAACTCTAGATTTAAGGATCTCGACACGAGAAATCTAAGGATGAAAATGATTCATGATTAGACGCACGCTTAAGAGATAAACCACTTTAGAAAAAATGAATCTAAAAAAAACTTTAAGATTACGGAAAGTGATGCACATACAGTGTGTCGTTCTAGAGTGATATTTACAATCCTCGCAAAAAAGAGTGATATTTACAAAGGACACATTTTAATTAAATGATCTCGGAGGTATAGCCCGGCTCCGCCCTGAGGGTCTCGTTTTTTTAGCGATGGCCGAGGGTCATTTTCTCTTCATAATTTCTTACCCTGAATTTCACGGTGTGCCTCCCTTGATTTCACTTGTGGGCGACGTCAATGTTTGGATTGATCCTACGATCTCACCTAAAGGGCTGATCCTATACTAGTCTCCCCCTTGTTCATGATCCCATTTGCAGTCCCCGGCGCGCTTCCTTTTGCTCGTGAGTTCATCACGCAGACATCAGCCGCCGGCACAATCATCATCACTCGCCGGGTACCGGCACCCTTTTGCTCGTGAGCTCAGGTTTTCCCGAAGTGACATCGATGGATGGACGGCCGAGGACGCAAAAGAGAGAGAGAGAGAGAGAGAGAGAGAGAGAGAGAGAGAATGAACTGGGACTGCTGTTCTCGGGTAGGAGTAGCTCCGGTGCAGCTCGCTGGGTATCGCGGCTTTTTCCGGCATAGCGGGCAGGGGATTAGAGTCTTATACCTCTAGATTTGTCGATCCTGAGCTCATCCCACGCAGCCTCGAAGAGGAGATGGTCGTCCGGCTTGCACTCCCCCTTTTGGGAGAGCCGTCAGACAACACGCTCGAACATCCTTTCGTCGACATCCATTTCGTCCACCCAATGGTGCCATGAATTTTTCCCGCGCTAGGTGTATCACTGCCACACCGGATGCGGTGGCGTCTGTCTGAGATCAACACGGACGATGCACAACCGTTGGTCGGCGCGCCGACGCATAGAACAACATGGCTTCGTCGACGCAAACCTGGCGCAGCATGCCCGCCGTTGAGGCACGGGCGACGGCACGTTGGGCAAGGCGAGTCGCATTCATCGGCACCCGTGATGTGCACTAGTCTGGCACGCAACCGGTCGGGTGAATAGTCGTTGCTTTCTCAGAACGATCCATCGTCATCTAACTCCGTAGCTGCACCGCTCCACATTCCGGCTCATGAGAAGTAGGGCCATGGGGACACGCCGCACCTTAATCCAGCGCGCGTTCCCAGCATTACTCTACTGCAGCAATTGATGACACTCTGGGCGAGCAGATGTCCGGCATGCCATGGATGAATCCGGACGCGCTCCCTTAAAGAATAGTTTTTACATTGCATACAATAGTATGAATTGAAATTTCAATATGAGTATCCAGTGTGCAATGGATTATTAAGCTCGGACCGTGAATTGTTCCATATGTGTTACGAGGTCGCATTTGTCAAGTCCGGCGGTAGATGCTCTAAGTGCAGCCGATGACCTTGTCTACTTTTCAGTTACATAAAGACACAAACTACTGCAGTCTATGTACAGCCGATGATCACTAGCCGGTGCACAAAATGGCACAAGATTCAGTAAACACAACGTATTGCTTGATTTCTTCTCATTCAGTAAGACACAAGGTTCAGAAATATACAAGACACAAGATTCAGTGCACATCGAGAGAAGAGAATCATCAACATTCTGAAACGTGACGCCCATTCAGTAAACTCAGCGGGATTACAAACGACTGTTCTGTTTCTTGCCTCACGCCGTTTTGCTTGGAAGACCTGGTGAGGGAGTCCTGGATTAGAAGGTGTCCGGATAGCCGGACTATACCTTCGACCGGACTCCTGGACTATGAAGATACAAGATTGAAGACTTTGTCCTGTGTCCGGAAGGGACTTTCCTTGGCGTGGAAGGCAAGCTTGGCGATACGGATATCTAGGTCTCCTACCATTGTAACCGACTCTATGTAACCCTAACCCTCTCCGGTGTCTATATAAACCGGGGAGTTTTAGTCCATAGGACGAATAACAATCATACCATAGGCTAGCTTCTAGGGTTTAGCCTATCTGATCTCGTGGTAGATCTACTCTTGTACTACCCATATCATCAATATTAATCAAGCAGGACGTAGGGTTTTACCTCCATTAAGAGGGCCTGAACCTGGGTAAAACATCGTGTCCCCTGCCTCCTGTTACCATCCTACCTAGACGCACAGTTTGGGACCCCCTACCCAAGATCCGCCGGTTTTGACACCGACATTGATGCTTTCATTGAGAGTTCCTCTGTGCCGTCGCCATCAGGAAGGATGCCTCATCCCGTCTTTAAAGACGGCACCGTTGCTAAGGGAGCTTTGGCTGTCGGCCAAACTCTCCAGCTAGGCGGTTTCCTTATGACCGCCTGTTCGGCTGCTGCGCCGACGATGACCTCTCGGGTCATTGAAAGCAATCTTCCCATCAGCTCGGAATTCGCCGAGCAGTTAGATCCAATGGAGCTCTCTTCCCTAAACGAGCTCTTGGATCGCATCGCCGCCCTGGGAGTCGCTACGGATTACGACCAGATTGGGCCTAAACCCGATCTGAGAGAGATTAACTCTCCCCAGGTCACCCATCACGTTGTCGTGGTAGAGGGACAGTGCGGTGACCCTTCATCTATCTTAAGGACTAGCTATGTCCGGATTCCCGATCCCTCCAAGCCGGATACCCGCGGAGGGGAGGATATCACTCAAGACCTGAACTTAAAGTCAGGCGACAGACTAGATTCATTGGGCCGCATCCAAGAATCCCAACGTTGGAGTTCGGAAACTCCTTGGCCCCTGGGTCTCAGATTGGGTGAGGTTTCAGATTTGATTCCACCCACCCACCTGTACATAAGCGATCTATCCCAAATTATGCAAGAGCCCGAAGAAACAGTACATCATTACAGGCCAGATTCCTCCTGATTATGAACAGGATAAAGGACTACAGCGAGGAAGACGCAATTTCATTCTTCCGCAATAATTGCACGGACAAGGGAATCCTCAACGCCATAAGTCGCCGTGATATTACACGCTTTGCTGACTTGGCGTCCATAGTACGAAAGTACTGTGCGATCGAAAGCGCCTGGAAAATCGAAACAAAATTTTGGGACAATCCGGCCTTGAATACAAATCCGGTCTGAAATAAAAGGGTGCATCATCGTTAGACACCCGGGTTCAATACCAAAAATCAAAAGCCCTCTACAGGGCACGGAACCGTACTGGAAGGATGGCTTGATGGACCCTGTAAAATTCACAGTGCACAGGGCGCCACACCAACTCACAACCTTAGAGCATGTTGGATACTCCGGCAGGTGGCAAAAATTGGCGAAGATCTTCTAATTCCAGAAGCCACAGAAAGCCACCCAGAAACCAGTACGGTATTAACAGTCTTCGAGACTTTCACATCAAATAATATGCGAAAAAGAACACTCCGCGGCCTTGCCGAAGTCTACCAAGTAGCAACAATAAACCCATGGAGTGAGGCTATCACTTTTAACGCTAGTGATGAACCTAAATTCCGAACAGCCCGAGCACCAGCCGCATTGGTCCTTAGTCCAATAGTGGACGCCTTTCGTATAACCAAGGTACTCATGGATGGCGGTAGCGGATTGAACCCCATTTATGAGGAAACCCTTCAAAAAATGGAAATAGACTGGAACCGCATTGAGCGAAGCAGCACAACCTTTAGAGGAATAATCCCCAGTCGGGAAGTGCGCTGTACAGGAAAAATCACACTAGATGTGGTGTTCGGCACGCCAGATAATTACAGGTCCGAAGAGGTCATGTTCCAGGTGGCCCCGTTCAATAGCGGATATCACGCTCTGCTAGGGCGGGAAGCGTTTACAGTCTTCCAAGCAATACCCCATTACGGGTACATGAAGCTCAAGATGCCCGGGCCTAACGGAATCATCACTCTCGTTAGTGATCCGGACATAGCACTCTGCGCTGAAAACAAGACAGCCGCACTGGCCCTCGAGGCGCTATCCGAAGCCCTAGCGGCTGAGGAACTGACTGCGCTGCGCTCCACGGTGAATAGGGACGATGTGATACTCGATAAAAGATCCAAGTCCACCTCCTTTAAACCGGCGGACGAAATAGTCAAATTCCAGGTCCATCCAACGGACCCCAATAAAACAGTTTCCATCGGGGCACAGTTAAACCCTGATGTAGACGCCGCACTGCGAGAGTTCCTACGAGAGAACTAGGACATTTTCGCCTGGCACCCTTCAGACATGCCAGGAATCCCACGCAGGCTGGCCGAACACAGCTTAAATATCCTAAAAGGATTCAAGCCAGTCAAACAGGCTCTTTGGCGTTTTTCCGAACCTAAGAGACAGGCCATGGGAGAGGAACTAGCCAAGCTATTGGAGGCCGGATTCATCAAAGATATCAAACATCTAGGCTGGCTAGCAAATCTGGTGATGGTACCAAAGAAGGACAAATCCTGGCGCCTGTGCGTTGATTTCAAAGACCTTAACAAGGCTTGCCCAAAGGATCCCTTCCCTCTCCCCTGCATCGATCAAATTATCGACGCTACCGCAGAACATGATTCATTGTGTTTCCTCGACACATACTTCGGCTACCATCAAATAAAGATGGCAGAGTCAGACCAAGCCGCAACGGCATTCATCACACCATACGGCCCATTCTGCTTCAACACAATGCCCTTCGGGCTCAAAAACGCCGGCGCAACATATCAGCGCATGATTCAGACATGTCTGGCAAATCAGATCGGCAAAACAGTGGAGGCATACGTAGATGATGTGGTCGTTAAAACAAGACATGTCGAATCTCTAGTAGACGGCTTGAGGCTAACATTCGATAACCTCCGAACATATGACATCAAGCTCAACCCGGAAAAATGCGTTTTCGGCGTTACAGCCGGAAAGCTCTTGGGATTCATTGTATCCGGTAGAGGAATTGAAGCAAATCCAGCCAAGATCCGAGCTCTGTCACAATTGGATATCCCGAAGGACCTCAAACAAATACAAAAATTAACCAGATGCGTGGCAGCTCTAAGCCGCTTTATCTCCCGCTTAGGAGAAAAAGCCCTACCCCTTTACCGCCTCCTTCGGCGCACCGAACACTTCGAGTGGACGGATGCAGCCACGGCCGTACTCGACGAAATAAAAGCCATCTTGGCAACATACCCAGTCCTGGTCGCGCCAAACATTGGCGAACCAATGCTATTATACATTGCAGCAACCCATCAGGTCGTAAGCGCAGTGCTCGTCGTCGAACGAGAAACGGACGGACACAAATTCCCCCTTCAAAAGCTGATCTATTATGTGTCCACTGTCCTTACTCCGTGCAAGTCACGGTACCCGCACTATCAAAATATTGCGTACGCGGTATTTAAGGCATCCCGGAAGCTGCGACACTACTTTCAAGAGTGTTCAATAACAGTAGCCTCGGAAGTGCCACTTAACGATATTATAAATAACCGCGACACGACGGGCCGGATTGCAAAATGGGCCATTGAGCTCCTCCCGTTTGACATAACTTACAAGCCACGGCGAGCTATCAAGTCGCAAGTTTTGGCCGACTTCGTCGCAGAATGGACGGAGGCCGAACTCCCTAAAGAGTACGGCACATATTCAAACTGGGTCATGCACTTCGATGGATCCAAAATGTTGGCCGGTCTAGGGGCTGGCGTCGTTTTGACGTCCCCCACAGGAGACACAATTCAATATGTACTCCAGATAATGTACACAGACTCCAACAACGCAGCCAAATATGAGGCCCTTTTACATGGTCTCCGAATGGCAGTATCTATGGGCATTCAACGCCTAGAGGTGCGCGGGGACTCGAACCTCGCAATATCCCAAATAAATGGAGACTTTGACGCCAAGGATCCAAAAATGGCAGCTTATCGCAACGCCGTCCTAAAAATGTCAGCTCGGTTCGAAGGGCTCAAATTTCACCATATAGCTCGGGAAAATAATCAGGCGGCAGATGTACTGGCACACATCGGCGCAAAACGCGATGTAGCCCCCCCCAACATCTTCTTGAAAAGGCTATTCAAGTCGTCCGTAGTATGGGAAGGGGAACCTGGCAATAGCAGCCCGGACCCAACCGCACTGCCCGACACCGAACACTCTTACTCAATTGGAGGCTCTGCCAATTGCCAATGAAATAACACCTTCAGCCCACGAAATAATGGCCGTCATCGCCCCGTGGACAGAACCATTCCTCGTCTACCTTACCAGGCAGGAACTTCCTGAGGACCAAAATGAGGCACGCTGCATAGTGCGGCGATCTAAAGCCTATAAAGTCCATGAGGGAGAGCTTTATAAGAAAAGCACTACCGGAGTCCTTCAAAGGTGCATCTCCGAAGAGGAAGGGCGGAACCTCCTGGCTGAAATTCATGCCGGACTCGGCGGACATCACGCTGCAGCTCGGTCCCTTGTAAGCAAGGCCTTCCGTACAGGCTTTTATTGGCCGACGGCCCGGGCAAACGCCCAGGACTTAGTCCAACGATGCGTCGGTTGCCAGCTTTTTGCAAACCAAAGCCATATGCCACCCACCGCCCTCCAAACTATCCCCATCACTTGGCCCTTCGCGGTCTGGGGGCTTGACATGGTTGGACCCCTTAAAGGCGGAACCCACAAGAAAAAATACTTACTGGTCATGGTGGATAAGTTCACCAAATGGATAGAAGCCAAGCCTGTTAAGACGGCCGAATCCGGACCGGTGATAGACTTTATATCCGGGGTTGTACACCGTTACAGCGTCCCCCACAGCATCATCACTGATAACGGCACGAACTTTACGACCGATGAGGTAAAACTCTGGTGCAAAAATATGGGCATCAAGCTCGATTATGCTTCCGTCTATCACCCACAAACCAACGGCCAGGTCGAACGTGCAAATGGTCTTATCATGAGCGGCATCAAACCCAGATTAGTGCGGTCCCTTAAGGAATCTAATACGCACTGGGTAGAAGAGCTCGACTCCGTACTCTGGGGGCTGCGGACCACGCCGAATCGCACCACCGGATACACACCATTCTTCATGGTGTACGGCACAGAGGCAGTTTTGCCCTGCGACATAATTCATGACTCACCTCGAGTGCGCATGTACGAAGAAAGAGAAGCCGAGCTTGATCGGCAGGACAGTTTGAACGCCTTGGAGGAAGAGCGTGACATGGCAAAAGCCCATTCCGCATTCTATCAACAGCAGGCTCGAAGATACCAAAGCAGAGAAGTACGGGCCAAAAATTACAACGTTGGCGAATTAGTTCTACGCCTGCCGGAGAAGAAAAAGGACAAACTCAAGCCCAAGTGGGAAGGTCCCTTCATAATCGACCAAGTCCTAACTGGTGGAGCATACCGCCTACGAGATGCATCGGATAACCGACTCGAGCCGAACCCATGGAACGCAGCCCGTCTACGAAGATTCTATGCCTAGCGCCAGACTCTGTGTTCGTCTCCTTCCTCTGTCCATTTTTTATATACTTTCTGTCTTACATTTCTCTCCTTCTCCTCTCTCTCTTTTATAGCCTTTAAAGGCTCATAAAGTGACGCGCTATCCGCGCTCATTAAACCTGAGAGCTTATTTAAACAGAAGCTTATTTATACGGGCTTCATGCCCAACACATGTGTCACACTTCCGCATGTACCTTTTATTCGCCATTTTATGCATCGATATGACTTAAGTTTTGGCCAAGCTGGGTTGCCTGGCTCCTGTGCTTACCCCTACGTTCCCGATTGTTCAGCTAGGTGGTAAAGGGAGCACCTCTACGATTGTTACTGTCGGGTCAGCCGGATGTGTACCTCAGACTGGGTGAAGCCGAAAGCTAGCGTTCTTAAGGGAATATTCGGTCAGTGAACTAAAGATGATCTTTTCTTTCACTTATTTATCTATACGCCCCCAGATGTTTTTCCTGCGTCTCTTTTCGCAGAATGGACATGCACTTTAGGGCATGCCTCCCGGGGAAAGGAACCCCTAACGGAACTATTCTTCCTGGAAGATGTTTCTTACTAACCATGTAATATAACACAACTAATTCAGCACTTGTCTGTTCAAGCACTAATGACCCCTACGCCTGGTCTCCATGCATACCCTGGTTCTTATATAACCGCGAGGGTATTCGGACACACTCCGGACCGTCAGGTCCCGAGGTTGAAGCGAAAAGGTCGGCCATGACAAACGATCTACAATCCGGCTAGAAGGCATTACACATGTCAATTAAAATTACATAGTCAATCTGACTGATTGTATTCCTCTTCGATTCCATCTAACAGGCTGTCTAGTTTACAGTCCTGTTGGGAATACTTTGCGGCCAACTCTACTTGGCCGTATACTAAGCTCACAGGGATCTCCTTCCCATCGGGCCCTATGGGTCCGACCTCGACCATGTGGTTTGGGTCAGCCTTCGTGTACCGCGTCTTCACCATGGCCCAGGCCTCCCTGGCGCCTTGACGGCAGGCCGATATCTTCCACAATCGGAAGCGCCGTCGCGCTCCCTTCAGCTTCTCTACAAGCTCTCCAAGGCCTTCGGGCATGGAGACGGACGGCCACAAGGCCTGGGCGACGCCTTGCATCACCTGCCGAACTCGCTCATGTAGTTGTGAGAGCTCGGGAAGAAGGTCACTCGTAGAACCGGGCATTTCCTCTGCAGGACGACCTGTCAGCATACCTACAGACATTACTCTGTTAGTCGACTTCCTCGCCAAACTCTTTTTTCAAAGTTCGTTTAAGCACTTACTATATATGCCGCGTCGAAGCCGCTGATTCTCCTTCACGGAGTCCAACAGCTGGGCACGAACGTCCTTCAGTTCAACGCCTAGCTTGGTGTTGGCATCTTGGAGATCGTTCTTCTCCCGCCTCACCTTTGTCAGCACGCTCTCACCAGCCTTTAGCTGGCATCGGAGTTGTTGCACTTCCGGATTTAATCCGGCGGCATCTGCAATTTCATTTGTCAGATTTGCACCCACGCCGCACTTCGCAAAATACTTATCTTTCGAAGCGTATATTACCAGAGGGGGTCTCCTTGGGCTCCCCTGCCGCGGCTAGTGCGGCCTCAAGTTGGGCTTTGAACTCTTCCAGCTCCTGGGACAGCAGGGTATTCTTTTCTGTAAGAACCTGCATAACAGATGATCCTTAAATCAGTTATTCTAACTGTTTCAAGTCTCGGGGGCTACTGGTATACATATATAATTACCAAAATTTTCTTACCCGTATGTCTTTCACATACTGCTCTGTGGCTCTGGCTAGACCATTTTGAGCGGCACGGAGGTACGCGTCTCCCGAATTGAAGGCATCCAATGCCTCTTGGGAGAAACAAGCGTCGTGAAGAACTGTCCAGCGACGCCTGTGGTTCATGGCACTCTCCACCTCGGAATTGGTGGCAGACAGCCTGTCCGCATCCTCCGTCGGAGGAGTGTCCGGTGCGCGCCCCGTGTTCGCCTCCGCTTCCGGACCAGGCTTTGGAGCCTGGCTGGTGGAGGCGCGATTGGCAGCCTCTCCGGATATAGTCCGGCGAGCTCTCTTCGTCCTGAAGAGAGCACGGGTGTTAATATGCCTCGAAGGAGTAACACCTGAGAATAAGGTGGCGCGCTATACCTTTGCGCCGGTGCCTCAGTCCGGACCGCACTTCTTTTCAGCTCGCGGGGCCTTGCCGCCCCTCGTTGGCTAGTCGCCGCAGGCTCGGCCTCCCGTCTCAAGGACCTCCCCTGCAAAACACAGTTGTCATACGGTAATTGAAAACACGCGAGGACAGATCCCTTTTCAAAGTGCTGAGACTCCGGTCTCAGTTACCTGTGAGGCTGGGAGTAGCCCTGGATAATTGGCCGTAATGGCCACCAAGGCGTTGTCCCTGCTCAATTGATGAAACACTCCATCAATCAGCTCCAAAGATAAGTCCGGATCCTCTTGAGAGGCCGGGTCGAGGGACCGTCTCGGATCCTCGGGTTGTGGAGGAGGGCTGTTTATTTCTTTAACAGCCTGGCGCAGTTCCTGCGTTGAAATCGTTAGAGTGAAAATTTAACAATGGGAATATAAAACGAATGGGCAAGTAAAAGTGTCCACTTACCCAACTCGGGGGATTGTACATAGAAAATCCACCCCGTGGGTTGACGCGGAGAAATTCCTCCTCTTCTCCCTTGTACAAAGCGGACAAGGTCTTTATTAGAGCGGCAGCCGAATCCGGCCCCTTACGGCCATAGCGGGTGGCGTCGTCCTCCCCGTTGAAGTCCCACATGGGGCGGCCTCTATACTGAAGCGGCTGCACCCCTCGCATGATGCATGCGGCCATGACCCCGATCATGGTCAGTCCGGAATGAGCTAACAATCTTATCCGGCCCATCAGGTAAATAACGCCCCTGTCGCTTTCCCTCTGAGGGCTCCGTGGACGCCAGCTTAGGCGCTTCTTTAGGGGAGCACTGTCGAACTCAGGGAGGCCGATACGGACAGGATCCGGCAGCGGAACGTCTTCTATATAAAACCATTCCGAAGGCCAGTCCTGGACGCCTTCTTTGGGGTTCCGGATAGATATCCGGTCCCGGCGATGCGCCATACTTCGGCTCCGCCCACTTGATATATCGACTCCTCCTTAAAGCGGGGCACAAGGCAGAATAGCCTTTTCTACAGCGCGAAATGAGCCTCGCAGCCCAAAAACAGCTCGCAAAGGGCTATGAAGCCCGTGATATGCAATATGGAGGCAGGCGTGAGGTTGTGCAGCTGGAGGCCATAGAACTCCAGAAGCCCCCGGAGAAACGAATGAATTGGAAATTCAAGCCCTCTTATTAAGTAAGGGGCAAGGCATACCCGCTCTCCTTTGGAGGGATTGGGGGCGCTCTCCGCTTGCTCTCCGCCATTATAGGTGGCAAGTCCGGCTCGAACCGGGACCATATAGGCCGGGGGGAGAAATCCCTTGGTCTGGAGCTTCACTAGCTCTTTGTGCGGGATGGAGCACTTCTTCCAATCTCCAGGCTGAGGGCTGGAAGGGCGAGAGGAGGAGCTGCGGCGGCTGGCCATGATAGAATGGACCTGTGTCGGATACGCTCTGATGAATACTCGCGGAAGGGAGAAGGTGTGGTTTGAATCTAAATCCTCGTCCCCTTAAATAGGCGGCTCATTCACGCGGCTAGGGGTGTAAATATAAAAAACACCCTGACTTTTTGTATTTGTTTGACACGTGGAAAACGGCCATTATTGGGCGTAGAAGCCAAGGAGCACTACGGGTGTGTTTAGTTGCTGGAACGGCTCGGAATGTCACGGGTCGGACCCATTCCCCCGCCCGATTCTCGTGTTCAGTTGACAGATGGAATGATCACCACCTCGTTCCCACGGGCCGAATATTCGCCCCAGATGCGGAATCGGGTGAGACCTCCAAAACAAGCGGACGACGCGGAACCGGCTCTCTCCTCGCACTCCCAGTCCTATCACCTCCCCTCCCTAGTGCGCCGCCTCCCCCTCGTCTCTCACTCCCTCGATCTACGCTGCACCGACCCGCCCCGATTCCTTCCCTCACCGCCGGCCAACTCCTCCTCTCTCGATCTGCAGCGCTGCTTCACCCCTGGTCCCTGATCTGGCCTTCCCATGCACATCCCTTGTCTCCCTGTGGCGGATCGATTCCCTGGCTCGCGACAGATGGATTTTTGGTGGCGCTCCTCAGCAGCAGCGGCTTGCGGTGGATCGATTCCCTGGCTGCTTGCGCCGACGGGGGCTGTGGAGGAGTAGAGCAGCAACCACGGAGCAGCAGCAGCAGAGCCTGGGCAAGAAGTGGCTAGCAGGCAGCGGAGCAGAAGCAACGGAGAGCAGCATCGGCTAGTACAGATACGAGTATAGTAGCAGTATAGGAATTGCTTGGTGCGCATGTTGGATTGATTCAATAGAGAGGTTAATTAGTATAGCAGCAGCATCTAGTTTTTCATGATTTTTGCTTGATGCATATTGAGTTGCTTGATAATTACTTTTTACTTATATATGTGTCTTGTCAAATAGAAAAGAGTGTGAATTTATGTTTGGTATATGCTTGAGTATATTTATAAATTGTTGGTATTGCAAATAAAATTCAAATGTTTCTCAAAACTTGACTACTCCATTGCCGAAAATACAAAGAGTTAAAATTATTCATGTTGTTGCTGAAAATCATTCCATTCCAACCCCCGAACCAAACACCAGAACGTAACCATTCTATTCCATCTAATACTCATAACCAAACATAGGAACGGAACCGACCCATTCCTGTGGAATGGAACCATGACATTCCATTCCACTTCGTTCTTGAACCAAACACACCCTACATTTACAAGAAACCGGACACTATTCAACAGGTACACGGAATTTGGAGGAGAACCCGCCTTGCAATGCCGAAGACAATCTGCTCGCCGGACTCGTCGTCATTGAAGTCTGGTTCAGGGGCTATTGAGGGAGTCCTGAATTAGGGGGTGTCCGGATGGCCGGACTATACCTTCGGCCGGACTCCTGGACTATGAAAATACAAGATTGAAGGCTTCGTTCCGTGTTCGGAAGGGACTTTCCTTGTCGTGGAAGGCAAGCTTGGCGATACAGATATGTAGATCTCCTACCATTGTAACCGACTCTGTGTAACCATATCCCTCTCCGATGTCTATATAAACCGGAGAGTTTTAGTCCGTAGGACGAAGAACAATCATACCATAGGCTAACTTCTAGGGTTTAGCCTCTCTAATCTCGTGGTAGATCTACTCTTGTACTACCCATATCATCAATATTAATCAAGCAGGACGTAGGGTTTTACCTTCATCAAGAGGGCCCGAACCTGGGTAAAACATCGTGTCCCCTGCCTTCTGCTACCATCCTACCTAGACGCACAATTCAAAACCCCTTATCCAAGATCCGCCAGTTTTGATATCGACATCTGGCCTAGCACAAAACGGAATTAGGTTGATCGGGCTTTTCACTCGTAGACCTTCGTGGGTGTGAGTTGAATTCTCGGTTGATATCGCGCCGACGCGGGCTGCATCCGTGGCTTGTAGGTGGGAACCTTTCCCATCAGGAGAGGGATGCGACATTTCTCCTCGGAGAAGAGGAAACGAGGTTTGCGGGTAGCCCAGTCCGCTGGACAGAAGCGGCGCGTCCGGTTGAGCCGCCAGAGATACGCGGGTAGCCCACTGGCGTTTTGCGGGGCGACGCAGCGGCTTTGCGGGATGTCCCGTCCACCTTGTCCCACTGTCAGAGATACCATGGCCGGATAATCAAAACTAGAATGCTGCTACATACACGATATACTTTGGACGATTTGCGCACGATGGTACGCATCAAGCCGTCCATACGCAGGGCAAAAGGCGTTAGCACCATTCAGTCCTGCGTCGTGCATCGTTCGGCTGGCCACTGTCGTCCGCCCAGTGGTCATCGTTCGATATTCCTGCCCGACTCCGGGGAACATCTTACAAGCAGGACATGCGCCGGGAATGTGGACGTCGAGATGGATGCATATGTCTGACTGACAGACAGACAGACAGACAAGATGGTCCGAGTGTGCTCGAGCCTCTATGCCTTTTGGCTTTACAACCTCTCGCTTTTTGCCACGGATGGAAAAGCGTTGGAGATCTTGCTACTAACTTGATGTTTTTGTCTCGGCCTGTTCGTTGGCACCCGATGCTTCCTTGGCCTGTCCGGCGGCGGTGCCTTCATCCGCGAATTTGAGCTGTGCGTTTGTGACTGAATTAACGCACACAGTAAAATTGGACTTAGAGCATCTCCAGCCGTTCGGCCCCCCAGGGCGTCAAAAAAAAGCCCCCTGAAGGCGAGCCGGCGCTAGATTGGCGCGTGAGGGCGACCAAGCTCCCAGTCGTCGATTCAACGGTCGCCCCGGGTGCGGCGATATTATGTACAAAATATATGCAAACTCGGCGACATTTGCACAAACTCGACGAAACTTCATTCAAATTTATACATAAAACATGAAAACATGCAAACTACGACTGAACTACGCCTAGCCGCCACCGTCCGCCGCCGCCGCCGTCTACATGCCGAGAAGCCTGTAAAAGCGGGTTTAGTCGCCGCCGCCGTCGTCGTCGTCGTCATCGTCGCGCGGCTGGCTTGGGCCGGCGACGTCGCTGCTGCAGCCCTGGCCAGGGTCGGCGAGGCGCGGTGGCGCGCTGGATGGCCCGGCCTCGTCTCCTCGTCACTGTCGAGGACGATGACGCCGCGCTCCTCGCGCCCGCGGCGCCGGTCCTAGAGCTCCGCATACGCTCGACGCTGGCGGCGGACCTGCTCACGGACGTAGTCCTCCTTCGCCCACTTGAGAGCGGACTAGTCGTCGGGGGCAGCCATCTCGATGTGCTCCGGCTTCACCGGGAGCAGCCCCGGCTCGGGCTTCGGCCGGACCAGGCGGAGGGGGCGCCTACCCGGAGCCGGACCAGGCGGGGAGGGCCGGGCACCCTCGTTGATGACGAGGGCACCGCTGCGGGTGCGGCGCCCGAGCGGCGTCTCCTCCGGCTCGGGCTTGACGGGGTGGAGCGGCGCGGCCGGTGAGCCAGAGCCTGACGACGAGGACGACTCCGGCTCCATCCGCCGCAGTGCCCAAGAGCTACCACGGCGGCAGGAGAAGGTCGGCCGCTGCGGGTACTTGAGGCGCGGCACGTTGCCGGTCTCGATGTGGTCGAGTACGGCCTCGAGGGTGCGGCATGGCATGCCCCACCACTCGCGTCGACCGTTGGCGTTGAAGTGGCCGCGGGGATGACGCCGTTGGTGGTGGCGATCTGCTCGGCGCAACGGCGTTGGAAGTACATGGTCCAGAGGGTGTGGCTGTCGGCGGCGTAGCGCGGCTCGTCCCTCTGCGCCTGCGTCAGGGAAGAGCAGGTGCGGGCGATCTCGGCACGCCGCGCCGCTCCTTCGGGCACCGGTACGCCGTTGGCGCTCAGGCGCCACGTCCCCGGCACCCGCATGTCCGGGGACGCCGGGTACTCGGCCTCGTAGAGCAGGCGCGCCTCCTACTCTTGGAGGTAGTGGCGGCCGAAGCCGTTCGCCGCTGCGCCGTCGCCTGGGTACCTCTCGGCCATGTTTCTCGTCGGCGGAAAGAGGAGTGTTGCTATCTACGCCGGAGGGGAGGGGGGGGGGAATGAGAGATGTGGCGTCCACCGGCGGGGAGGTCGTGTTTTATAGCCGTAGCGGGGCGGTGACGGGCTGCATGTCGGGCGACACGTGGCTGTACGCGCGTCGCGGCTCGTTCATTGCGCTGTCCGTGAGAGGCATCAATGGAGGCTAACCGGCGCGGCAACGCGGCAGCCTTCGCATTGATTCCTGCGGGAACCGAGGCGATGAGGGCGACGAAGTGGCGTCTCGCTGACTCGACGACCCATCTGCTTTCGCGCCAAAACCAATTGCCCCGGCGCCCCGGGCGCCCCCAGCGCGCCGGGTTCGGTCTGGGTCTGCCGGCGCTAGTTTCGACCCAAACCGGCGAAAAACGGGTTTCTGGGAACGCGACTGAGCCAATTTTTGGATGTCGGCGCAACAAAAACGCCTGAAGAAGGTCAGCTGGAGGCGCGGCTGGAGATGCTCTTACTACTCACGTACTCTGTGAAACCTTACAAGCACAACGCATGCGACAGCAATGTGACAAAAAAATATGGCGTGCTGGTAAATATGTTGTATATTCGTCTAACACTCGAAGATAGCAGTAGATAAGAAGGAAAACAAGAGATATCAGCTTTAAGTTGCATCATCCCGAAAAATGCATCTGAAGCTGCGAAAGCACCGAGCAGTGACTTTCTTTTACCTCGGTCCTTCTCCTTGCGCAGTGGCATCTCTCTTGCTGCATGCAGCAAATTAACCAACGCCATGCCGGCTTTAACTATATTTTAGTAAATCCTATTAGTGTAAAAAATGATATTACATTTTGAGACGGAGGGAATATTTTCGGACAAGAGATTTCAGCTTAATCCTGCTCTCTACATGTAGGATACGGGCGTTAATCGTGTGTGGTTAAATCCTCTCTGGTCATCGTGCACTCTCATGCAGACATGTGCGGTGTGAGTGTGGGTGTGGCCGTCCGGCATACCTGAGCCGTGACCAAAACGTAGGGTGCATGCATGAAAAACTGTGAGATTCGTGTGTGCACACAAGTCATGACCCACGAGGCATGCATCAAGATTGGGTGGTTCCTCCCCCTTTTGACCACCCAACTAATCCGAGGGGGTACTGTTGTACCACTAAGCATGATAAAATCTCTGACACCGGCATCATGTGTATCTCATGCATGCATGCATGACTACGTACAATCTTAAACCTGAATTACAATTGATTAAGCTGCTTATCTGATCTAGTATTATAGTAGCATGCACACTTGCATTGCACTAGTACATGCGCACCGCGCAGCATACATGCACTGCATGTTCCTCTAGGCAACCACCCAACCATCAGGCTAGATAGGCCAAGTACACACTAGTTGAGTCTAGACTTGCATATGCATGTACTCCTATACGTGCTAGCATGCAAAGTGGGTAGCCCGAAAGCAAAAGCTGGGAGAGGCAGGCAGGATCCAAATGTGGGCAAGAAGCCAACGAAAAATATACAGATAAGAGAATGATTCCCCAATCAATCATTTTCATCTCAGTGTACTACTGTACTTCCAATCAATCATTTTCATCCGAGTGCCACTCACTTCCAATTGGCTTCATTCTCCTGGAAGTACTGGGCCCAACGGCTGCTTCATGCCGGCATCTTGATTCCTCCTTGATTTAACCCCTAGCATGCATGCAGGTGTGCAGCGTACCACCCAACGCCACACAGATGTTACGTGCTGCCTCCAGGCGCCAACCACCTTATTCCCTCCCCCTGCCACTCACACTCTCTCACTCAGATTGAGTGTGTATGCACTCCCTCCGTTTCTTCTGCGCGTTGCCATTCTTGTGTGAGGCGATTCAGTATTCCTTTTGCGTATGGCAGACCAGGCGAGGAAGGAGCAGCGAGCGAAGACGGACGAATATTTGGGCCGTGACAGCAGAATACTTATAATCCAACTTAACCGGAGGTGGTTGGAGCAAGGACACATGGCGATCTCTCTGCAGCTGAGCTGAGCCCCAGCGAATCAAATCGCCATGCAGAAGCGCCCACCCAACCCCATAGCACGCAGCAAAGTAAATTATTACTCCCCCTCTGATCGGGCATGCACAGGGGCAAATTAGTCCGAAACAGATCGCAACAAGCCTCGGGCTCCCCTATAAATATCAGTACACGATGTTGAGTGGGAGCTAGAAGGATCGAGCTAGGTCGTAGCCAGCAGGAGCCAATGGAAGGAGTGGCCAAGTCGGTGGTGGCGCCAATGGAGGTGGCCGCTGGAGCTGTGGGGGAGGAGGCCATGGCGGTGGCGGTGGCGGCGGGGAGGAGGGGTTGCATCCGGTCGACGCGGGGCCCGTGGACGGTGCGGCGGCAGGCGCGGGGCGGCGCGGTGAAGACGTCGCTCCGGCACCCGACGCCGCGGGAGCGGGAGAACAACCGGCAGCGGGAGCGGCGCCGGCGGCAGGTGGCCACCAGGATCTACGCCGGCCTGCGCGCCAATGCCGGGTACGCGCTGCCCAAGCATGCCGACCAGAACGACGTGCTCCGGGCGCTCTGCGCCGAGGCGGGCTACCTCGTCGACGACGAAGGCAACGTCACGCGGTGCCACGAGGTATCGACAGACTTGTAACTTGTTGCCCCGAAAACACATGTTGGTTACACTCATAGCGTTCCTCAACGAGTTTTGTGTTCTGCAGCGTTCCTCGGGCGCCGGCACTGGCGGCGGCGCAAGCTGCAGCTCCGGCCATCTGCAGCCGTCCTCGCACAGCCACAGCGTGGCGACGGAGGCAACAGCCGGGGGCATCCACCAGGCGCTGCTTGAGCCGGAGGCGGAGCCGAAGCACAAGATATCCCTCGAGCTGACACTCTCCTTCTCCTACATGTAGCCACTTATAGATCGATCACCCTTTGCCTTACTAATTAACCAGTGCTACCACCAGTAGGTTCGACAACATTAGCAGTGCCCGAATCCCCCTTTTGTGGAGAACTAGTTTTTCTTAAGCGTAAAATCTGTTATAACCGCCTAAAACAACCCCGTAGAGCAAGAGAACAACGGGACCCATACCATGGATCACCCTCCTTCTGACTTCTATAGCCCGCATACGTTCGAGAGAAACATGGCACTGGAATGGATGAAATCTACGGTGAAACTCTGAAAAATTTAACGGAGTTGCTAATTTTAAGCCGGATGAAATCAATTGGCGTTCATTCGTTTTTTCTGTCCGTCAGATCGCTGGGTTGCGATTCGTGCTGTTTTTTTGAGCTTTGGATTGTTTGGTTCTTGTTATCAGGCCCGCAATATTTTTCAGGCCGAGAGCTCGGTGAGTCAGAGAGAGAGAGAGAGAGAGAGGGAGAGAGAGAGAGAGAGAGGGGGAGGGAGAGGGGGAGAGGGAGAGAGAGAGAGGGTCATGGCAGTTTTGATTTCGAGGTCTTCTTTCCCTGCTCGATGGGAAGAGTTTATTCTCTCCCCATCGCTGCACCTCTCTCCCCAATTTTGATTTCGAGTTCTTCTCTGATTACATTTACATGTGGTGCTTCCTGGTATAGCCGTGGCATATTTCAGGCACTGGAAAAAATAGCGCGCTATAGCGTCGCTAAAAGCACGCTATAGCGTATTGAAAATTGCCTCGCTAAATATATCGGTGTACAACGTCTCGCTAATAGCACGCTATAGCGCGATATAGCACACGCTAATAGCATATTTTGAGATCGCCGCTATTTTGCTGTAGCACGCTATTTTTTTCATTGATTTTAGGTGGTCTTTTTGTGTGTCTTAGTTGCAGTCCTGAACTCCTGATTGACTGTCTTAGTATGATTTTTAGTTAGTTGTTATGTAAGTGGTTCTCTCTGTTAACCTATTTGCTTATTAATAAAGTTGGCCGTATGCATCGTTCTGATGCAGAGGCCGGGAAGTCCCTCTTTTTTTAAAAAAAAAGTGGTTCTCTCTGTGATTTTTTTTGTGAATGATAGAAATGATTTAGTTCACTATGCCTATTAGTCTTCGGAGAGTGTTCATTCAGCTGTTATTATTAGTTTACAACCATAATCATTTGACCATGGTTAGTGAAACAAATGGGCAGACTGAGGAAGGTTTGTGGGCAGGGAACCAATGAACTCTCTCCTGATGACAATGTAGATTCTTCAGAAAAACCTTTTATCCCCGACGACTATGTGCTGAAGATGATTGTTTCAAAGTGTCGCAGGTTTAAGTTTTCCTTTTCAACAGACCATTCTGCTTGTTTTGATTTTCCTGCACCCTAGTTTTAACTAAGTTTCATTTCGCTTTCTGCAAGATTTGTCTATGGATGAAGGTATTTTGGACTAAGCATTGTTTGATTTCTATGTGAATCATGTAAGTAATTAGTTTTTTTTCTCTTCAATGCTCACCCATGTTGTGTTTCATTTCCTGTTGGTAGCTCCTAGCATTTCTTTTACAGTGCCTCTGATCTGAACTTTCATTGCCTCTGTAAGAGTTTTGATTTTACTGTACCATTGTTTCATTTTTTTACAGTGTGGTTCAGTAAAATTTACTGTTTTTATGATCCAAGTAAATGTGTTGTCATTTACAGTAAGTTTTGGTAGCTCATAGTATTCTGTTTACAGCGCCTCTGATCTGATTTTACAGTGTGCTTCAGTAAGATTTTTACAGTTTTATGGTCAAAGTAAACATGCATGATGTCATTTGTTGTAAGTTCTGGTAGCTCCTAGTATTTTGTTTACAACGCCTCTGATATGATTTTATAGTGTGTTCAGGCTGTTGTCAGAGCATTTTTTATTTTGATTTTTTACAGTGCTATTGATAGATTTCTTACAGTGCGCCTTTTCCCACTTTCACTATTATTTGATTACATTAATTGGTTGTTCCATTTTCTGTGAAGTCTGAGATTTTGACAGTGTGCCCTTCACCAGCTTGCAGTGCACTATTCCCATCTAGTTTCATGTTTCTTCTTTTTGTTGTCTTCAGACCGTGAAGCAACTCGTTGGAGTTGTTCAGTCTCCCAATGCCGACAAGCCCGACGTTTCTCAAGGATGGTCTAAGAGCCTTGTTATCAAAGTGTTGGATTGCTTAGTTGGACCCTCTTTCAAAGTTAGTGATGGTTTTTCCCCAAGAATGAATGCTGAAGTTAATTTTCAAAATATATCATCTACTCCAACTTAAAAAAATTCCAACAGTTAGCAGTACTATTCAAGGAAGCAATCTGCAGATCAGCAGAAGTTTTTATGTAATGATTTTTCTTTTTTCCTTTTGTATTTTTATTTGTTCAAGCTTTAAGTAATGTTTTTATTTTTGTCTTTTTTTTAAATTTCCTTCTGTAAATGATCAAAATAAATTCCAGAATGTTCGAAAGGCTGACTCCAATTTATTCATGATTTCCTTCTGCAACACCTCACCAACACTGTCAGTCACGAATATAATCCTGAACTGCAACACAGATTCCCCTTCACAGCAAAACAGATGAAATCTATACACTTCTGGCAATGGAATTCATCTGTTTTCTTATGTCATACACACCTCACAATTGTCGGACTTTAAAAAAAACTCATAATTGGTGGAACAATTTATGGGCCCTTTGGCCCAAAGTGGACTCGGCCCAAATAATTTTTGGAATATGGTGAGAAGTGAAAATAGTGGAGGGCATGTGAGGTTTAGCCCCACATTGACAAAAAAAAGTTCTGTGCCAACATATATAAGGCACTTCCCTTTGGATGAGATGGCAAGAGAGGGCTATGTTAAGTGTACACACACACACACAAGAGAGGGCTAGCGATTCTCTCACTACAAGTCCAGTGGATGGTCGTCTGAAATTTGCCACTGCTGACAGTGGGAGTAGCAACGAGATGTTCACCACTGAGCTGGGAGAGAAAACTGACCAAGATGGCAAGGAACTAGTGGCTGAACAAGTATGTTCAGGAAGGAAAGTGGGTACGGAGACTGATTTCTGCAGAACTCTTATTCGTATATAGCCTGAATACCTAGTTCTTCACACACTAATTATTTTACATACATCTCTCCTGTTTTACCTGAAGTTGGTAAGCCAGATGCTCTATGGAAGACTAAGTTGAGCTCACCTTTCAACACTTTCCTGTATCTGCAGATTAATCCTTTAAAGAAGAGTTTGAAACATTATCCACAAAATCATGTCCCAGCTTAATGCCAGGGCAGTGCTAGGAGCACTTAGCAAACTGTCGGCTGAAACAGAGCAGAGGTGATCCCTTGCTTTTACCGTCTGAAGACCACACATGACACATGAGTAAAACGTGGGAGAAAGGAGTTGTTTCCTATGCGACATGGCGCTTGTATTCAGTCTGTCTGTTAATTAGTACACGTAGTAGCCAGATAAATAAATCTGACGGGAACACCGCGCCTTTGATTTTGAGAAGGAACTCTGCACCATGGTCTTTAAGAAAACAGTAGGTGGTTTGCCTACTGCAAGTAGTATGTTGAGGAAGGAAAATGCGTGTAGAGAGTCCCGGCAGAGTAGTGTTACATGAATGGCAACACCCGCAGCGGGACAAATTTACCTGTTGTTTATGTGGTATGTGTTTATGTCTTTCAATATGCGAATATGTGTTTATTGTGACCAAGAGGAGATCATGCTTCAAATTAGACTCCGGGATAGAATGGCGGGGACTTAGTTTCTGTTTTTTTTTTCATTTCTCTGCATCCAAATTCTCCACCATCATCCCATAATAATTATGTCCGTAGCAATTTTCTCGGGAAGCTTCTGTTTCATAAGCAGAATTTTATCAATTACGAAAATGCCTCTGTCTCTATTAGGAGAAATTTCTTCCAAGCATGCTTGGGCAAAAGTATAGTCCTAGAGAATATGCAAAGCAGTTTCTTCGATTGCTTCAGAGCAAAGCACACATTCATAGGTCTCCATGTTAAACTTTCCGCGTTCAAGAAGGCTTCTGGTATTGATTATGTCATGCATAACTATCGAGAGGAAAATCTTGTGCCTTATTCTGCTAGCACATTTCCAGATCCATTTGAATAAAATACTGGAATCAGACTGTCCCATCAGGTGCTTGTACATTTTAGCATAGGAGAATTGCCTAAAATTCCATGAACATGACCAAGAATCATGTGCGTTTGAGGAGGGTACTTGAGCTCTAATCTGTTGGAGAACAATGAATTGGACAAAGGCTTGGTTTGAATGTTTAAAAGGTTCTCCAAACAACGCGGGAAGGGGGGGGGGAGGGGGGGGGGGGGGGGAGGGGGGGGAGGCCCATTTTTGGGTCTTGGGCTTCGGGTGGCATGAGGAGCTGGGCCCATGCCACTGGTAGCTAAGCTTTTTGTTTTATTTATTTTATTTATTAATCTTATTTTTAGTATTATTCAGGCTTTTTTGGTATATTTAGGCTAGAGTTGTTTTTATTGGAAGAATTAAACTATTTTTCTTCCAAAAATATTTATTTTGAAGTGTATATGATATGACAAAACATAGGACTCAAATATTTACGGTTTTAATAAATAAGAATGTTTATTCAAAATTCTTATCATTTCACGCCACTATTATGTACCTTACTCGTAGCTCACCAAACATAAAATATTTATGGCGTGCCAGTTAAGAGCCACACCACCAGTATTTCGATACCGGTGGGGTGTTGTTATTTTTCGACGCCACTACTACCTTATGACCAGCCAGGACACTGGGCCCCCCACATCGGTGCGAGTGAAAATCGAGCCACGCCACCAGTAATAGGTTATCAGTATGTGAAATCTGTCTATGCCACTGTTATTTCAAAAAATAACAATGACATGGATTCAAAGTGGCACATTAAAATTGCGTATAAGCATTTCTGCACTAGTGTAAGTGGGAGTCCCAAATAGGTGAATGGGAAAGATCCGTGTTGACACAGAAGCATACTAACAATAGTATTCATTTTGGCAGCATTTACATTGATTGGCACAATGACTTTTTTTTAATAATTGACCTTGAGACCATTTTGAGAAGCAAAGTGCATCAAGATCTTTTTAATCTGCACGACCCGACTTTCAATTGCATGTAGGACTAAAATGGTATCATCTGCATAATGAATAAACAAGGAAACCTGGGCATGATGTCATTGGTAGAGGAGCTTGAGTGATTGAGTTAGGCATAGCTTCATTGAGGATAGACTGAAGAAAGTCTGATTCCAACACAAAGATGAAAGAAGATAAATGATCCCTCGTCTTACTCCCATTTTGCACTGGATCTCCTTGCTAGGAATGCCATTTAAAAGAACATAGGAATGTCCCTGAACCAAAACTCATCTTGATAGAATTAATCCATGTATGCTCAAAACCTTTGGCATCCAAAATGTCAAAAATTAGATTATGCTCAATCAGATTAAAAGCCTTTTCAAACTCAAGTTTCAGATTGACCATTTCCCTGTTGGACTGAAGGCACTAGTGTAAATACTCAAAAGCCCAGGCTAAGCAATCTTGAATTGATCTATCTTGCAGAAAACCATATTGGTTGATATGCATCAGCTTGAGAATTAGCTTTTGCAATTTGTTAGCCGATAACTTGGTGATGATTTTAATTGTGCTGTTCGGTAGAGAAATGGGCCTGAAGTGAGTAGAAGCATTGGATTGTTTTTTTTGGGGGGGGGTATGAGGGTGAAAACATAAGCATTAATACTTTGAAGATACACAATTCCATTATAAAAAATTATCAATGAGTTTGAAATTATGCTATGCAATGATACGTCAACAAGCTTTAATGAAAGATCCATTACATGGACTAAATTACAAATGTTCCATGGCAACAAAGACTCGATATATTCTGTGTTGTTTCTGAAACCTCCTAACAAGTTTTGACCTTCAATGTATTGTCGTTTTTGCTCACACCATTGTTCCTAACTTGTTCAAATTTGACTAAAATAATTGAAGTTGATGTGAACAGCTATGAACTATAATTTTGATCTTTTTTTATACTGTAAAGAGTGAGTGAAATAATAGAAAACTGAATCAAAATATATGACATTTCTTAAATGGCAAGGAAATATTGAAAGGCTAGTGGAAATATTTGAAACTATCCAAATGGGATTTTTTTAAGTGAGAATCTTTTGAGAATAACACAAATTAAACTTGTTTCAAATTGAACAAGTTTGAAGTGAAATTATCAAGAATATATGTGAATGATGCAAATGTAAGGAGTGGTGTGACGAGGAAAGAAATAGGGAGAGAAATTGTCAGAAGTACAAGGGCTGCTGCCTGCTTGGCAAGGGATGGAAGTTAAACGTAGGGTTTAGGGTTTTGCGTGGGTGGTTGACATCCAGCCTCACGTCTCAATATATAGATGATCACAATACAGTTATATACGTATATGAGTATGTGTACAAGTACAATAAACTAGACCCTATTTTACATGCCCCCTCAATCTGAACTACATACAAGATTCAGATTGGTTCTAAAGCGGTCTAGCATCTGTCTAGTAGCGGTTTGGTAAATACATCAGCTAACTGATCATCTGTAAGAATAAACCTGACTTCCAGTTCACAAGCAGCTACTCGTTCTCTCACAAAATGGAAATCAATCTCAATGTGTTTAGTACAAGCATGAAACACTGGATTCGCCGTTAGGTAAGTTGCCCCTAAGTTATCACACCACAATATAGGTGTACGCTTGTAACGCCCTCGATGCGGCTATATCTCCCACGTGTCGAAGCATGACTTAAAGGCATAACCGCATTGAAAGCAATGTCGCAAGTGAGGTAATCTTCACACAACCCATGTAATACATAAGGGAAAGAAATACATAGTTGGCTTACAATCGCCACTTCATACAAATACATGAAAAAAGCATTACATCATCCAAATACAATCAGGGCCCGACTACGGAGCCAAAATAAAAGAAGACTACCCCAAAAGCTACACATATCCCCGATCGACCCCAACCGGGCTCCACTGCTGATCAACTAGAAAGAAACAACACAAATGACAAGATCTTCATCGAGCTCCTCCGTGAGCTTGGTTGCGTCATCTGCACGGTTCAACGGCACCTGCAAGCTGGTTTTGGAACTATCTGTGAGTCACGGGGACTCAGCAATCTCACACCCTCGCGATCAAGACTATTTAAGCTTATGGGTAAGGTAAAAGGTATGAGGTGGAGCTGCAGCAAGCGACTAGCATATATGGTGGCTAACATATGCAAATGAGAGCGAGAAGAGAAGGCAAAGTACGGTCGATAAAAGTATGATCAAGAAGTGATCCTAGAACAACCTACGTCAAGCATAACTCCAACACCGTGTTCACTTCCCGGACTCCGCCGAGAAGAGACCCTCACGGTTACACACGCGGTTGATGTATTTTAATTAAGGTCAACTTCAGGTTTTCTACAACCGGACATTAACAAATTCCCATCTGCCCATAACCGCGGGCACGGCTTTCGAAAGTTCAAATCCCTGCAGGGGTGTCCCAACTTAGCCCATCACAAGCTCTCACGGTCAACGAAGGATATTCCTTCTAGAGGGAAGACCCGATCAGGCTCGGAATCCCGGTTACAAGACATTTCGAAAAGTAAAACAAGACCAGCAAGACCGCCCGATGCGCCGACATCCTGATACGAGCTGCACATATCTCGTTCTCAGGGCAACACCGGATGAGCGCTCCGTACAACTAAAACCAGCCCTCAAGTTCCCCGAGGTGGCGCTGCAAAGGACTCTAGTTCGGACCAACACTTAGACAAGCACTGGCCCCCGGGGGGGTGTTGGAAATATGCCCTAGAGGCAATAATAAAAGCATTATTATTATATTTCTTTGTTCATGATAATTGTCTTTATTCATGCTATAACTGTATTATCCGGAAATCGTAATACACGTGTGAATACATAGACCATAATATGTCCCTAGTAAGCCTCTAGTTGACTAGCTCGTTGATCAACAGATAGTCATGATTTCCTGGCTATGGACATTGGATGTCATTGATAACGGGATCACATCATTAGGAGAATGATGTGATGGACAAGACCCAATCCTAAGCATAGTACAAAGATCATGTAGTTCGTTTGCTAGAGCTTTTCCAATGTCAAGTATCTTTTCCTTTGACCATGAGATCGTGTAACTCCCGGATACCGTAGGAGTGCTTTGGGTGTATCAAACGTCACAACGTAACTGGGTGACTATAAAGGTGCATTACAGGTATCTCCGAAAGTGTCTGTTGGGTTGACACGGATCGAGACTGGGATTTGTCACTCTGGATAACGGAGAGGTATCACTGGGCCCACTCGGTAATGCATCATCATTATGAGATCAAGGTGACCAAGTGGTTGATCACGGGATCATGCATTACGGTACGAGTAAAGTGACTTGCCGGTAACGAGATTGAACAAGGTATTGGGATACCGACGATCGAGTCTCGGGCAAGTAACATACCGATTGACAAAGGGAATTGTATACGGGGTTGATTAATCCTCGACATCGTGGTTCATCCGATGAGATCATCGTGGAGCATGTGGGAGCCATCATGGGTATCCAGATCCCGCTGTTGGTTATTGACCGGAGAGTCGTCTCGGTCATGTCTGCTTGTCTCCCGAACCCGTAGGGTCTACACACTTAAGGTTCGGTGACGCTAGGGTTGAGATATGTATATGCAGTAACCCGAATGTTGTTCGGAGTCCCGGATGAGATCCCGGACGTCACGAGGAGTTCCGGAATGGTCCGGAGGTAAAGAATTATATATAGGAAGTGCTGTTTCGGCCATCGGGACAAGTTTCGGGGTTATCGGTATTGTACCGGGACCACCGGAGGGGTCCCGGGGGCCCACCGGGTGGGGCCACCTGTCCCGGGGGGCCACATGGGCTGTAGGGGGTGCGCCTTGGCCTTCATGGGCCAAGGGCACCAGCCCTACTAGCCCATGCGCCTAGGGTTTCCACCAGGAGGAGTCCAAGTGGTGGAAGGCACCCCGAGGTGCCTTGGGGGGGAGGGAAACCCTTCCCCTGCCGCCGCACCAAGGAGATTAGATCTCCTGGGCTGGCGCACCATCCCCCCTTGGCCCTCCTATATATAGTTGAGGAGAGGGAGGATTTCATACCTCAGCCTTTGGTGCTTCCCTCTCTCCCGTTACGTCTCTCTCTCGTAGTATAGGCAAAGCCCTGCCACCTGTGACGCCCTGCATCCACCACCACGCCGTCGTTGCTGCTGATCTCATTTCAACCTCTCTTCCCCCCTTGCTGGATCCAAGAAAGGAGGAGACGTCATCCGTTCCGTACGTGTGTTGAACGCGGGCACCGTCCGTTCGTGCTTGATCATCGGGTTTGAATCACCGTTCGTGTTCGACTACATCATCCCCCTTCTTTGAACGCTTCCGCTCGCGATTCACAAGGTACGTAGATAGATGCATCTAATCACTCGTTGCTAGATGAACTCCTAGATGGATCTTGGTGAAAAACCGTAGGAAAATTTTTGTTTTCTGCAACGTTCCCCAACAGTGGCATCATGAGCTAGGTCTATGCGTAGTTCTCTTGCACGAGTAGAACACAAAGTAGTTGTGGGCGTTGATTTTGTTCAATATGCTTGCCGTTACTAGTCTTATCTTGATTCGGCGGCATCGTGGGATGAAGCGGCCCGGACCGACCTTACACGTACTCTTACGTGAGAGGTTCCACCGACTGACATGCACTAGTTGCATAAGGTGGCTAGCGGGTGTCTGTCTCTCCCACTTTAGTCGGATCGGATTCGATGAAAAGGGTCCTTATGAAGGGTAAATAGCAATTGGCATATCACGTGTTGGTTTGCGTAGGTAAGAAACGTTCTTGCTAGAAACCCATAGCAGCCACGTAAAACATGCAAACAACAATTAGAGGACGTCTAACTTGTTTTTGCAGGGTATGCTATGTGATGTGATATGGCCAAAAGGATGTGATGAATGATATATGTGATGTATGAGATTGATCATGTTCTTGTAATAGGAATCACGACTTATATGTCGATGAGTATGACGATTACAAGGATGATCATGGAGCCCCAAGATGGAGATCAAAGGAGCTATGTGATATTGGCCATATCATGTCACTATTATTATTTGATTGCATGTGATGTTTATCATGTTTTGCATCTTGTTTACTTAAACGGTAGTAAATAAGATGATCCCTTACAACAATTTCAAGAAGTGTTCTCCCCTAACTGTGCACCGTTGCTACAGTTCGCTTCGAAGCACCACGTGTTAATCGGGTGTGATAGATCCTTTCGTCACATACAACGGGTGTAAGAAGTTTTACACATGCAAAAACACTTAGGGTTAACTTGACGAGCCTAAGCATGTGAAGACATGGCCTCGGAACACAGAGACCGAAAGGTCGAACACGAGTCGTATGGAAGATACGATCAACATGGAGATGTTCACCGACGATGACTAGTCCGTCTCACGTGTTAAATCGGACACGGATTAGTTGACTTGGATCGTGTAACACTTAGATGACTAGAGGGATGTCTAATCTGAGTGGGAGTTCATTAATAATTTGATTAGATGAACTTGATTATCATGAACTTAGTCTAAAATCTTTACAATATGTCCTGTAGATCAAATGGCCAACGTTGTATTCAATTTCAACGCGTTCCTAGAGAAAACCAAGCTGAAAGACGATGGCAGCAACTATACGGACTGGGTCCGGAACCTGAGGATCATCCTCATAGCTGCCAAGAAAGATTATGTCCTACAAGCACGGCTAGGTGATCCACCCGTCCCACAGAACCAAGACGCTATGAACGCTTGGCAGACACGTACTGATGACTACTCCCTCGTTCAGTGCGGCATGCTTTACAGCCTAGAGCCGGGGCTCCAAAAGCGTTTTGAGAGACATGGAGCATATGAGATGTTCGAAGAGCTAAAAATGGTTTTTCAAGCTCATGCCCGGATCGAGAGATACGAAGTCTCCGATAAATTCTTCAGCTGTAAGATGGAGGAAAATAGTTCTATCAGTGAACACATACTCACTATGTCTGGGTTGCATAACCGCTTGACTCAGCTGGGAGTTAATCTCCCGGATGACGCGGTCATTGACAGAATCCTCTAGTCGCTTCCACCAAGCTACAAGAGCTTTGTGATGAACTTCAATATGCAGGGGATGGTAAAGACCATTCCTGAAGTATTTGCTATGCTGAAATCAGCAGAGGTAGAAGTCAAGAAGGAACATCAAGTGTTGATGATGAATAAAACCACTAAGTTCAAGAAGGGCAAGGGTAAAAAGAACTTCAAGAAGGACGGCAAGGAAGTTGCTGCGCCCGGCAAGCAAGCTGTTGGGAAGAAGTCAAAGAATGGACCCAAGCCTGAGACAGAGTGCTTTTATTGCAAAGGGAAGGGTCACTGGAAGCGGAACTGCCCTAAATACTTAGCGGATAAGAAGGCCGGCAACACCAAAGGTATATTTGATATACATGTGATTGATGTGTACCTTACCAGTACTCGTAGTAACTCCTGGGTATTTGATACCGGTGCCGTTACTCATATTTGTAACTCACCACAGGAGCTGCGGAATAAACGGAAACTGGAGAAGGACGAGGTGACGATGCGCGTCGGGAATGGTTCCAAGGTCGATGTGATCGCCGTCGGCACGCTACCTCTGCATTTACCTACGGGATTAGTTATAAACCTCAATAATTGTTATTTAGTGCCATGTCTGAGCATGAACATTGTATCAGGATCTCGTTTAATACGAGATGGCTACTCATTTAAATCCGACAATAATGGTTTTTCTATTTATATGAGAGATATGTTTTATGGTCATGCTCCGATAGTCAATGGTTTATTCTTAATGAATCTCGAGCGTATTACTACACATATTCATAGTGTGAATACCAAAAGATGTAAAGTTGATAATGATAGTCCCACATACTTGTGGCACTGCCGCCTTGGTCACATAGGTGTCAAACGCATGAAGAAGCTCCATGCAGATGGACTTTTAGAGTCTCTTGATTATGAATCATTTGACACGTGCGAACCATGCCTCATGGGAAAAATGACCAAGACTCCGTTCTCAGGAACAATGGAGCGAGCAACCAACTTATTGGAAATCATACATACTGATGTGTGCGGTCCAATGAGTGTTGAGGCTCGCGGTGGCTATCGTTATGTTCTCACCCTCACTGATGACTTAAGTAGATATGGGTATGTCTACTTAATGAAACACAAGTCTGAAACCTTTGAAAAGTTCAAGGAATTTCAGAGTGAAGTTGAGAATCAACGTGACAGGAAAATCAAGTTTCTACGATCAGATCGTGGAGGAGAATACTTGAGTCACGAATTTGGCACACACTTAAGAAAATGTGGAATAGTTTCACAACTAACGCCGCCTGGAACACCTCAGCGTAATGGTGTGTCCGAACGTCGTAATCGCACTTTATTAGATATGGTGCGATCTATGATGTCTCTTGCCGATTTACCGTTATCTTTTTGGGTCTATGCTTTAGAGACTGCCGCATTCACTTTAAATAGGGCTCCGTCGAAATCCGTTGAGACGACACCGTATGAATTATGGTTTGGGAAGAAACCTAAGCTGTCGTTTCTAAAAGTTTGGGGATGCGATGCTTATGTCAAGAAACTTCAACCTGAAAAGCTCGAACCCAAGTCGGAAAAATGCGTCTTCATAGGATACCCTAAAGAAACTTATGGGTATACCTTCTACCTCAGATCCGAAGGCAAGATCTTTGTTGCCAGGAATGGATTCTTTCTAGAGAAAGAGTTTCTCTCGAAAGAAGTAAGTGGGAGGAAAGTAGAGCTTGATGAAGTATTACCTCTTGAACCGGTAAATGGCGCAACTCAAGAAAATGTTCCTGAGGCGCCTGCACCGACTAGAGAGGAAGTTATTGATGATGATCAAGATACTTCTGATCAAGCTCCTACTAAAATTCGAAGGTCCACAAGGACACGTTCCGCACCAGAGTGGTACGGCAACCCTGTCTTGGAAATCATGTTGTTAGACAACAGTGAACCTTCGAACTATGAAGAAGCGATGGCAGGCCCGGATTCCGACAAATGGCTAGAAGCCATGAAATCCGAGATAGGATCCATGTATGAAAACAAAGTATGGACTTTGACTGACTTGCCCGTTGAACGGCGAGCCATAGAAAATAAATGGATCTTTAAGAAGAAGACAGACGCGGATGGTAATGTGACCATCTATAAAGCTAGGCTTGTCGCTAAGGGTTATCGACAAGTTCAAGGGGTTGACTACGATGAGACTTTCTCACCGGTAGCGAAGCTGAAGTCCGTCCGAATCATGTTAGCGATTGCCGCATTCTATGATTATGAAATATGGCAAATGGACGTCAAAACGGCATTCCTTAATGGTTTCCTTAAGGAAGAATTGTATATGATGCAGCCGGAAGGTTTTGTTGATCCTAAGAATGCTAACAAGGTGTGCAAGCTCCAACGCTCGATTTCTAGGCTGGTGCAAGCATCTCGGAGTTGGAACATTCGCTTTGATGAGATGATCAAAGCGTTTGGGTTTACGCAGACTTATGGAGAAGCCTGCGTTTACAAGAAAGTGAGTGGGAGCTCTGTAGCATTTCTCATACTATATGTAGATGACATACTTTTGATGGGAAATGATATAGAACTCTTGGACAGCATCGAGGCCTACTTGAATAAAAGTTTTTCAATGAAGGACCTTGGAGAAGCTGCTTATATATTAGGCATCAAGATCTACAGAGATAGATCAAGACGCCTCATAGGTCTTTCACAAAGCACATACCTTGATAAGATTTTGAAGAAGTTCAAAATGGATCAGTCCAAGAAAGGGTTCTTGCCTGTTTTGTAAGGTATGAAATTGAGCTCAGCTCAATGTCCGACCACGGCAGAAGAGATAGAAGAGATGAGTGTCATCCCCTATGCCTCAGCCATAGGTTATATTATGTATGCCATGCTGTGTACCAGACCTGATGTAAACCTTGCCGTAAGTTTGGTAGGAAGGTACCAAAGTAATCCCGGCAAGGAACACTGGACAACGGTCAAGAATATCCTGAAGTACCTGAAAAGGACTAGGGAAATGTTTCTCGTTTATGGAGGTGACGAAGAGCTCGTCGTAAAGGGTTACGTCGACGCTAGCTTCGACACAGATCTGGATGACTCTAAGTCACAAACCGGATACGTGTATATGTTGAATGGTGGAGCAGTGAGCTGGTGCAGCTGCAAACAGAGCGTCGTGGCGGGATCTACATGTGAAGCGGAGTACATGGCAGCCTTGGAGGAAGCACATGAAGCTATATGGGTGAAGGAGTTCATCACCGACCTAGGAGTCATACCCAATGCGTCGGGGCCAATCAAACTCTTTTGTGACAACACTGGAGCTATTGCACTTGCCAAGGAGCCCAGGTTTCACAAGAAGACAAGGCACATCAAGCGTCGCTTCAACTCCATTCATGAAAATGTTCAAGATGGAGACATAGAGATTTGTAAAGTACATACGGACCTGAATATAGCAGATCCGTTGACTAAACCTCTCCCTAGGGCAAAACATGATCAACACCAGAATTCCATGGGTGTTCGATTCATCACAATTCCATGGATGAACATTTTCTTTGTTCATGATAATTGTCTTTATTCATGCTATAATTGTGTTATCCGGAAATCGTAATACACGTGTGAATACATAGACCATAATATGTCCCTAGTAAGCCTCTAGTTGACTAGCTCGTTGATCAACAGATAGTCATGATTTCCTGGCTATGGACATTGGATGTCATTGATAACGGGATCACATCATTAGGAGAATGATGTGATGGACAAGACCCAATCCTAAGCATAGTACAAAGATCGTGTAGTTCGTTTGCTAGAGCTTTTCCAATGTCAAGTATCTTTTCCTTTGACCATGAGATCGTGTAACTCCCGGATACCGTAGGAGTGCTTTGGGTGTATCAAACGTCACAACGTAACTGGGTGACTATAAAGGTGCATTACAGGTATCTTCGAAAGTGTCTGTTGGGTTGACACGGATCGAGACTGGGATTTGTCACTCTGGATAACGGAGAGGTATCACTGGGCCCACTCGGTAATGCATCATCATTATGAGCTCAAGGTGACCAAGTGGTTGATCACGGGATCATGCATTACGGTACGAGTAAAGTGACTTGCCGGTAACGAGATTGAACAAGGTATTGGGATACCAAGATCGAGTCTCGGGCAAGTAACATACCGATTGACAAAGGGAATTGTATACGGGGTTGATTAATCCTCGACATCGTGGTTCATCCGATGAGATCATCGTGGAGCATGTGGGAGCCATCATGGGTATCCAGATCCCGCTGTTGGTTATTGACCGGAGAGTCGTCTCGGTCATGTCTGCTTGTCTCCCGAACCCGTAGGGTCTACACACTTAAGGTTCGGTGACGCTAGGGTTATGAAGATATGTATGCAGTAACCCGAATGTTGTTCGGAGTCCCGGATGAGATCCCGGACGTCACGAGGAGTTCCGGAATGGTCCGGAGGTAAAGAATTATATATAGGAAGTGCTGTTTCGGCCATCGGGACAAGTTTCGGGGTTATCGGTATTGTACCGGGACCACCGGAGGGGTCCCGGGGGCCCACCGATGGGGCCACCTGTCCCGGGGGGCCACATGGGCTGTAGGGGGTGCGCCTTGGCCTAGATGGGCCAAGGGCACAGCCCTACTAGGCCCATGCGCCTAGGGTTTCCATGGGGGAGGAGTCCCACTAGTGGAAGGCACCCCGAGGTGCCTTGGGGGGGAGGGAAACCTCCCCTGGCCGCCGCACCTAGGAGATTGGATCTCCTAGGCTGCGCACCACCCCCCCTTGGCCCTCCTATATATAGTGGGGGAGAGGAGGATTTCATACCTCAGCCTTTGGTGCTTCCCTCTCTCCCCGTTACGTCTCTCTCTCGTAGTATAGGCGAAGCCCTGCTACTGTGACGCCCTGCATCCACCACCACGCCGTCGTGCTGCTGGATCTTCATCAACCTCTCTTCCCCCCTTGCTGGATCAAGAAAGGAGGAGACGTCATCCGTTCCGTACGGTGTGTTGAACGCGGAGGCACCGTCCGTTCGGTGCTTGATCATCGGTGATTTGAATCACGTCGTGTTCGACTACATCATCCCCGTTCTTTGAACGCTTCCGCTCGCGATCTACAAGGTACGTAGATGCATCTAATCACTCGTTGCTAGATGAACTCCTAGATGGATCTTGGTGAAACGAGTAGGAAAAATTTTGTTTTCTGCAACGTTACCCAACAGGGGGGGGGGGGGTTAAAATAAAGATGACCCTCGGGATGGGCGACTCCCAAGGGAAAAAGGCTAGGTGGCGAATGGTAAAACCAAGGTTGGGCCTTGCTGGAGGAGTTTTATTCAAGGCGAACTGTCAAGGGGTTCCCATTATAACCTAACCGCGTAAGGAACGCAAAATCCGGGAACATAACACCGGTATGACGGAAACTAGGGCGGCAAGAGTGGAACAAAACACCAGGCATAAGGCCGAGCCTTCCACCCTTTACCAAGTATATAGATGCATTAATTAAATAAGAGATATTGTGATATCCCAACAAGTAAACATGTTCCGACAAGGAACAACATCTCCATGTTCCAACAAGGAACAAACTTCAATCTTCACCTGCAACTAGCAACGCTATAAGAGGGGCTGAGCAAAGCGGTAACATAGCCAAACAACGGTTTGCTAGCACAAGGTGGGTTAAAGGCTTGGTTCAACAATATGGGAGGCATGATAAGCAAGTGGTAGGTATCGGAGCATAGGCATAGCAAAAGAGCGAGCAACTAGCAAGCAAAGATAGAAGTGATTTCGAGGGTATGGTCATCTTGCCTGAAATCCCGCAAGGAAGAAGAACGAGTCCATGAAGAAGACAAACGGACGTAGTCGAACGGATTCTCACACACACGATGTTATCGGAACCAAGCCGAAGAAGCAAAACCGGAAAGAAGCAAACAACATAGTAAACAACCAACACATCAACATGGCATGATGCACAATCGAGTATGATGCATGTCCGGTTTAATGAAGCATGGCATGGCAAAGTGCACAAACAATCCTACAAATTAAGTGGAGCTCATTATGCAACGGAGTTGCATATTGAAGAAAACACCACATGACTTATTTAGTTCTCTCTCGTTTATGTACCCAACAATATTAAATGTTGTTAGCATGGCAAGAGGTGAAGCATGATGAAACTATCTAATCTACGCAAGTTTAAATGAGGCCGGAAGCAACGAACAACAATTCCGGAAACTCCTCATGAGCATATTATAGATTTGGTACTGTTCTGCCCTAAACACAATTTTAGAGTTATTAAACATGCAAAACAAGTACACCATGTTAAACTAGGCATCTTTCTACCCCATTTACATATAACGATTATTTAATTCGGAGCTACGGTTATTTAGTTAGGAAATAAAGCATTTTAGCAAGTTATTTAAACAAATTTAAACAAACAACATTTTAACCATTTCAAACATGCATGAAAGTTGGATATAATTAACCTACACATAAATCTAAGCATTTTTCCTATATAATTCATTTTAATCAGATGCACCAATTGTTAGTTATTATATGCATGTTGTCTAGGGGGTTTCCTGCACATCTGCTGACTCTGAAAAAAAAGAACAAAATCGCAGAACAGGGAAAAAACGCTATCGGGCCGAATCTGAAGCAAACTGGGTCTACAGAAAGAAAAAAAACAACAGAGGCTCCGCTGGGCCTCACCATGGGCTTCGGCCCAGATCTGGAAGGCAAAGGCAGGCTGGTGCTGGGCCTCGGAGCGCTGCGGCTAGATCGACGAGGAGGTGGAAGGGGCGCAGTCAACGCGAGCGGTGGCTGCGTGTGTTCGCTGTTCGTTCTCTGCTCGACAGAGACAAAGCAGCGGTGACAGCAGGGACTTGACGAACGCGGTGGCGAGGAGAAGACTCCGGCGAGGCAGGGGCTTGGCGCGAAGCTGGAGAGGAGGCCGGCTGTGGACGCGACGGATCCGGGCGGTCGAGCGGGTCAACGCGAGCGGGCGAGACGCTCGTCCTCTGCTCCGGGCGGCTGGGCGCTGACTCTCTGCTCCTCCCGTAGCGGGAGGAAGCAGGGGCACGGGGATTGGCGAAACGGGGCAGTAGCGGCGGATGGAGCTTCACGGGCAGGAAAGGTGGAGGCCTCCGGGAGCGGAGCAGTACGGGGTGGCGCGGGACTTGACGGAGTTCTGAAGCAGATCGGACGGCGGCAGCAAGATGCTTGGAGCTCCATGGCCATGGCAAGGCCTCTGGTCACCTGGTGCTCCGGTCGGCGAGGTCAAGGGAGGAAGAGACGGCAGGGAGGGAAGGTGCTAGTCGGTTCCTGTAGAGACATGAGAGAGAGAGGGGAACATGCTGTGAGAGAGGGGCAATGGAGGAAGAAGAGTGAGGGAAGGAGGCAAGGCAGGGCGCTGCGCCTGTGGTCGCCGGCGGCGACGCTTGCTGGGAGGTCCAGCGGTTGGGGAAATGATCCGGGCGGCGAGGAAAAGCTTGACAAGGTAGGGGCTTGGCGCGGGCTTGACGGGGTTCTGCTGGCGCTGCGAGATGCGGTTGGATCGAGGCGAGGAGGTGGATTGGATCTGGATTCCGAGGAAGATACGGTAGGTGGCGGCGGCTCGACGGGACAAAGTCCCTAGATTTTAGGGTTGCTGCCTAGGGGATTGGTCTATATGTAGTAAGTGGATTTTTGGATAGGGGCATTAGGTCCCTCCGATCTTAATCGGACGGACGGGAAAAATAGGTTAGGTAGCCTAAAGAGAAAAATGGAGACGTTTTGTAGATGCTCGGGGATGATCTGAATCCAACGGTGACGACTGTCCGGGTCGCGTCCGGGACAGCTTTCGGGCGCGCGCGCGAGGAGGGCCGCGGGCTGACGAGAGAGGTTAGGTAGGGCCTGACGGTGAGAGGTAGTGCAGAAGGCAGAGGGCTGAGAAGAGAGAAGAGGAGAGGCCCGGCGACTGTTTCCAGAGACCGAAAACGTCCGACGTTTTGACCGACTATAATGTCGCTATAGTTATCCGTTGGGGCGTCAAACGGACTCCGAACGCGATGAAACTTGGCAGGAGGTCTACTAACAACAAAACAACAGCGCACGCCAACTTTCATCCCATTCCGAGAACAATTTTCCGACCACTTCTAAAATAATATTCGGACGTGCCGCGGGCGCGTGCAAGTGTGTCTGGGCTCAGAACGGATAACAGATGGAACTGGGGGAACCCGGACGGATGCAAGTTTTGAAAACATGATGATGCAATGCGGATGATGACATGGTAAGATGCAACACGCAAACAAATGACAAGGCAACAAAAGCAAATAAATGGAAGACACCTGGCGCAACGGTCTCGGGGCATCACAACACTCCACCACTACGAGAGGATCTCGTCCCGAGATCTAGAATGGCACCGGAGGGAAAAACAGAAGAGCAAGAGAAGAGGTAAAACTAAGTTGCTTCTTTGACAAACGAGTGAAACCAAAAAACCTTGAAAAGGTTATGCCATTTCGAGAAAAAAATACAACGGAGATGAATGAAGTTGAAAACAATCCATTTGCAAAAGAGGAACAAGGGAGAACAACTTCGAGCAGCACTCCGATTGAAAAGAAAAAGGAATTGAATAATAACTTGATAAGATGAGAAGATACTTGAAGAGATCAACAACATATAGCCTCCGGAACTATTGAAAGAATGGCACAATGGGAAAGAACTATTTCAGACGTCACTCTGGTTGAGAAGGGGGCAAAAGTTGATTTAATGGGAAGAACTTGAAAAAAGAGGGCATGACACTCCGGTTGAAAAGATAAGCAAAAAAAAAGAACATGATCTTGGCAAAACGAGATGATAGGATGAAGAGAGCAACATGACAATGCCTCCGGAACAAAAGAATAGAAGATAGATAATTGAACTAGGAGAATGGAGAGAAAAATGCCAACTTCTGCCACAAAAGAGGTTGAGAAGGCATCCTTAGGAGAAAGGTCGAACGGAGTTGTTGGAAAACCAACAACGGAAAGAACAAGGTTGTAGTGGGCTTATGGAGAACATCTCAAAACTATGAGGTGAAATTCTGCCCCTAACGGAAAAACAATATATTGGTTTGATATGAGCAAGAAGAGGAGAAACTTATTTCACCGGGAGGGTAGATAAAGAACTTGAGCACCATAATAGCAACAATCATTAGGGAAGGCTTTAGGAGAAACAAGATATAAGATAACTCCAACGAAGAGATTGGTGGATTTAAAATATCTCGTTCTTGACAACATGTGAATCATGAAACACACAGAAATTGTCAAGAATGACATAATACCACATCAAAAGATAAGATAGAGCGAATAGGACTTTGAGATGCGAGATGAAGAATGCTTGAGCTCCTCTGAAAAGAATGTTGATGAACACTTCGAGAAGGAATTAAATCCTTGAAGAACAACCATGTAGGGCCTCCATGAAGAACTCCGGTAACAAAAGGATGATCAAAACGGAATGAAGGAGAAGTTGAAAACACAAGGTGAGTCCTTGCAATGATTAGATAGATCTTTGGAATGATATAATTGAAATAACTTTGAGCTCCGGAAAGAAAGATGGACAACTTGAATCGAGAATTTGATGCACCTCCGGAATAGGGAATTAATCACTTGGATGAACAAGAATAAGGATTACGTTATGTGTATCCTTCACCAATTTAAATTGATGACAAACAAAGGATTTGGCATACTATTTATTCTCGTGGAAAGGATTAAGGAGAGGCATAACTTAAGCTTGAGAAGGTCTTCAACGATCCACCGGTAGAATTAGGAAAACACGAATGCATTTATATGATAAACGAAGGAAGAAGAAACTTGGGAGAACCACCGTAAGAATTGAGAATGAGCGAAAATACACGAGAGAGTTTAGATACAAGAGAACGAAGAGATCATGAACTGATTAGAGAATATACTTGAATGATGCACCGGTTAGATTTGGAGAACGAGAGCTGAAAGCTGAGAATGAAAAGTCTTCTGAAATGATGGGCTCCGGAGAATCAAACTGAAAATACCCTTGAATAGCTCCTGATGGGTGAAAAGGATTCTCACAATCGAAAATAATTATGAGAGGATGGCAACAAGCTAGCACCATGAATCTTGAAGAGAATGGAGCAAGATATGGAGAAGAACTCTTCTTCGGTCTTCAATTGCAGAGAATGACGATGAGAAACACCACCATGAATTGTTGAGATACTCCGGGATGAAAATTAGAAAGGTTGAGCCAACGATGAAAAGAATGTGCAAGATCTTGGAGAAGGCACTTGACTGATGACAAATCATTCTTACGTCAATCTTTGAAATGAATTTAGGATAGCTCCGGTAAAATTAGAAGAGTCAGGTAAGATCCTGGGAAAAGACCTGTGGGTTAGGGCCCACTCAAAAGAAACACCGTTGAAATGATTACTTGAAAGATATTGCACCGGTTGAATTAAATGACTTGAAAGAGATAACATCCTCGAAAGAGTTTGAATGAAAGCAGAGTGGAAACATGAATCTTGGAGATATCTTCAGCACTCCGGAATAATAGAATAGCGAGAAGTGAATGAATATGAGGAGCACCGGCATGAGAGGGTATTTGAAACAAGGAAAAATATATGATCAACACCGAAGGCTTGAATTGGTTCCACCGGAGAAGAAAATGAGTGAAGAGTGACGAACTTGAAGCTCCGTTAGAATCTTCATGAGAATCACTTTATAAGAAAATTGACGGAAAAAGAATGGAGAGGCTTCACAAGAATAAAAGGATACTTGATTAAGAAATCCGAGTCCTTGAGGAAAAAGGGTGGGTGGGCGGGAAAAACAAAGGCAACTTGGAGACAGATGAAACAAACACCGTTGAGAAGAAGTGATAATTGATCTTGCGGAAGTTGAAATGATCGGATCCACTTGAAGAGAAACACGCCGATGAAAAGAAATTGGCATGACAATCTCGACTATCATGAAGGATTGGTATTCACATCGGAGTATGAGAACACCGTTTAGGAAAGGTATGGAATCAACACTTGACTTCGAAGCAACTCGAATACCACAACTCGAAACAAAACAAAGGATTGGCTTGCAGAATAAGCCGGAACAAACATATGATAGAGATTTCGTCCGAAGTTTTCGTGGTGGGGCCTACACGGGCTCGATCGAACAGCACCATCATGTACAAGGTAGTGCACATGACATACGAAGCGTCCCCGAGTCGGCATAGCCAAGGACTCTTTAAGACATAACGAGACCACTGTAAAACCAACCGTGGATAGGCGGACCACTAGACGTCGAACCCCAATTTCATATCATACATCTGTCGGAAAGATATCCTAAGAGCTACTTGAATTCCCACTTATAAACTCCCGAAACTTTCAAGTTATGCAATCAGGTGTTGGGGATATAGGGGAAGCATAATATCTCACCCAAACTAGCAAATCCTACATCCAGCTGTATCCATCCTTCAACACATAACCAAGAAACCTTCGGAAATCATCTACCTCAACCTTCGAAAAGCATCCATTATACGAGTTATGGCAATACTCCCGAACTCCCGCCCAGTACTGGGTGGCGTCGAGGTTATCTCACCAACAACTGCATAAAAGAGATTTTCGATGTCGGCGAAACTAAACTCAGGTATTCCAGAACTGCAACGATAAAATTGTGATGACAACACCTCGGAGCTCAACTCCCCGGGACACTGCCACAACCCCTAAATGTCGGGAGGCACCAAGAACAATGTTCTCGTCACAAATCGATCGGAACGATTCCAAGATACCCGCGTGATCCTAAATTTTTTTTGTGAAAATTTGATAAGAGAAGAGTCAAAACTCTACGTCAGGATGCCTCACCAGAGCGATGAAGGGACTGAGGAGTAAAAAGAATTCCTAACTCTCCAATATATATATATATAATCCTAAATGACTCAAAACATTTTTCTAGACTCAACAACGCCAGCTATTCGATCAAGCAGGGGGGCTCCTAAGGTCGGGGAAGGCTCTGATTACCAACTTGTAACGCCCTCGATGCGGCTATATCTCCCACGTGTCGAAGCACGACTTAGAGGCATAACCGCATTGAAAGCAATGTCGCAAGTGAGGTAATCTTCACACAACCCATGTAATACATAAGGGAAAGAAATACATAGTTGGCTTACAATCGCCACTTCACACAGATACATGAATAAAGCATCACATCATCCAAATACAATCAGGGCCCGACTACGGAGCCAAAATAAAAGAAGACTACCCCAAAAGCTACACAGATCCCCGATCGACCCCAACCGGGCTCCACTGCTGATCAACTAGAAAGAAACAACACAAAGGACAAGATCTTCATCGAGCTCCTCCGTGTGCTTGGTTGCGTCATCTTCATGGTTCAACGGCACCTGCAAGCTGGTTTTGGAACTATCTGTGAGTCACGGGGACTCAGCAATCTCACACCCTCGCGATCAAGACTATTTAAGCTTATGGGTAAGGTAAAAGGTATGAGGTGGAGCCGCAACAAGCGACTAGCATATATGGTGGCTAACATACGCAAATGAGAGCGAGAAGAGAAGGAAAAGCACGGTCGATAAAAGTATGATCAAGAAGTGATCCTAGAACAACCTACGTCAAGCATAACTCCAACACCGTGTTCACTTCCCGGACTCCGCCGAGAAGAGACCATCATGGTTACACACGCGGTTGATGTATTTTAATTAAGGTCAACTTCAGGTTTTCTACAACCGGAAATTAAAAAACTCCCATCTGCCCATAACCGCGGGCACGGCTTTCGAAAGTTCAAATCCCTGCAGGGGTGTCCCAACTTAGCCCATCACAAGCTCTCACGGTCAACGAAGGATATTCCTTCTAGCAGGAAGACCCGATCAGGCTCGGAATCCCGGTTACAAGACATTTCGACAGGTAAAACAAGACCAGCAAGACCGCCCGATGCGCCGACATCCTGTTAGGAGCTGCACATATCTCGTTCTTAGGGCAACACCGGATGAGCGCTCCGTACAACTAAAACCAGCCCTCAAGTTCCCCGAGGTGGCGCTGCAAAGGACTCTAGTTCGGACCAACACTTAGACAAGCACTGGCCCCGGGAGGGGGGGGGGTTAAAATAAAGATGACCCTCGGGATGCGCGACTGTTGGGGAACGTAGTAATTTCAAAAAAAATCCTACGCACATGCAAGATCGTGGTGATGCATAGCAACGAGAGGGGAGAGTGTGATCTACGTACCCTTGTAGACCGACAGCGGAAGCGTTAGCACAACGCGGTTGATGTAGTCGTACGTCTTCACGGCCCGACCGATCAAGCACCGAAACTACGGCACCTCCGAGTTTTAGCACACGTTCAGCTCGATGACGATCCCCGGACTCCGATCCAGCAAAGTGTCGGGGAAGAGTTCCGTCAGCACGATGGCGTGGTGACGATCTTGATGTACTACCGTCGCAGGGCTTCGCCTAAGCACCGCTACAATATTATCGAGGACTATGGTGGAAGGGGGCACCGCACACGACTAAGAATATGATCATGTGGATCAACTTGTCTCTATGGGGTGTCCCCTGCCTCCGTATATAAAAGGATCAAAGGGGGGGTGCGGCCGGCCAGAAGAGGGCGCGCCAGGAGGAGTCCTACTCCCACCGGGAGTAGGATTCCCCCTTTCCTTGTTGGAATAGGATTCGTGAAGTGGGAAAGAGGAGAGAGAGAAGGAAGGGGGGGGGCGCCGCCCCCCTCTCCTTGTCCTATTCGGACTAGGGGGGAGGGGCGCGCGGCCCAGCCCTGACCACCTCTCCTCTCTTCCACTAAGGCCCACTAAGGCCCATGTACCTTCCGGGGGGTTCCGGTAACCTCCCAGTACTCCGGTATAATCCCGATTTCACCCAGAACACTTCCGATATCCAAATATAGGCTTCCAATATATCAATCTTTATGTCTTGACCATTTCGAGACTCCTCGTCATGTCCGTGATCACATCCGGGACTCCGAACAAACTTCGGTACATCAAAATGCATAAACTCATAATATAACTGTCATCAAAACCTTAAGCGTGCGGACCCTACGGGTTCGAGAACAATGTAGATATGACCGAGACACGTCTCCGGTCAATAACCAATAGCGGAACCTGGATGCTCATATTGGCTCCCACATATTCTACAAAGATCTTTATCGGTCAGACCGCATAACAACATACGTTGTTCCCTTTGTCGTCGGTATGTTACTTGCCCGAGATTCGATCATCGGTATCTCAATACCTAGTTCAATCTCGTTACCGGCAAGTCTCTTTACTCGTTTCGTAATACATCATCTCGCAACTAACTCATTAGTTGCAATGCTTGCAAGGCTTATGTGATGTGCATTACCGAGAGGGCCCAAAGATACCTCTCTGACATTCGGAGTGACAAATCCTAATCTCGAAATACGCCAACCCAACATGTACCTTTGGAGACACCTGTAGAGCACCTTTATAATCACCCATTTACGTTGTGACATTTGGTAGCACACAAAGTGTTCCTCCGGCAAACGGGAGTTGCATAATCTCATAGTCATAGGAACATGTATAAGTCATGAAGAAAGCAATATCAACATACTAAACGATCGGGTGCTAAGCTAATGGAATGGGTCATGTCAATCAGATCATTCACCTAATGATGTGATCCTGTTAATCAAATAACAACTCTTTGTCCATGTTTAGGAAACATAACCATCTTTGATTAACGAGCTAGTCAAGTAGAGGCATACTAGTGACACTCTGTTTGTCTATGTATTCACACATGTATTATGTTTCCGGTTAATACAATTCTAGCATGAATAATAAACATTTATCATGATATAGGGAAATAAATAATAACTATATTATTGCCTCTAGGACATATTTCCTTCAGTCTCCCACTTGCATTAGAGTCAATAATCTAGATTACAAAGTAATGATTCTAACACCCATGGAGCTTTGGTGTTGATCATGTTTTGCTCGTGGAAGAGGCTTAGTCAACGGGTCTGCAACATTCAGATCCGTATGTATCTTGCAAATCTCTATGTCTCCCACCTGGACTAGATCCCGGATGGAATTGAAGCGTCTCTTGATGTGCTTGGTTCTCTTGTGAAATCTGGATTCTTTTGCCAAGGCAATTGTACCAGTATTATCACAAAAGATTTTCATTGGACCCGATGCACTAGGTATGACACCTAGATCGGATATGAACTCCTTCATTTGCTGCTTCCGAAGCAGCTATGTACTCCGCTTCACATGTAGATCCCGCCACAACGCTTTGTTTAGAACTGCACCAACTGACAGCTCCACCGTTTAATGTAAGCACGTATCAGGTTTGCGATTTAGAATCGTCCGGATTAGTGTCAAAGCTTGCATCAACGTAACCTTTTACGATGAGCTCTTTGTCACCTCCATATATGAGAAACATATCCTTAGTCCTTTTCAGGTATTTCAGGATGTTCTTGACCGCTGTCCAGTGATCCACTCCTGGATCACTTTGGTACCTCCCTGCTAGACTTATAGCAAGGCACACATCAGGTCTGGTACACAGCATTGCATACATGATAGAGCCTATGGCTGAAGCATAGGGAACATCTTTCATTTTTTTCTCTATCTTCTGCAGTGGTCGGGCATTGAGTCTTACTCAACTTCACACCTTGTAACACAGGCAAGAACCCTTTCTTTGCTTGATCCATCTTGAACTTCTTCAAAACTTTGTCAAGGTATGTGCTTTGTGAAAGTCCAATTAAGCGTCTTGATCTATCTCTATAGATCTTAATGCCTAATATGTAAGTAGCTTTACCGAGGTCTTTCATTGAAAAACTCTTATTCAAGTATCCCTTTATGCTATCCAGAAATTCTATATCATTTCCAATTAGTAATATGTCATCCACATATAATATCAGAAATGCTATAGAGCTCCCACTTACTTTCTTGTAAATACAGGCTTCTCCAAAAGTCTGTATAGAACCAAATGCTTTGATCACACTATCAAAGCGTTTATTCCAACTCCGAAAGGCTTGCACCAGTCCATATATGGATCGCTAGAGCTTGCACACTTTGTTAGCTCCCTTCGGATCGACAAAACCTTCTGGTTGCATCATATACAACTCTTCTTCCAGAAATCCATTCAGGAATGCAGTTTTGACATCCATCTGCCAAATTTCATAATCATAAAATGCGGCAATTGCTAACATGATTCGGACAGACTTAAGCATCGCTACGGGTGAGAAGGTCTCATCGTAGTCAATCCCTTGAACTTGCCGAAAACCTTTTGCGACAAGTCGAGCTTTGTAGACAGTAATATTACCGCCAGCGTCAGTCTTCTTCTTGAAGATCCATTTATGCTCAATTGCTTGCCGATCATTGGGCAAGTCAACCAAAGTCCATACTTTGTTCTCATACATGGATCCCATCTCAGATTTCATGGCTTCTAGCCATTTTGCGGAATCTGGGCTCACCATCGCTTCTTCATAGTTCGTAGGTTCATCATGATCTAGTAGCATGACTTCCAGAACAGGATTACCTTACCACTCTGGCGCGGATCTCACTCTCGTTGATCTACGAGGTTCAGTAGTATCTTGTTCTGAAGTTTCATGATCATCATCAATAGCTTCCTCACTAACTGGTGTAGGTGTCACAGAAACAGGTTTCTGTGATGTACTACTTTCCAATAAGGGAGTAGGTACAGTTACCTCGTCAAGTTCTACTTTCCTCCCACTCACTTCTTTCGAGAGAAACTCCTTCTCCAGAAAGTTTCCGAATTTAGCAACAAAAGTCTTGCCTTCGGATCTGCGATAGAAGGTGTATCCAATAGTTTCCTTTGGATATCCTATGAAGACACATTTCTCCGATTTGGGTTCGAGCTTATCAGGTTGAAGCTTTTTCACATAAGCATCGCAGCCCCAAACTTTCAGAAACGACAACTTTGGTTTCTTGCCAAACCACAGTTCATAAGGCGTCATCTCAACGGATTTTGATGGTGCCCTATTTAACGTGAATGCGGTCGTCTCTAAGCATATCCCCAAAACAATAGCGGTAAATCAGTAAGAGACATCATAGATCGCACCATATCCAGTAAAGTACGATTATGATGTTCGGACACACCATTACGCTGTGGTGTTCCGGGTGGCGTGAGTTGCGAAACTATTCCACAATTTTTCAAATGTACACCAAAATCGTAACTCAAATATTCTCCTCCACGATCAGATCGTAGGAATTTTATTTTCTTGTTACGATGATTTTCAACTTCACTCTGAAATTCTTTGAACTTTTCAAACGTTTCAGACTTATGTTTCATTAAGTAGATATACCCATATCTGCTTAAGTCATCTATGAAGGTGAGAAAATAACGATATCCGCCACGAGCCTCAATATTCATCGGACCACATACATCTGTATGTATGATTTCCAATAAATCTGTTGCTCTCTCCATAGTACCAGAGAACGGTGTTTTTGTCATCTTACCCATAAGGCACGGTTCGCAAGTACCAAGTGATTCATAATCAAGTGGTTCCAAAAGCCCATCAGTATGGAGTTTCTTCATGCGCTTTATACCGATATAACCTAAACGGCAGTGCCACAAATAAGTTGCACTATCATTATCAACTCTGCATCTTTTGGCTTCAACACTATGAATATGTGTGTCACTACTATCGAGATTCAATAAGAATAGACCACTCTTTAAGGGTGCATGACCATAAAAGATATTACTCATATAAATAGAACAACCATTATTCTCAGATTTAAATGAATAACCGTCTCGCATCAAACAAGATCCAGATATAATGTTCATGCTTAACGCTGGCACCAAATAACAATTATTTAGGTCTAATATTAATCCCAAAGGTAGATGTAGAGGTAGCGTGCCGACTGCGATCACATCGACTTTGGAACCGTTTCCCACGCACATCGTCACCTCGTCCTTAGCCAATCTTCGCTTAATCCGTAGTCCCTGTTTCGAGTTGCAAATATTAGCAACAGAACCAGTATCAAATACCCAGGTGCTACTGCAAGCATTAGTAAGGTACACATCAATAACATGTATATCACATATACCTTTGTTCACCTTGCCATCCTTCTTATCCGCCAAATACTTGGGGCAGTTCCGCTTCCAGTGACCAGTCTGCTTGCAGTAGAAGCACTCAGTTTCAGGCTTAGGTCCAGGTTTGGGTTTCTTCTCCTGAGTAGCAACTTGCTTGCTGTTCTTTTTGAAGTTCCCCTTCTTCTTTCCTTTGCCCTTTTTCTTGAAACTAGTGGTCTTGTTGACCATCAACACTTGATGCTCCTTCTTGATTTCTACCTCCGCAGCTTTCAGCATTGCGAAGAGCTCGGGAATAGTCTTATTCATCGCTTGCATATTATAGTTCATCATGAAGCTCTTGTAGCTTGGTGGCAGTGATTGGAGAATTCTGTCAATGACGCAATCATCCGGAAGATTAACTCCCAATTGAATCAAGTGATTATTATACCCAGACATTTTGAGTATATGCTCACTGACAGAACTGTTCTCCTCCATCTTGCAGCTATAGAACTTATTGGAGACTTCATATCTCTCAATCCGGGCATTTGCTTGAAATATTAACTTCAACTCCTGGAACATCTCATATGCTCCATGACGTTCAAAACGTCGTTGAAGTCCCGATTCTAAGCCGTAAAGCATGGCACACTGAACTATCGAGTAGTCATCAGCTTTGCTCTGCCAGACGTTCATAACATCTGGTGTTGCTCCAGCAACAGGCCTGGCACCCAGCGGTGCTTCCAGGACGTAATTCTTCTGTGCAGCAATGAGGATAATCCTCAAGTTACGGACCCAGTCCGTGTAATTGCTACCATCATCTTTCAACTTTGCTTTCTCAAGAAACGCATTAAAATTCAACAGAACAACAGCACGAGCCATCTATCTACAATCAAGCATAAACAAGCAAGATACTATCAGGTACTAAGTTTCATGATAAATTTAGGTTCAATTAATTTACTTAAAGAACTCCCACTTAGATAGACATCTCTCTAATCCTCTAAGTGATTACGTGATCCAAATCAACTAAACCATGTCCGATCATCACGTGAGATGGAGTAGTTTCATTGGTGAACATCACTATGTTGATCATATCTACTATATGATTCACGCTCGACCTTTCGGTCTCCGTGTTCCGAGGCCATATCTGTATATGCTTGGCTCGTCAAGTATAACCTGAGTATTCCGCGTGTGTAACTGTTTTGCACCCGTTGTATTTGAACGTAGAGCCTATCACACCCGATCATCACATGGTGTCTCAGCACGAAGAACTTTCGCAACGGTGCATACTCAGGGAGAACACTTCTTGATAATTAGTGAGAGATCATCTTATAATGCTACCGTCAATCAAAGCAAGATAAGATGCATAAAAGATAAACATCATATGCAATCAATATAAGTGATATGATATGGCCATCATCATCTTGTGCTTGTGATCTCCATCTTCGAAGCACCGTCGTGATCACCATCGTCACCGGCGCGACACCTTGATCTCCATCGTAGCATCGTTGTCGTCTCACCAATCTTATGCTTCCACGACTATCGCTACCGCTTAGTGATAAAGTAAAGCATTACAGCCGATTGCATTGCATACAATAAAGCGACAACCATATGGCTCCTGCCAGTTGCTGATAACTCGGTTACAAAACATGATCATCTCATACAATAAAAAATTAGCATCATGTCTTGACCATATCACATCACAACATGCCCTGCAAAAACAAGTTAGACGTCCTCTACTTTGTTATTGCAAGTTTTACGTGGCTGCTACGGGCTTAAGCAAGAACCAATCTTACCTACGCATCAAAACCACAACGATAGTTTGTCAAGTTGGTGCTGTTTTAACCTTCGCAAGGACCGGGCGTAGCCACACTCAGTTCAACTAAAGTTGGAGAAACTGTCACCCGCAAGCCACCTATGTGCAAAGCACGTCGGGAGAACCGGTCTCGCGTAAGCGTACGCGTAATGTCGGTCCGGACCGCTTCGTCCAACAATACCGCCGAACCAAAGTATGACATGCTGGTAAGCAGTATGACTTATATCGCCCACAACTCACTTGTGTTCTACTCGTGCATATAACATCAACATATAAAACCTAGGCTCGGATGCCACTGTTGGGGAACGTAGTAATTTCAAAAAAATTCCTACGCACACGCAAGATCATGGTGATCATAGCAACGAGAGGGGAGAGTGTGATCTACGTACCCTTGTAGACCGACAGCGGAAGCATTAGCACAACGCGGTTGATGTAGTCGTACGTCTTCACGGCCCGACCGATCAAGCACCGAAACTACGGCACCTCCGAGTTTTAGCACACGTTCAGCTCGATGACGATCCCCGGACTCCGATCCAGCAAAGTGTCGGGGAAGAGTTCCGTCAGCACGATGGCGTGGTGACGATCTTGATGTACTACCGTCGCAGGGCTTCGCCTAAGCACCGCTACAATATTATCGAGGACTATGGTGGAAGGGGGCACCGCACACGACTAAGAATATGATCACGTGGATCAACTTGTCTCTATGGGGTGTCCCCTGCCTCCGTGTATAAAGGATCAAGGGGGGGGGTGCGGCCGGCCAGGAGAGGGCGCGCCAGGAGGAATCCTACTCCCACCGGGAGTAGGATTCCCCCCTTTCCTTGTTGGAATAGGATTCGTGAAGTGGGAAAGAGGAGAGAGAGAAGGAAGGGGGGGCGCCGCCCCCTCTCCTTGTCCTATTCGGACTAGGGGGAGGGGGGCGCGGCCCAGCCCTGGCCACCTCTTCTCTCTTCCACTAAGGCCCACTAAGGCCCATGTACCTCCCGGGGGGTTCCGGTAACCCCCCGGTACTCCGGTAAAATCCCGATTTCACCCGAAACACTTCCGATATCCAAATATAGGCTTCCAATATATCAATCTTTATGTCTCGACCATTTCGAGACTCCTCGTCATGTTCGTGATCACATCCGGAACTCCGAACAAACTTCGGTACATCAAAATGCATAAACTCATAATATAACTGTCATCAAAACCTTAAGCGTGTGGACCCTACGGGTTCGAGAACAATGTAGACATGACCGAGACACGTCTCCGGTCAATAACCAATAGCGGAACCTGGATGCTCATATTGGCTCCCACATATTCTACGAAGATCTTTATTGGTCAGACCGCATAACAACATATGTTGTTCCCTTTGTCATCGGTATGTTACTTGCCCGAGATTCGATCGTCGGTATCTCAATACCTAGTTCAATCTCGTTACCGGCAAGTCTCTTTACTCAGTTGCAATGCTTGCAAGGCTTATGTGATGTGCATTACCGAGAGGGCCCAGAGATACCTCTCTGACATTCGGAGTGACAAATCCTAATCTTGAAATACGCCAACCCAACATGTACCTTTGGAGACACCTGTAGAGCACCTTTATAATCACCCATTTACGTTGTGACGTTTGGTAGCACACAAAGTGTTCCTCCGGCAAACGGGAGTTGCATAATCTCATAGTCATAGGAACATGTATAAGTCATGAAGAAAGCAATAGCAACATACTAAACGATCGGGTGCTAAGCTAATGGAATGGGTCATGTCAATCAGATCATTCACCTAATGATGTGATCCCGTTAATCAAATAACAACTCTTTGTCCATGGTTAGGAAACATAACCATCTTTGATTAACGAGCTAGTCAAGTAGAGGCATACTAGTGACACTCTGTTTGTCTATGTATTCACACATGTATTATGTTTCCGGTTAATACAATTCTAGCATGAATAATAAACATTTATCATGATATAAGGAAATAAATAATAACTTTATTATTGCCTCTAGGGCATATTTCCTTCAGCGACTCCCAAGGGAAAAAAGGTTGGTGGCGAATGGTAAAACCAAGGTTGGGCCTTGCTGGAGGAGTTTTATTCAAGGCGAACTGTCAAGGGGTTCCCATTATAACCCAACCGCGTAAGGAATGCAAAATCCGGAAACATAACACCGGTATGACCGAGCCTTCCACCCTTTACCAAGTATATAGATGCACAATATGGGAGGCATGATAAGCAAGTGGTAGGTATCGCAGCATAGGCATAGCAAAAGAGCGAGCAACTAGCAAGCAAAGATAGAAGTGATTTCGAGGGTATGGTCATCTTGCCTGAAATCCCGCAAGGAAGAAGAACGAGTACATGAAGAAGACAAACGGACGTAGTCGAACGGATCCTCACACACACGACGTTATCGGAACCAAGCCGAAGAAGCAACACCGGAAAGAAGCAAACAACATAGTAAACAACCAACACATCAACATGGCATGATGCACAATCGAGTATGATGCATGTCCGGTTTAATGAAGCATGGCATGGCAAAGTGCACAAACAATTCTACAAATTAAGTGGAGCTCATTATGCAACAGAGTTGCATATTGAAGAAAACACCACATGACTTATTTAGTTCTCTCTCGTTTATGTACCCAACAATATTAAATGTTGTTAGCATGGCAAGAGGTGAAGCATGATGAGACTATCTAATCTAGGAAAGTTTAAATGAGGCCGGAAGCAACAAACAACAATTCCGGAAACTCCTCATGAGCATATTATAGATTTGGTACTGTTCTGCCCTAAACACAATTTTAGAGTTATTAAACATGCAAAACAAGTACACCATGTTAAACAAGGCATTTTTCTACCCCATTTACATATAAAGATTATTTAATTCGGAGCTACGGTTATTTAGTTATGAAATAAAGCATTTTAGCAAGTTATTTAAACAAATTTAAACAAACAGCATTTTAACCATTTCAAACATGCATGAAAGTTGGATATAATTAACCTACACATAAATCTAAGCATTTTTCCTATATAATTCATTTTAATCCGATGCACCAATTGTGAGTTATTATATGCATGTTGTCTAGGGGGTTTCCTGCACATCTGCTGACTCTGAAAAAAAGAACAAAATCGTAGAACAGGGAAAAAACCCTATCGGGCCGAATCTGAAGCAAACTGGGTCTATAGAAAGAAAAAAAACAACAGAGGCTCCGCTGGGCCTCACCATGGGCTTCGGTCCAGATCTGGAAGGCAAATGCAGGCCGGTGCTGGGCCTCGGAGCGCTGCGGCTGGATCGACGAGGAGGTGGAAGGGGTGCAGTCAACGCAAGCGGTGGCTGCGTGCGTTCGCTGTTCATTCTCTGCTCGACAGAGACAAAGCAGCGGCGACGGCAGGGACTTGACGAACGCGGCGGCGAGGAGAAGACTCCGGCGAGGCAGGGGCTTGGCGCGAAGCTAGAGAGGAGGCCGGCTGTGGACGCGACGGATCCGAGCGGTCGAGCGGGTCAACGCGAGCGGGCGAGGCGCTCGTCCTCTGCTCCGGGCGGCTGGGCGCTGACTCTCTGCTCCTCCCGCAGTAGGACGAAGCAGGGGTGTGGCGATTGGCGAAACGGGGCAGCAGCGGCGGATGGAGCTTCACGGGCAGGCGAGGTGGAGGCCGCCGAGAGCGGATCAGTACGGCGCGGCGCGGGACTTGACGGAGTTCTGAAGCAGATCGGACGGCGGCAGCAAGATGCTTGGAGCTCCATGGCCATGGCAAGGCCTCTGGTCACCTGGTGCTCCGGTCGGAGAGGTCGAGGGAGGCAGAGACGGCAGGGAGGGAAGGTGCTGCTCGGTTCCTGCAGAGACATGAGAGAAAGAGGGGAACACGCTGTGAGAGAGGGGCAATGGAGGAAGAAGAGCGAGGGAAGGAGGCAAGGCAGGGCGCTGGGCCTGTGGTCGCCGGCGGCGACGCTTGCAGGGAGGTCCGGCGGTTGGGGAAATGATCCGGGCGGCGAGGAAAAGCTCGACGAGGCAGGGGCTTGGCGCGGGCTTGACGGGGTTCTGCTGGCGCTGCGAGATGCGGTTGGATCGAGGCGAGGAGGTGGATTGGATCTGGATCCCGAGGAAGATATGGTAGGTGGCGGCGGCTCGACGGGACAAGTCCCTAGATTTTAGGGTTGCTGCCTAGGGGATTGGTCTATATGTAGTAAGTGGATTTTTGGATAGGGGCATTAGGTCCCTCCGATCTTAATCGGACGGACGGGAAAAATAGGTTAGGTAGCCCAGAGAGAAAAACGGAGACATTTTGTAGATGTTCGGGGATGATCCGAATCCAACGGTGACGACTGTCCGGGTTGCGTCCGGGACAGCTTTCGGGCACGCGCGCGAGGAGGGCCGCGGGCTGACGAGAGAGGTTAGGTAGGGCCTGATGGTGAGAGGTAGTGCAGAAGGCAGAGGGCTGAGAAGAGAGAAGAGGAGAGGCCCGGTGACTGTTTCCGGAGACCGAAAACGTCCGACGTTTTGACCGACTATAATGTCGCTATATTTATCCGTTGGGGCGTCAAACGGACTCCGAACGCAATGAAACTTGGCAGGCGGTCTACTAACAACAAAACAACACCGCACGCCAAATTTCATCCCATTCCGAGAACAATTTTCCGACCACTTCTAAAATAATATTCGGACGTGCCGGGGCGCGTGCAAGTGTGTCTAGGCTCAGAACGGATAACGGATGGAACTGGGGGAACCCGGACGGATGCAAGTTTCGAAAACATGATAATGCAATGCGGATGATGACATGGTAAGATGGAACACGCAAACAAATGACAAGGCAACAAAAGCAAATAAATGGAAGATACCTGGCACAACGGTCTCGGGGCGTCACAACGCTGCCGTGGGACTCCAAGTTCTGTGAGAACTGAGTCTATCCAAATGGCTTCAGCCGTGCCATTGGTCAATGCCTTATACTCTGCCTCGGTGCTTGACCTCGAGACTGTGGGTTGCTTCTTTGAGCTCCAAGATAAAAGATTGGGTCCAACAAATATAGCAAAGCCACTAGTGGAGCGCCTATCATCAACACAGCATGCCCAGTGTGCATCGGTGAATATACTCACTCCAGTAAATCTGGACTTACGAATCTGTAGTCCCATGTCTAGCGTACCTTTGACATATCTCAGAATACGCTTAACTGCTTCCCAATGATCCTTCGTAGGCTGAGACAGGAACTGACACACTTTGTTCACCGCGAAAGAGATATCAGGACGAGTGAGGGTCAAATACTGAAGTGCTCCAACCACACTGCGATACCAAAAAGAGTCGTCAGTGCCCGGTAGTGCACCACTATGACGTGAGAGACTCTCGGACGTAGCAAGCGGAGTGGAAGTGGCCTTGCAGTTCTCCATGTTGACGCGATGAAAAAGATCCAATGCATACTTTTTCTGCCTCAAGGTCATGCCCCCTGAATGAAAGGACGCTTCCAAACCAAGAAAGTACTCCAGGCGACCCAAATCTTTGATGGGAGAGCTAGCAAATAATGACTGCACAAGGCGATCCACCACGGCTAGGGTAGAGCCAGCAATCACAATATCCTCGACGTACACCAGCATGTAGATCTGAATAGCTTCCTGTGAGAAGATGAACAGAGACGCATCTGATCTGGAGGCAACAAAACCGAGCTGCGAAAGGCGCTGACTCAAAAAAGCATACCAGGCACGGGGCGACTGTTTGAGACCATAGATAGACCTCTCGAGTTTGCAGACATGAGAGGGATAAGTGGCATCCTCAAACCCGGGTGGCTGCTGCATATACACATCTTCGGCCAAGAACCCATGTAAAAAGGCATTGCTCACATCAATCTGTCAGAGGCTCCAACCACAAGACACAGCAAGAGACAAAACCAAGCGAACCGTGGCAGGCTTCACCATCGTACTAAAAGTATCCCCATAGTCAATCATGTGCTGTTGAGTGAAACCGCGAGCAACAAGACGAGCTTTGTGCTTATCAACAGACCCATCCGAACGATGCTTGGTTTTGAAAATCCACTTGCAGCCCACAATATTAATACCAGGTGGCCGAGGCACCAACACCCAGGTGTTAGTGTGACGGAGAGCAGCAAATTCCTCAGACATGGCAGCACGTCAGTCAGGTTCACCCAAGGCATCACGGTGGGAAACTGGCACGGCGAAGAAGGCACGACGACGAGAATCATACCGAACCGTGCCATCATTGTAACCATAGCGTGCCCCGGAACTGCAGCGCCGGTAGAAGGTGATGGCGGCGACGAGGGCTCGGCCAGGGGTGTCGCGGCTGAGGAGGCCTCAGCGACAGGTGACACGGGCCGAGGGACGACCGCGGGCTCGGTCGACCCAGGTGAGGGTGGCGACCCGGGTGACGCACCGGGCGAGGGAGGCGACCCACCCGCGACAGGCGAGGGTGGTGACCCAGCCACGACTGCGGGCTTGCCATCTGGCGAAGCAGCCGCGCTTGCATCGGGCGGCGTGACATGCACGTCCGGCGCATGCACGTCGAGCACGTCAAGAGGCGGCGGAGCAGCAACAGGCACCCGAGGAGAACACAGAGCAATATCACCTACAATGGACAAGTTAGGTGACAAATAGGACAAGTCATATTTACGCACATAGACATCCGGGTTCATCGGATGAAAAAGTGAGGGCATGTTCAAGGGAAGTAGGATCAACTGAGACGCCGGTGTTGAAATAAGGAAACACAGTCTCGTCAGGTGGATGTTGTGTGGATGATGTACAATAAACTAGACCCTATTTTACAATGAAGAACAAATGGGTGGAGCTCAATAAAGGGATCCGAGAACACATGAACTATGAAAACGAAACCAAATACAGAAAGGACTCCGCCATATCCGTGCACACAGTAGAGTCAAGCTTGCCCTCTCCATGACTCCATCATATACAGATACAGGTAGCTGCCTAGACCATCCTCTGCTTCTTCTTTTTTGTGAGGGTAAAAGGATTTTATTTCAAATTTATAGGGTTACAATCGGGTGGTACAAGTTCCTCCACACAAGGTGGCCTTCTACCTAGCCATACAGCAGTAGTACTTTCCGTACGACTATACAAAGCCAATCGATCTAGTACCCTATTCTGATCACGTTTAATTTTCGAAAGAATAAACTTCCTTTCACTCATAAGAAGTTGGATCTCAGCAACTAGATGTCCATAAGCGGAACAGAAAAGATTGTCTCCTTTCAATGCCAGGAGTGCTTCTGAGGAGTCAGACTGAACAATGACAGGCAACTCAGAGTGTTGAAATAGCCAAGGCCATACCTTAAGGCATGTATCTCAGCCTCCAGAGCGTCATTGCAATTGAAGATGCATATGTAGGCTGCAAAAATAACGCTACCATCAGTTCGTCGTAGGATCATACCTGTAGCAGCCGATCCGTCTGAGTTAGAATAAGCTCCATCAACTGATAAGGCGACCCAACCCGCTGGTGGTCTCGGCCAAGGTTGAGGGACAACTACAGCTCGCTGTATCACCAGGGCCTCCTCCCTCAACTGCATCTTTCCTTCCATAATTTCTTCAATGGTAAACTTCCTAGACAACTGCAAAGAAGACATATAGCTCTAGAGATACTCCGCTATCACATCAGCGGATGGAATAGCCTTGCCGTGAGCCAAGTCTGACCGCAGAGACCAAATCCTCCAGATTAACATTATGGTGCAATCCCGCATGTGATCATGGCAGTAAGCAGAATATTTAGTAACCATTCATTGCCTGAATCTTGCAGTATATCCTGATCGGGGAAATCCCATGCCTGGCGCATCTTCGTCCACACCTGACGAGCATGCACGCAAGACACTAAGGCACGGAAGCTCGTTTCTTTCTCCGTACCACACAGCGGGCATGTATCTCGCGGCGAGATGTGTCAATATTTCTTGCATCCGTTCGTCGCGAGTGCGCCGGACACAACTTTCCATGCAAGAATCCGCATCTTTAGGGGAACCTTGGCCTCCCAGACCCGACGCCAGATCGGTCGCTGGCCCCCCGGGGAAGCACATGACCATCCTCTGCTTCTGCTCAAAGCTAATTATGCAGCACAAGCTCAATATGGTTGTCACATGATTAAGCAAGGTCGCTGCAAGCTGAAAATCATGCGTATCAGCATCAGTTACAGTATAAATTAATTAATCAGCACTAGGACAGTTCTGGAGCCATCAGTTCTAGAGTTCTTGTCAGTGATGTTCAGAGAATTCCAAAATCTACAGAGATACTAAGTTCCCATGATTTGAAACGTTCTGGTGCTTCAGGGATTATGGGGTCGCTGAGTGCCCCGCTTGTAAGATTGTGTGATGTTTGGTTTATTTCTCTTTTATTTTTTATTCTTTCTGCATTAATTCATGAGCGCTTTCTAAACTTCGTAAACATTCGAAAGCAAAACGTTTGTTTAAATTCACTTTTACTCGGATGCATTAATATTAAATTCACGGATATTTTTAAATTTCAAGACCATTTTTAAAGTTTTGAACATTTTTAAAAATTGAAAACTTATTTTATTTGTGAACTTTTTTAAAATTCATGAATGTTTTCTAAAATTCATAATTTTTAACATTTACAATATTTAAAAAATTCTTGAACATCTTTTAATTAAAATAAGAATATGAATAAAAATTTAGCCTATTTTATTGAGCTAGACATGGGGTGAGCGAAAAAAGAACTAAGCGCGCGAGAGGAGCAGGGAGCTAAATTGAGCAAGCAAGAGCTTCATGGGGCGGCCTATGTGAGCGCTATAGCAGCAATTCCACGGGTTCAACATGAAATAGGAGCTCCTGAGAGGCTCAAACAACCACCACGAGCTGACACGAAAATCAGAACGTGTAAAGACATCATAACCATGCACCAAACAAGTCTACGCTCCTTTCGAAACAAATAGTATCTCCAACAATAAGCTGACACGGTATACGAACACAAAAACACTGTTAGAACATAAATTAAACACAAGCCAACACAAATAAAATCTAAATAAAACAACCGATCACCATAATGTACTAGATACAAAAGAGTTAATCCCACGACTGAAGAACGGCGCGGCGAAGCGTGCTTAGCCTCTAATGTGGCCGAGATTGGCACAAATTACAAGGGTTGGGTGTGCCTTGTTGTCCAGTTGGTGTTGTTGGGTTTCTTAAAAAAATATGTTTTAAAATATAAGGTGTATTACTTTTTTGAAAAGTCAAATCTTTTAAGTTTGATCAAATTTTGTAGAGAAATTTATCTAAATACATAATATCAAGTCGGTATGATGAGATTTATCATGAAATGAATTTCCATACAGTTTTTTTAATATTGTGGATGTCGATATTTTTTTGCTCTGAACTTGATCAAAGTTATAGAAATTTGACTTTTCAAAATACTAATACCCTTTATATTTTACAATTGATATAATATTTAGTTTGGCAGGTGGGGGAGATGATGGAGTGTGTTTTATTATTATTTATATAACACGGTGCTGATTGATATGTTTTTATATGCCGGTTATTGCTGATTGATTTGAAAAATTGTTGGCGCGGTCAAAATCGTAAACGAAATCCAAAATTGAGCACCCCAATTGAATAGAAGAGTTTCAAAATTAGAAAACATAGTGAATTAAAAGAATTGAGAGCTCCTTAATAAATTGTTGACCCGATCAAAATCAAGTGACCTAATTCTAAATTTAAAACCTCAATTAGTTTTGAGGCCTTAAAAATTAGGAAGCATAGTGTGTATAGTATAAAAGAATTGAATGATAGAGCTTTTGAGAAATTGTTGACCTGGTAAAAATCGGGTGACCAAACTCTTGGAGACCTTAATTGAATGTAGGCTTTTTAAAACTAGGGAGCATAGTGTTATAGAGATGGAGTAAAGCTCAAAGATGTGTGAAACTTTATTGAACTTTTAGAAGTACATTTGATTTTTAGAAGAAAAAAAGAAGAAGAAGCACATACATTGTCAACCTACAGAGAACCGTCCGATCTGTTACCTAGCCGAGGCTGGCGTCCCGGCGCGGCCCGACGAGCCCAACGGCCTCGTTGACGCCGGAGACGAGCTCGGCCTCGAAGTTGCCGGACGACATGGACGGCAGCCGCTCGTAGACCCTGGAGCCGAGGTGCTGCAGCTTCTTCTGCTGCGTCTTCACGGTCCTGCTGATGATCTTGTAGTTCCAGCGCTGCTGCACGTAGACCGCGGCGGCGAGCGCGACGGCGAGCAGCGGGATGGCCACGTCGCCGAACGCCGAGTAGAAGTCGAGGCTGGTGTTGACGAACTCGTACTCCTCCGCGAAGTAGGGGTTGATGGCCGGCGCCGCCCTGACGTAGTCGTAGAGGTGCGGCAGCAGCCGCACCGCCGTCACGCTCACGTAGTAGCTCTTCTTCAGCGGCCGGCAGCTGATCCGCCAGAGCACGTTGCCGACCACCTGCGGGAGGAGGAAGAAGTCTTGCGCCAGCCCGACGTACTCCTCCAGCGTCACCGCCCACTGCCGGAGCGCGTGCGACCTGCCGCGGGCGTCCATGTACGAGTCCTCCTGCCGCAGCGGCCGCCCCAGCGCGCTCACGTACCGCGCGCCCAGGATCACCATGAACCCCAGCATGTGCACGCCGAAGCTGTAGAGCAGCACCTTCCGGTCGCTGGGCACGCGGCCGGGCTCCAGCGGGGAGCGCGTGAGCATCCGGATCCGCGACCGCCACACCTTCTGCGCCAGCCGCAGCGTCAGGAGGAACGCGGCGAGGATGAGGATCTTCACGACGCAGTCGATGATCCAGTACAGCTGGCTCTTGTCCACCACGTACGACGGCGGCGCCACGCCGTCCACGGAGCCCCCCGCGGCGGCGATCCGGGCGAACAGCGCCTCGGCGCCCGTGATGAGCGGCATGCTGTACCCCAGCGCCTGCACGCCCAGCATCACCAGGGACACGTACGGCATCACGTCCGTGTTGGCCTTGATGTACATCAGCTGGCTGAACTCGGCGGCGATGGCCGTCGCCAGCGTCGCCACGCGGAGGATCCCCTCCACGCTCCGCCGGGACAGGATGTCCTGCCGTTGCTCCCGGTACATGATCGGCAGCGTCTGGAGCGACGTCGCGTCGAACCACAGAGGGTCGCCGGCGTCGCGCGTGCTGGTGATGTGCACCTTCGCGGTGGGGTTGATCAGCCACTGCGCCGTCGTCGGCGGGTAGTCCACCCTCATCTCGATCGAGCAGTCCATGCCGTCCTCCAGCGCTCCCATGGCCGAGAAGGCTCGCCACGGCGCATAGATGCTCCGGCACCCGATCAGGTACATCCGCCCGTCCACCGGGTTGTACACGCCTTCCAGGAACAGGGCCGACACGTTCAGGTAGGGGCTCCCGGAGAGCGTCAGCTCCGCGGACACGTTGAGGAGAGTCGTCGCCCTCGCCGCCTGCATTTCCGAGGAGGGAGACTCTTTGGGATTGGATTCTTTGCCAAGTCCATCCGTGCCGCCTGGAAACCCCGGCGAATTCCGGCCGACGAGCGGCCCGAGCGAGAGCACCTCCAGCTGAAGGAACGGCCGCTCGAAGCGTTCGCGAGGGAACGGGTCGGGCACGGCCGGCACGTGGAGGGTGAGCTCGTCGGCGAGGCTGGACAGGTCGCGGGTGAGGTCGCCCGCCAAACGCGGATAGCTCAGCAGAGACTTGGCTATGGCAGTGCCGAAGTTGAACGGCTCGCTGCGCGTGAGGAACTCCCCGGCTTGCTTGGCCTTGGTGTAGTCGTACGCCATGCTCATCGGTGCGCCGCCCGAGACGCCGAACCGGTTCCACAGCTCCGACGGGTGCACCGCCCGTTTGAACGTCAGCGGCGAGTGGGCGACGCCGCCTTTGCCGTCGATGCGGGTGATTTGCCCGACGGCGATGCCCCGGCGGGTGGCGGAGAAGGTCGTCTGCACGTACAGGCACACGCGGGAGTGGCACGCCTTCTTGCCGACGCCGAGGCACCCCACCATGCAGAGCTGGCCCGTGGACGGGCGCCACACGCCCTCGGCGGCCAGCGTCATGCCGCTGAGCCCGCTCCTCTTCGCCGCCGTGTACCGGTGCTCCCACGGTGCAACGGCCCGGAACACCGCCGAGACCTTGGCCGATCTCTCACCAGGAACGGTACTCGGCTCGCAACGGATGTCCTGCATGACGATACTGACATCCTTGAACCCGCCGTCCGTCGCGTCTACCGACTTGTCGGTCTCGAACGGCCCGAGCCGCCGGCAGAGAGCGTCTGACGAGTTGCATTTCCAGTTGGGCACGACGGCGAACACGTCCTCCGACGTGAACAGGTCGAGGATGCCGCACAGCGAGCCGCCTCTGTATATCCCACGGCCGTCGCCGAGGATGTCGTCGCGGTAAGGCTGCGGGCTGCACGCCGTGCTCACGAGCTCCTCCGACCCGAACTTGTAGTTGGAGTAGGCGCCCAGCTGCGACAGCAGCGTGACGGCGCCGAAGTAGCCGGCGTCCGACTTGCCGTTGGTGCTCGTGAGCTCGCCGCGCACAGCGCGCGTCGTCAGCGTCAGCGTGGTGGGGTACCGGAGCACGAGCAGGATGTTCTTGTCGTGGGTGATTGGCGGCTGGAAGTTGTTGCGGTCGGTGTTCTTGGCCCAGTCCCACGGGTTGGCGGCGTCTTTGCCGCGCCGCGGGAGCACGGCCTCGCCGACCAGGCACAGCACGCTCTCGCCGTCGCCGGTCTCGGTGTACACCCCCTCGAAGAGTATCTTCATCTCGGTGCTCCCGGGCCACACCTTGAGCTCCGGCGACACGTAGGGGCCCATCTCCGGGGCGGTGCCGTTGCGGGAGACGGCGACGCCGAGGACGCCGCTGACGTTGAGCGCCGTCTTCCCGCGGAGCGCCACGTCGACGTGCGTGAGCATGAACGTGGCGAGCGGCAGCGGGTCAGCCATCGCCCCTGCCGCGCCACCCTCGGGCGCGTCGGTGCCGTCGAACGGCATCAGCGGCGCGCCGTCGTCGACGTCCTGCTTCCAGTCGCCCTTAACAAAGGACAGCTCCGGCATGAGGGCGGCGGCGCGGTTGGCGTCGAACTTGAGGTCGGCGGCGGCGGAGAGCACGGACCGGCACTGCCGCTTGACGTCGGCGAAGCGCACGTACTCGTGCGGGATGAAGGGCCCCTGCTGCCGGCCGCCGCCCATGGGATCCATCCTTTGGGCGTCCCGGTGGAACGGATCAAACGACGAAGCCACGGCAAGCAGCGGCAGCAGGAACGCGCCGGCGAACTGCAGCGTGGTCACCGCCATTGCTGCAACACCGCAAGCTAACACTCACAGCTAGGGCGATCTGGTTACTGAGCAGAACATAGAAATTTCTCCGGTCCCTTTGCCCAGCTCGCCAGCGAGTGTCCAGGAAAGAACTGCTCGGCACGGCAGGACGGCGCTACCTCCGCTGCTCTAGTACGCCGTGCATGGGCATGGATCTCTGACCAGAATGTGCCAGATCTAGAAGAATACCTGGACCAGATTGGATCATTTGGAGGATGGTGTCAAATAATAATCCATGGATGGATGCTTCGGTTGCATTATTTTTGTTGGTGGGCTTCATGGGATTAGGGGACATATTGTATTGAGTAGCTTGGGTTGACTTGGCTAGGAAGCGACACAGAAACAGAGGTTACAGACTGCCACTGGCCGTGTCATGTGGCCAGTGTGATGTTGTGAGAGGTGGGCGGGAGTTGACGAGGGTACGGTGCAGGTGGTGCGTGCGACCGCCGCGGCGGGCATCGCGGCCGTTGCTCGGCAGGGTCGCATGTGCCCTCTCGTGAATCGATTTTTTTTCAAAACTATGACGCATTTTATAGCAAATTCGAAAACTATAGCAAAAAATGGAGAAAAATCAAAACTAGCACCCCGTCGGCCACGGGTGGGCCGAAAAGGGTGTTTTCGGCCTCACTTTGGCCGAAATGGACTTTTCGGCCTTGCCTTGGCCGAAAAGGTGCGTACTTGGGCCGAAAAGACCTTTTTGATCAGGAATAGGCTGAAAAGTCCTTTTTGGTCAGGAGTAGGCTGAAAAGTCCCTTGGGCCCACCTTTTCACGTTAATGGTTGACCGAAGTAGCATGGCTCCACTCTTCGGCTTACGTTAGGCCGAAGCAATTTTTTTTAAAAATTTTGGTATATAAATACTATGCAACCATTGCCCATCTTAGACATTAAAAAAATATATTTTTGCGCAACCCTTTTCCCTCAATATTTTTCCGCCACCCGTTTCCCACCAACCCCTTCCCGTCATATGTTCCTGCCATCCGTTTCCCGCCAACCCCTTCCCGCCATATGTTCCCGCCAACCCTTTCCTGCCATACCACGGTATACCATTAAATAAATTCTTCATATTTAAAAAAAATCATGTTCTCAAAATCTTTTCCCTTTTTTCAAATGTATATAAAAAAAATTAATTTTTTATATATAAATACATTAGCCATATGCTATCCTATTTGGCTGGTAACACATATACCCAGCGTGAGGTCAGGTTTTTGACTCCATCGCTTGCGCTTTTATCCCATTTTTTAAATATGAAGAATTTATTTAATGGTATACCGTGGTATGGCGGGAAAGGGTTGGTGGGAAACGGGTGGCAGGAACATATGGCGGGAAGGAGTTTGCGGAAAACGGATGGTGGGAAAGAGTTGATGGGGAAATATTGAGGGGAAAGGGTTGCGCGAAAATATATTTTTTCAGTGTCTAAGATGGACAATGGTTGCACATTATTTATATACCAAAATTAAAAAAAAAATCGCTTCGGCCTAACGTAAGCCGAAGAGTGGAGCCATACTACTTCGGTCAACCATTAATGTAAAAAGGTGGGCCCAAGGGACTTTTCGGCCTACTCCTGACCAAAAAGGACTTTTCGGCCTACTCCTAACCAAAAAGGTCTTTTCGGTCCAGGTACGCACCTTTTCGGCCAAGGCAAGGCCGAAAAGTCCATTTCGGCCAAAGGGAGGCCGAAAACACCCTTTTCGGCCCACACGTGACCGACAGGGTGCTAGTTTTGATTTTTCTCCACTCTTTGCTATAGTTTTCGAATTTGTTATAAAATACGTCATAGTTTTGAAAAAAAATCTCGTGAATCATGGCCAACTCTCGCTTCGTTCATGCTTTTTTAGGCAAAAATGCTAAACAAACATACGGGCCTATTACGGGTTGTCATAGTATCTACCGCCGGACTTCATAAATCCAACAATTAAACATCTGTGGATGCGTCCGAACACAAACCCGGGCATCATCGAACTGCCACACTTCTTATATTAAAACCTGTAAATCCATATGAATGTATATACGTCAATCAGACACGTAAACGGACACATAAATATCACGTGTAATAATATTTGTTCATAGCGCAAATATAAAATTCAAACATAAATTGGTTCCAAGTGCACGATTCTGACTATAAACTGCTTGGTTTTCATTGTGAATCCATATATGCTCCATAAGATTATTGAATACTCGCGCGTGCACCTGATAATCTCGAAGATGATGATGTATCTTCAAAGAATTC
>NC_053024.1:94857585-95135517 GCF_003073215.2 Triticum urartu
CAAGCTTGCAAAGTGAGGCACTTGGTAATTCTGATTTCAGGGACTTAGCATTTCCACAAAGTCCTTTATCTGTTTATCTCATATTGCTATATGTTCCTAGTGATCCGTGCCTCTTTTGAGGATGATCAGTAAGGATTTTTTGTTAATCTTGTAGTGCTCTATCCATCCATGTCTTTGTTTGCAATTATGGAGCACCCTAGCTTGAGTCAATTGAGCTCTACTTTTGCTAAGGATGTTTTGTTAATCTTGTAGTGCTCTATCCATCCAATTATTGTCTACTTGTTAGCGATTTTGCCGATGATGTTGTAGTTGATCCGTGCATGCTATGCTATTGTTCTTGCCATTTCTAGCTTGCATTTTGTGTATTCTTGATGGATGTATGCTTAGCTTGTCATGACTTGCTCCGTAGTGAGTGCATCGAGCTCGTAAACATGCCTACTTGAGATATGTTTCAGGATGTGCCAGTTTTCACTAAGTCTGAAAACTGATTATGTTTTTGCTATGTTCACATGCTTGCAAATGTGTTTTCTGATCCCTTTTGGCTCAAGGTCACTAAGGGACTTTTGTTAAGATTTTTTAGTAGCTCCATGCCATGTTTTACTTTGTCATGTTCAGGTCCTGTAGCATGTAGTTTTGTTGCTCCAAAGAGTGCTACCTGATCTGAGATTCCAGACAAGTGTTAATTTCACTAAGTCTGAAATCTGTTTACCATATGCATTTTTTCCATGCTTGTTTGAACCTATTAATGGATGAATTGGCCGTACCTCAGTGCTAGGATTTTTTAAGCATCTTGAAAGCATCCCTGCCATGTATTTTGTTGTCATGTGTGAGTGCTGTAGCTTGTTCATCTCATTGCATTTAGATGGCTACTTGCTGTAAATCGCAGATCGTGGTCATATTTGAATCGCTTGCCATTTCCAAACCGTAACTCCGATTCCGGCATTCTTTAAATAGTTTTCAAGCGATTTCATCTCATCTTTCCAGTGGCACACTTGGATTTCCATGTTGAGGCCAGGTTCATGCATCCCTCGTCAAATCTTGCATATGCATCCCGCATCGCATCCCGCATAGCATATCATCTTTGCATCATATTGTTTGAGCCTTGCACGTGGTTGATTGTGTCCTTGTTGCTTGTTTTTCTTGTTTGGGTAGAGTCGGGAGACGACTTCACTAACGAGGAGCCCGTTGAGTTTGCTTTCGAGGATCCAGTCAACTCTGACAACTTTGCAGGCAAGATGATCATACCCTCGAAATCACTACTATCTTTGCTATGCTAGATTGCTCGCTCTTTTGCTATGCCAATGCTACAATGCCTACCACTTGCTTTCAAGCCTCCCAAATTGCCATGTCAAACCTCTAACCCACCATGTCCTAGCAAACTGTTGATTGGCTATGTTACCACTTTGCTCAACCCCTCTTATAGCGTTACTAGTTGCAGGTGAAGATTGGAGCCGTTCCTTGTTGGAAAATTATTTACTTGTTGGGATATCATTATATTGCCATGTTATCTTAATGCATCTATATACTTGGTAAAGGGTGGAAGGCTCGGCCTCTCGCCTAGTGTTTTGTTCCACTCTTGCTGCCCTAGTTTCCGTTATATCGGTGTTATGTTCCCGGATTTTGCGTTCCCTACGCGGTTGGGTTATAATGGGAACCCCTTAGTTCGCCTTGATTAAAGCTTTTCCAGCAATGCCCAACCGTGGTTTTACCATTTGCCACCTAGCCTCTTTTTCCCTTGGGTTTCCGGAGCCCGAGGGTCATCTTATTTTAAACCCCCCCGGGACAGTGCTCCTTTGAGTGTTGGTCCACCTGTCAGCTGCCGGTGGCCACCAGGGGCAACTCTGGGCTGGCCTACCCGTACCTAGGACAATCTGAGTGTGCCCTGAGAAAGAGATATGTGCAGCTCCTATCGGGATTTGTCGGCACATTCGGGCGGTGTTGCTGGATTTGTTTTAACCTGTCGAAGTGTCTTGAAGAACCGAGATACCGAGTCTGATCGGAACGTCTCGGGAGGAGGTCTATTCCTTCGTTGACCGTGAGGGATTGTCATGGGCTAAGTTGGAACTCCCCTGCAGGGATTTGAACTTTCGAAAGCCATGCCCGCGGTTATGGGCAGATGGGAATTTGTTAATGTCCGGTTGTAGATAACTTAAACCTTAACTTAATTAAAATGAATCAACTGAGTGTGTTACCGTGATGGCCTCTTCTCGGTGGAGTCCTGGAAGTGGACACGGTGTTGGAGTAATGCTTGTGCAGGTTGCTCTCTAGTTATTCATTCGCGCTTTGCCTCCTCTTCTCGCTCTCTTTTGCGAATAGGATAGCCACCACATATGCTAGTCGCTTGCTGCAGCTCCACATATTTTCACCTTACCTTACCTATTGAGCTTAAATAGTCTTGATCGCGAGGGTGCGAGATTGCTGAGTCCCTGTGGCTCACAGATTACTATTACACCAGATGCAGGGCCTGATGATTCCGCTCCAGGTGATGCGCTCGAGCTCAAGTGGGAGTTCGACGAGGACTCTCAATGATACTATGTTTCCTTTCCTGATGATCAGTAGTGGTGCCCAGTTGGGGTGATCGGGACTGTGTAGCATGTTGGGTTATCTTTTATTTTGGTGCCATAGTCGGGCCATGAGTGTTTGGATGATGTAATGTTATTTTTGTACCTTGATTGACATGGCGAGTGTAAGCCAACTATGTTATCTCCCCTTTATTATTTATATTACATGGGATGTTGTGAAGATTGCCTTACTTGCGACATATGCCTTCAATGCGATTATGCCTCTAAGTCGTGCCTCGACACGTGGGAGATATAGTCGCATCGAGGGTGTTACAAGTTGGTAATCAGAGCCTTCCCCGACCTTAGGAGCCCCATTGCTTGATCGTTATTAGCGGCCGAGTTGTGTCTAGAAAAAAAAGTTTTGAGTCATTTAGGAATTATATATCGAAGAGTTTAGGAATTCTTTTTACTTCCCGGTCTCCTCATCGCTCTGGTAAGGCATCCTGATGTAGAGTTTTGACTCTTCTCTTCTCAAATTTCACTAAAAAAAATTTAGGATCACGCGGGTATCTTGGAATCGTTCCGATGGTTTTATGACGAGAACATTGTCTTGGTGCCTCCAGTCAGGGGTTTTGTGGAAGTGTCCCGGGGAGTTGAGCTCTGAGGTGTTGTCGTCATAATTTTATTGTTGCAGTTCTGGAGTACCTGAGTTTAGTACGCTGACATCGAAAATCTCTTTTATGCAGTTCGTTGGTGAGATAACCTCGACGCCACCCAGTACTAGGGCGGGAGTTCGGGAGTATCGCCATAACTTGTATAACGGATGCTTTTCGAAGATTGAGGTAGATGGTTTCCGAAGTTTTTCTCGGTTATGTGTTGAAGGATGGATACAGCTGGATGTAGGATTTGCTAGATTTGGGTGAGATATTATGCTTCCCCTGTATCCCCAACACCTGATTGCATAACCGGAAAGGTTCGGGAGTTTCATAGGTGGGAATTCTAGTAGCTCTAGTTCTTCTTCCACGGATAGTTGGTCTGAGATTGGGATTTCTTACCGATTATTTGTTCTTGATCCGTACCTTGTTGATTTATTTCTCTACCTAAATTCTGAGTGGCTTCTCAATTTATGGATATGTGACCATTTCAAGAGGAATGCATTCGTTCATTTTGTTCGGATGTGAAGACTATATGTTGCAATTTTCATTCCGTTGGATTCAGCTTCAATATTTTGTCTATCCATGTGCTAATGGATGTCAACCTCTTCAGGATGGCTCCTCCAACGCGCACAACTCCGAATCCTGATCCGCCACCACCTCCACCTTCTCCGGAGGCATGGTAAGCTATGATGGCCGCAACCAACGCAAACACATAGTTGATCATGCAAATTCTCCAAGAGCGCAATCAAGGCAACCAAGGGAACCAAGGCAACAATCAGAATCACTTTGCTACACTCAACCAGTTCCTTGCTAACGGGCCAAAGACTTTCAGCAATTGTGTTGAGGCAAATGATGCTGACGATTGGCTTGTGGATCTGTGCAAGCATTTCGAGTGCAGTAACGTCAGGCCTGAGGACTTCGTCAAGTTCGCTTCCTTCCAACTCAAAGATCAAGCTGCAGAATGGTTCCAGCAGTACAAGGATTCCAGAGGTGGACGTGCTATTACTTGGGATGAATTCCGTCAAGATTTCAGAGCTCACCATATCCCTCAGAGCGTGGCTGAAAGCAAGCGTGAGGAATTCCGCAACCTGAAGCAAGGCTCTTTGTCTGTCTATGACTACAACAAGTTGTTTCAGAAGCTTGCCCGCTTTGCCAAGCAGGACGTCCCTGATGAGAAGAGCATGATATACCAGTTCAGGGGTGGTCTCAGAGAAGAAATCCAGCTAGCTCTTGTTCTCTTTGAGCCCTTGAGGTACGATGAGTTCTACAACATGGCATTGAAGCAAGAGGCAGCTCAATTGAGGTGTGATACTTTCAAGAAGCGAGTCAGAAATGCTACTCCTTCTTCCTCTACTCAAGTGGCCAAGCAGCAGAAGTATTGGCTTCCACCTCCTCCGTTCCGTCAGCCGTATCAGCAGAAGAGCAAAGGTGGCAGTGGGTCTTCCCACCCACCCAACCCTGGCTTTCAGAACAAGACTTCATCTCAAGCTCCAAGATCGAGTGCTCCGTATCACCGTCCGCTTTCAGAGGTCACGTGCAACAAGTGCAAACAGAAGGGTCACTATGCCAACAAAGTGTTTCAACTAGAGGCGTCTTCCTCCTCCTCCTCCTGTCAGATCGGCAAGTACAGCTATGGTCAAGCATAACCCCAAGCACGCCAAGGTCAATTTGATGAACGCAGCTCAGGCAGAGGATTCGTCAGATGTCATCATGGGTAACCTTCCTGTTAATGATATTCCAGCTAAAGTTCTTTTTGACACTGGCGCATCGCATTGTTTCATCTCGAGACCGTTTACATCTAGGCATGAATTGGTTTCGCAAGTTTTGCCTAGTGCATTAGCAGTTGTCTCTCCCGGTAAGCACATGCATGCTAACTCCATCATTCCGGATGTTACTATCACCTTGGGTGACTACAAGTTTCTGGCTTCTCCAACGGTTCTTGGTGACTCGGATATTGATCTTATTCTCGGAATGGATTGGCTTTCTAAGAACAAGGCGCATCTTGATTGTGCAGCCAGGCAGATTCAATTGACTCATTCGTTTGAGGATGTAATTGTCTTTGCCGCTCGTGATGATACAATCCGTCTGTTTTCTCTCAATGAGAAGGGTGAACTCGATGCCATCTCGCAAATTCCAGTCGTTTGCAAATATCAAGACGTCTTTCCAGAAGAGCTTCCAGGAATGCCTCCGCACCGGCCAGTTGAATTCGTCATTGATCTTGAGCCTGGCACGGAACCAGTGTGCAAGCGTCCTTACAAGCTCGGACCTGAAGAGTTGAAGGAGCTGAAGAAGCAACTCGATATTCAAGAGAGAATGGGTCTCATCCGGCCTAGTTCTTCTCCGTGGGGTTGTGGTGTTCTTTTTGTGAAGAAGAAGGATGGAACGGACCGACTTTGTGTTGATTACCGTCCATTGAGCAAGAAGACAATCAAGAACAAATATCCACTTCCCAACATCAACGAGCTATTCGAACAACTCAAAGGTGCCCAAGTATTCTCCAAGCTTGATCTCCGTATGGGTTATCATCAGATTCGTATTCGTGAGCAAGATATTCCCAAGACGGCTTTCAGGACAAGCTATGGTTCATATGAATACTGTCATGTCTTTTGGCCTCGTCAACACTCCTCTGACGTTCTCTCACATGATGAACTTCATCTTCAACGCCTACACCAATGATTTCATTTTGGTCTATCTCGACGACATTCTGGTTTTCTCGAAGAACAAGGAATATCATGCCAAGCACTTGCTTTTGGTACTCGATAAGTTGAGGGAACACAAGTTCTACGCCAAGTTCTCCAAGTGCGAATTTTGGCTCGATGAGGTTCTTTATCTTGGTCATATCATCTCTGCCAAGGGCATTGCGGTGAATCCTGAGAAGGTGTCTGCAATTGTGAATTGGGAACCTCCTCAGAACGTGAAGCAACTCCGTAGCTTCCTCGGTCTCGCAAGCTATTGCCGAAGATTCGTTGAAAACTTTTCTAAGATCGCGAAGCCTCTCTCAAATCTTCTCCAGAAGCACGTCAAGTACGTTTGGTCTCCGGAGTGTGACATTGCTTTCAACACTTTGAAAGAGAAATTGATCACTGCTCCAGTTCTGACTCTGCCTGATGAATCCAAGCCGTACGAGGTCTTTTGTGATGCCTCTCTCCAAGGTCTTGGCGCAGTGTTGATGCAAGAGAAGAAAGTTGTTGCTTATACCTCTTGCTAGTTGAAGCCCAATGAGAAGAACTACCCCACTCATGATCTCGAGTTGGCGGCAGTTGTGCATGCTCTTTTGACTTGGAGACATATCTTATTGGGAAGAAAAGTGGACATTTTCACTGATCACAAGAGTCTCAAGTACATCTTCACTCAGCCTAATCTCAACCTCAGGCAAACTCGATGGGTCGAAATGATTCAAGAGTATAATCCGAGTATCGAGTATACTCCAGGCAAGGCCAATGTGATTGCTGACGCATTAAGCAGAAAGGCTTATTGCAATAGTCTTATTCTCAAGCCTTATCAACCCCAGCTTTGTGAAGCTTTCCGCAAACTTAATCTGCAAGTTGTTCCTCAAGGTTTGCTCGCCAACCTTCAAGTCTCTCCTACCTTGGAAGACCAGATTCGCCAAGCCCAGCTTCTTGATGCTATGGTGAGAAAGGTGAAGATTGGGATTGCCAAGAGTCAACCCAAGTTCAAGTGTTACCGCCTTGATGACAAGGATACTCTCTTCTTCGAGGATCATATTGTTGTGCCCAAGGGTGAACTTCGTAAAGTGATCATGAACGAGGCTCACAATTCTCTCCTCTCCATCCACCCTGGGAGTACGAAGATGTATCAGGACCTCAAGCAGGCTTATTGGTGGACTTGAATGAAGCGCGAGATTGCTCAATTCCTGAATGAGTGTGATGTCTGCAGAAGAGTGAAGGCAGAACACCAAAGGCCAGCTGGTCTCCTCCAACCTCTTGCCATTCCAGAATGGAAATTTAACCACATTGAGATGGACTTTGTGACTGGGTTTCCAAAGTCCAAGCATGGCAATGATGCTATATTCGTTGTCATCAACAAACTCACCGAAGTGGCTCACTTTCTGCCTATCAAAGAGTCGATCACTGCAGCTCAATTGGCGGAACTCTATACCTCTCGGATTGTCTCTCTGCATGGTATTCCACAAGTGATCTCTTCAGACCGTGGCAGCATCTTTACCTCCAAGTTTTGGGATTCCTTTCAGAAGGCCATGGGCACGAACATCTACTTCAGCACAGCTTTCCATCCTCAAACTAGCGGTCAAGTCGAGCGTGTCAATCAGATTCTTGATGATATGCTCAGGGCTTGTGTGATCTCCTTCAGCATGAAGTGGGAGGATTGTCTTCCTTATGCTGAATTCTCCTACAACAATAGTTTTCAAGCAAGTTCGGGTAAGGCCCCATTTGAAATTCTGTATGGCAGGAAGTGCCGTGCCCCTCTCAACTGGTCCGAAACCGGTGAACGTCAGCTTTTGGGTAATGACTTAATCACAGAGGCAGAGGAAATGTGCAAAGTCATTCGAGATAACCTCAAAGCAGCCCAATCCCGTCAGAAGAGCTACTATGATAGTAAGCACCGTATTTGGCTTTCGAGATCGGAGATCATGTTTACCTCCACGTCTCTCCTATGAAAGGTACTTGTCGCTTCGGTATCAAAGGGAAGCTTGCCCCCAGATACGTGGGACCTTTCAAGATTGTCAGCAAGAGAGGCGATCTCGCCTATCAACTCGAGCTTCCTTCAAACTTTGCAAATGTTCATGATGTGTTCCATGTCTCTCAGCTCTGAAAGTGCTTCAAGACTCCTGACCGCACCGTCAACTTCGAGGACATTGAGCTCCAAGAAGATCTCTCCTATCGTGAGCACCCCGTTGCTATTCTCGAAGACACTGAACGCAAGACTTGCAACAAGTCAATCAAATTCCTCAAAGTCAAGTGATCACACCATTCTGACCGTGAAGCTACCTGGGAACACGAGGATCACCTCCGTTCTGAGTACCCGGCGTTCTTTCAGTCCTAGATCTCGGGACGAGATCCTTTCGTAGTGGTGGAGTGTTGTAACACCCCGGATGTAACTTTCCCAATATGTATTCCAACTCCTGCCGTTTCCAGCCTTAAGTTATTTTATTTTCTCGGGTTCAGGCTTTTGTCTCCGTGTGTTGTTATCGTTGTCATGCATCTCATATCATGTCATTATGTGCATTGCATTTGCATACGTGTTCGTCTCATGCATTCGAGCATTTTCCCCGTTGTCCGTTTTGCATTCCGGCGCTTCGTTCTCCTCCGGTGGTCATTTCTACCTTTCTTTCGTGTGTGGGGATTAAACATTTCCGGATTGGACCGATACTTGCCAAGCGGCCTTGGTTTACTACCGGTAGACCGCCTGTCAAGTTTCGTACCATTTGGACTTCGTTTGATACTCCAACGGTTAACCGAGGGATCGAAAAGGCCTTGTTTGTGTTGCAGCCCAACACCCTTCCAATTTGGCCCAAAACCCACCTAAACCCTCTCCATCATCTAGAGCATTCGATCACGATCGCGTGGCCGCAAACCGCACCTCATTTGGACTTTCATAGCTCCCTCTATGCCTATTTAAAGACCACCCCCGAAAATCTCCTTCTCCTTCCCCCGGATAAAAACCCTAGATCCAAATCAGCATCGCGAGCCGCCGGACAGAGTCGCCACCGACGGACATTGTCCGCTCCTCCCCGCCAGCCACTCCGGGCGCGCCACGTGGCGCGGCGCCCCACATCGCCATCCGCACCCGCCGCGGCCTGCGGGGCCCGTCACCGCCCCCCCCCCCCCCCCCCCCCCCCCCCCCCCCCCCCCCCCCCCCCCCCCCCCCCCCCCCCCCCCCCCCCCCCCCCCCCCCCCCGGCCCATCGACCATCGCCGCCCCACGCCCGCCTTCCGCCTCGCCACACCGCTCCTTTGCCTCGCTGTCTGGCCACCGTGCCGCCGTGGGCGCCATCGCCGCCCGGCACCGCCTCCTCGTCGCCGGCCATCGCCCCCTCGTCGTCGCGCCGCCGCCGACCGCCGCCACCGTCGGTTCCGGCCTCCTCCTCCCCTCGTCGCCGGCCTCCTCCACACCAACTACGGCCGGCGAACCTCGTGGGACGCGCCGCCGCTACAGTGTTTTTAGCCGGATCCAGATCCAGCTATAGTAAACCCTAGGTCGATTTTCTTCTAAGTCCCCGTTTTCCCAGATCCATATGCACTTGTTCATCATGTTGTATCTCCGCATCCGTAGCTTCGTTTTGGACTTATAGCATATCAAAATGTTCGTCTCAGAGAGTACATCATTTCATTCCACTGCATCATTTTCATTTGAGTTCATCTTGATGCCCGAAATGCTGTTAGAAGAGTGCTACTTGAGATAATTGTCAGGTCTGCTACTCCATTTAGCTATTTGTCATTTTTGCCATGATTATTGTGTGCATGATATGCCCATGAGCTCTACATATGTTTTGTTAAGGGTTTTGCCATATTTCCAGAGGTGCAGCCCATGTATTTTTGTGATGTGTGTGGTGACTAGCACAAGCTTGCAAAGTGAGGCACTTGGTAATTCTGATTTCAGGGACTTAGCATTTCCACTAAGTCCTTGATCTGTTTATCTCATATTGCCATATGTTCATGTTGTTTCCTAGTGATCCGTGCCTCTTTTGAGGATGATCAGTAAGGATGTTTTGTTAATCTTGTAGTGCTATATCCATCCATGTCTTTGTTTGCAATTATGGAGCACCCTAGCTTGAGTCAATCGAGCTCTACTTTTGCTACTTTGTGAATCTGGGCAGATTGTCTACTTGTTAGCGATTTTGCCGATGATGTTGTAGTTGATCCGTGCATGCTATGCTATTGTTCTTGCCATGTCTACCTTACATTTTGTGTATTCTTGATGGATGTATGCTTAGCTTTTCATGACTTGCTCCGTAGTGAGTGCATCGAGCTCATAAACATGCCTACTTGAGATATGTTTCAGGATGTGCCAGTTTTCACTAAGTCTGAAAACTGATTATGTTTTTGCTATGTTCACATGCTTGCAAATGTGTTTTCTGATACCTTTTGGCTCAAGGTCACTAAAGGACTTTTGTTAAGATTTTTTAGTAGCTCCATGCCATGTTTTACTTTGTCATGTTCAGGTCCTGTAGCATGTAGTTTTGTTGCTCCAAAGAGTGCTACCTGATCTGAGATTCCAGACAAGTGTTAATTTCACTAAGTCTGAAATCTGTTTACCATATGCATTTTTGCCATGCTTGTTTGAACCTATTAATGGATGAATTGGCCGTAGCTCAGTGCTAGACTTTTTTAAGCATCTTGAAAGCATCCCTGCCAGTGGCACACTTGGATTTCCAAGTTGAGGCCAGGTTCATGCATCCCTCGTCAAATCTTGCATATGCATCCCGCATCGCATCCCGCATCGCATCCCGCATAGCATATCATCTTTGCATCATATTGTTTGAGCCTTGCACGTGGTTTATTGTGTCCTTGTCGCTTGTTTGTCTTGTTTGGGTAGAGCCGGGAGACGAGTTCGCTAACGAGGAGCCCGTTGAGTTTGCTTTCGAGGATCCAGTCAACTCTGACAACTTTGCAGGCAAGATGATCATACCCTCGAAATCACTACTATCTTTGCTATGCTAGATTGCTCGCTCTTTTGCTATGCCAATGCTACGATGCCTACCACTTGCTTTCAAGCCTCCCAAATTGCCATGTCAAACCTCTAACCCGCCATGTCCTAGCAAACCGTTGATTGGCTATGTTACCGCTTTGCTCAACCCCTCTTATAGCGTTACTAGTTGCAGGTGAAGATTGGAGCCGTTCCTTTTTGGAACATTATTTACTTGTTGGGATATCATTATATTGCCATGTTATCTTAATGCATCTATATACTTGGTAAAGGGTGGAAGGCTCGGCCTCTCGCCTAGTGTTTTGTTCCACTCTTGCCGCCCTAGTTTCCGTTATATCGGTGTTATGTTCCCGGATTTTGCGTTCCTTACGCGGTTGGGTTATAATGGGAACCCCTTGATAGTTCGCCTTGATTAAAGCTTTTCCAGCAATGCCCAATCTTGGTTTTACCATTTGCCATCTAGCCTCTTTTTCCCTTGGGTTTCCGGAGCCCGAGGGTCATCTTATTTGAAACCCCCCCGGGCCAGTGCTCCACTGAGTGTTGGTCCACCTGTCAGTTGCCGGTGGCCACTAGGGGCAACTCTGGGCTGGCCTACCCGTACCTAGGACAATCTGAGTGTGCCCTGAGAAAGAGATATGTGCAGCTCCTATCGGGATTTGTCGGCACATTCGGGCGGTGTTGCTGGATTTGTTTTAACCTGTCGAAGTGTCTTGAAGAACCGAGATACCGAGTCTGATCGGAACGTCTCGGGAGGAGGTCTATTCCTTCGTTGAGCATGAGAGCTTGTCATGGGCTAAGTTGGGACTCCCCTGCAGGGATTTGAACTTTCGAAAGCCGTGCCCATGGTTATGGGCAGATGGGAATTTGTTAATGTCCGGTTGTAGATAACTTAAACCTTAACTTAATTAAATGAATCAACTGAGTGTGTTACCATGAAGGCCTCTTCTCGGCGGAGTCCGGGAAGTGGACACGGTGTTGGAATAATGCTTGCGCAGGTTGCTCTCTAGTTATTCGTTCGCGCTTTGCCTCCTCTTCTCGCTCTCTTTTGCGAATAGGATAGCCACCACATATGCTAGTCGCTTGCTGCAGCTCCACATATTTTCACCTTACCTTACCTATTGAGCTTAAATAGTCTTGATCGTGAGGGTGCGAGATTGCTGAGTCCCTATGGCTCACAAATTACTATTACACCAGATGCAGGGCCTGATGATTCCGCTCCAGGTGACGCGCTCGAGCTCAAGTGGGAGTTCGACGAGGACTCTCAATGATACTATGTTTCCTTTCCTGATGATCAGTAGTGGTGCCCAGTTGGGGTGATCGGGACCGTGTAGCATGTTGGGTTATCTTTTATTTTGGCGCCATAGTTGGGCCATGAGTGTTTGGATGATGTAGTGTTATTTATATACCTTGATTGACGTGGCGAGTGTAAGCCAACTATGTTATCTCCCCTTTATTATTTATATTATATGGGATGTTGTGAAGATTGCCTTACTTGCGACATATGCCTTCAATGCGATTATGCCTCTAAGTCGTGCCTCGACACGTGGGAGATATAGTCGCATCGAGGGTGTTACACCCTACGGGTTCGAGAACTATGTAGACATGACCGAGACACCTCTCTGGTCAATAACCAATAGAGGAACCTGGATGCCCATATTGGCTCCATCCTGTAACTAACTCATTAGTCACATTGCTTGCAAGGCTTATAGTGATGTGCATTACCGAGAGGGCCTAGAGATACCTCTCCGATACTCGGAGTGACAAATCCTAATCTTGATCTATGCCAACCCAACAAACACCTTTGGAGACACCAGCAGAGCATCTTTATAATCGCCCAGTTACGTTGTGATGTTTGATAGCACACAAGGTGTTCCTGCGGTATTCGGGATTTGCATAATCTCATAGTCAGAGGAATATGTATAAGTCATGAAGAAAGCAATAGCAATAAAACTTAACGATCATTATGCTAAGCTAACGGATGGGTCTTGTCCATCACATCATTCTCTAATGATGTGATCTCGTTCATCAAATGAAAATACATGTCTATGGTTCGGAAACTTAACCATCTTTGATTAACAAGCTAGTCTAGTAGAGGCTTACTAGGGACACGGTGTTTTTTCTATGTATCCACACATGTATCCAGTTTCCGGTTAATACAATTCTAGCATGAATAATAAAAATTTATCATGATATAAGGAAATATAAAATAATAACTTTATTATTGCCTCTAGGGCATATTTCCTTCAGTCTCCCACTTGCACTAGAGTCAATAATCTAGTTCACATTGACATGTGATTTAACACCAATAGTGCACATCACCAAGTGATTAACACCCATAGTTCACATCGCCATGTGACCAACACCCAAAGGGTTTACTAAGGTGTGATCATTTTTTGCTTGCGAGAGAAGTTTAGTCAACGGGTTTGCCACATTCAGATCCGTATGTATTTTGCAAATTTCTATGTCTGCAATGCTCTGTATGGGGCTTCTCTAGCTAATTGCTCCCACTTTCAAAATGTATCCAGATTGAGACTTAGAGTCATCCAGATCGATGTTAAAGCTTGCATCAGCGTAACTCTTTACGATGAACTCTTTATCACCTCCATAACCGAGAAATATTTCCTTACTCCTCTAAGGATAATTTTGACCGCTGTTTAGTGATCTACTCCTAGATCACTATTGTAGCCCGTTGCCAAACTTATGGCAAGGTACACAATAGGTCTGATATACAGCATGGCATACTTTATAGAACCTATGGCTGAGTCATAGGGAATGACTTTCATTCTCTCTCTATCTTCTCTCGGGGTCGGGTTTTGAGTCTTACTCAACTTCATACCTTACAACTCAGGCAAGAACTCCTTCTTTGACTGATCCATTTTGAACTCCTTCAAAATCTTATCAAGGTATGTACTCATCGAAAGTCTTATCAAGCGTCTTGATCTATCTTTATAGATCTTGATGCCCAATATGTAAGTAGCTTCACCGAGGTCCTTCATTGAAAAATTCTTATTCAAGTATCCTTTTATGCTATCCATAAATTCTATATTATTTCTAATCAACAATATGTCATCCACATATAATATTAGAAATGCTACAGAGCTCCCACTCACTTTCTTGTAAATGCAGGCTTCACTTCAAGTCTGTATAAAACTATATGCTTTGATCAACTCGTCAAAGCGTATATTCCAACTCTAAGATGCTTGCACCAGTCCATAAATGGATCGCTGGAGCTTGCACACTTTGTTAGTACCTTTAGGATCGACAAAACCTTCTGGTTGCATCATATACAACTCTTCTTTAAGATATCCATTAAGGAATGCAGTTTTGACATCCATTTGCAAGATTACATAAAATGCAACAATTGCTAACATGATTCGGACAGACTTTAAGCATCGATACGAGTGAGAAAATCTCATCATAGTCAACACCTTGAACTTGTTGAAAACCTTTTGCGACAATTCGAGCTTTGTAGATAGTAACACTACTATCAGCGTCCATCTTCTTCTTGAAGATCCATTTATTCTCAATGGGTCGCCGATCATTGGGCAACTCAATTAAAGTCCATACTTTGTTCTCATACATGGATCCTATCTCAGATTTCATGGCCTCAAGCCATTTATCGGAATCTGGGCTCCTCATCGCTTCCTCATAGTTCGTAGGTTTATCATGGTCTAGTAACATGACTTCCAGAATAGGATTACCATACCACTCTGGTGCGGAACGTGCTCTGGTTGACCTACGAGGTTAGGTAGTAACTTGATCCGAAGTTTCATGATCATTATCATTAGCTTCCTCTCTAGTTGGTGTAGGCATCATGGGAACGTTTTTCTGTGATGATCTACTTTCCAATTCGGGAGAAGGTACAATTACCTCATCAAGTTCTACTTTCCTCCCACTCACTTCTTTCGAGAGAAACTCCTTCTCTAGAAAGGATCCATTCTTAGTAACGAATATCTTGCCTTTGGATCTGTGATAGAAAGTGTACCCAACAGTTTCCTTTGGGTATCCTATGAAGACACATTTCTCCGATTTGGGTTCGAGCTTATCAGGTTGAAGCTTTTTCACATAAGCATCGCAGCCCCAAACTTTTGAGAAACGACAGCTTAGGTTTTTTTTACCAAACCATAGTTCATACGGTGTCGTCTCAACGGATTTAGATGGTGCCCTATTTAACGTGAATGCAGCTGTCTCTAATGCATAACCCCAAACGATAGTGGTAAATTGGTAAGAGATAACATAGATCGCACCATATCTAATAAAGTACGGTTACGATGTTCAGACACACCATTACGTTGTGGTGTTCCAGGTGGCGTGAGTTGTGAAACTATTCCACATTGTTTTAAATGAATGCCAAACTCATAACTCAAATATTCGCCTCTGCGATCAGATCGTACAAACTTTATTTTCTTGTTACGATGATTCTCCACTTCACTCTGAAATTCTTTGAACTTTTTCTAATGTTTCAGACTTGTGTTTCATTAAGTAGATATACCAATATCTGCTCAAATCATCTGTGAAGGTTAGAAAATAATGATACATGCCGCGAGCCTCAACACTCATTGGACCGCATACATCGGTATGTATTATTTCCAATAAGTCAATGGCTCGCTCCATTGTTCCAGATAACGGAGTCTTAGTCATCTTGCCCATGAGGCATGGTTCACAAGCATCAAATGATTCATAATCAAGTGATTCCAAAATTCCATCCGAATGGAGTTTCTTCATGCGCTTTACACCAATATGACATAAATGGCAGTGCCACAAATATGTTGCACTATCATTATCAACTTTGCATATTTTGGCATCAATATTATGAATATGTGTATCACTACGATTGAGATTCAATAAACCATTTACATTGGGTGTATGACCATAGAAGGTTTTATTCATGTAAACAGAACAACAATTATTCTGTGACTTAAATGAATAATTGTATTGCAATAATCATGATCCAATCATATTCATGCTCAACGCAAACACCAAATAAAATTTATTTTAGGTTCAACATTAATCCTGAAGGTAAAAGGAGTGTGTGATGGTGATCTTATCAACCTTGGAATCATTTCCAACACACATCGTCACCTTGCCCTTAACTAGTCTTTATTCATTTTGCAACTCTTGTGTCGAGTTACTAATCTTAGCAACTGAACCGGTATCAAATACCCAGGGGCTACTATGAACACTAGTAAAGTACACATCAATAACCTGTATATCAAATATACCTTTGTTCACTTTGCCATCCTTCTTATCCGCCAAGTATTTGGGGTAGTTCTGCTTCCAGTGACCATTCCCTTTGTAGTACAAGCACTCAGTTTCAGGCTTACGTCTAGCTCTGGGCTTCTTCACGGGAGTGGCAACTTGCTCGCTATTCTTTTTGAAGTTCCCCTTCTTTCCCTTGCCCTTTTTATTGAAACTAGTGGTCTTGTTAACCATCAACACATGATGCTATTTCTTGATTTCTACCTTCGCTGATTTTAGCATCGTGAAGAGCTTGGGAATCATTTTTGTCATCCCTTGCATATTATAGTTCATCACGAAGTTCTACTAACTTGGTGATAGTGACTAGAGAACTCTGTCAATCACTATCTTATCTGGAAGATTGACTCCCACTTGATTCAAGCGATTGTAGTACCCAAACATTCTGAGAACATGCTCACTAGCTGAGCTATTCTCCTCCATCTTGGAGGCAAAGTACATGTTAGAGGTCTCATACCTCTTAACACGGGCATGAGTCTGAAATATCATTTTTAGCTCTTGAAACAGCTCATATGCTCCATGGCGTTCAAAACATTTTTGAAGTCCCAGTTCTAAGCCGTAAAGCATGGTTCACTAAACTATCAAGTAGTCATCATATCGAGCTTGTCAAACGTTCATAACATCTGCATCTGCTTCTGCAATAGGTCTATCACCTAGCGGTGCATCAAGGACATAATTCTTCTGTGTAGCAATGAGGATAATCCTTAGATCACAGACCCAGTCCGCATCATTGCTACTATCATCTTTCAACATAGTTTTTCTCCAGGAACATATCAAAAATAAAACAGGGGAGCTATACACGAGCTATTGATCTACAACATAGATATGCAAATACTACCAGGACTAAGTTCATGATAAATTAAAGTTCAATTAATCATATTACTTAAGAACTCCCACTTAGATAGACATCCCTCTAGTCATATAAATGATCACGTGATCCATATCAACTAAACCATGTCCGATCATCACGTGAGATGGAGAAGTTTTCAATGGTGAACATCACTATGTTGATCATATCTACTATATGATTTACGCTCGACCTTTCGGTCTCAGTGTTCCGAGGCCATATCTCCATATGCTAGGCTCGTCAACTTTAACTCGAGTATTCTGTGTGTGCAAAACTGGCTTGCACCCGTTGTATGTGAATGTAGAGCTTATCCCACCCGATCATCACGTGGTGACTCGGACGATGAACTGTCACAATGGTGCATACTCAGGGAGAACACTTATACCTTGAAATTTTAGTAAGGGATCATCTCATAATGCTACCGTCGTACTAAGCAAAATAGGATGCATAAATGATAAACATCACATGCAATCAAAATATGTGACATGATATGGTCATCATCATCTTGTGCCTTTGATCTCCATCTCCAAAGCACCGTTGTGATCTCCATCGTCACCGGCTTGACACCTTGATCTCCATCGTAGCGTCATTGTCGTCTCGCCAACTATTTCTTCTACGACCATTGCTACCGCTTAGTGATAAAGTAAAGAAATTACATGGCGATTGCATTTCATACAATAAAGCGACAACCATAAGGCTCCTTCCAGTTGCCGATAACTTCTACAAAACATGATCATCTCATACAACAATTTATATCTCATCACGTCTTGACCATATCACATCACAACATGCCCTGCAAAAACAAGTTAGACGTCCTCTACTTTGTTGTTGCAAGTTTTACGTGGCTGCTACGGGCTTCTAACAAGAACCGTTCTTACCTACGCATCAAAACCACAACGATTTTTCATCAAGTGTGTTGTTTTAACCTTCAACAAGGACCGGGTGTAGTCAAACTCGATTCAACTAAAGTTGGAGAAACAGACACCCGCTAGCCACCTGTGTGCGAAGCACGTCGGTAGAACCAGTCTCATGAACGCGGTCATGTAATGTCGGTCCGGGCCACTTCATCCAACAATACCGCCGAATCAAAGTAAAATGTTGCTGGTAAGCAGTATGACTATTATCGCCCACAACTCATTGTGTTCTACTTGTGCATATAACATCTACGCATAGACCTGGCTCGGATAGCACTGTTGGGGAACATAGCATGCAATTTAAAAAATTTACCTACGATCACGCAAGATCTCCGCAGGGCTTCGCCAAGCACAACGGAAACTATGACGGAGGATAAACTAGAGGCGACGGGGTTGCCGGCAAACGGCTTGGTGATTCTTGATGTGTTCCAGGTGCTAGCCATGCCCCTCTATTTATATGTTGAGGCGTGGGGTCGAAACTTGGAGTAAAAGTCTCCTCAAAGTCGGTTATGCCCGCAAGGAAGAGTCCTTCTCGTACTTCCAGGACCAGACGCCACATTCCTTGGCGTCTATCCCACGCCAAGGGCCTCGGCGTCTGGCACAGGGCCAGACGCCAGGGTCTCCGGCGTTTGGCCCCCTGGCCTCTGCAAAACTCATTTTGCATCGACCTAAAGCCCCGTGGGCTTCACCCCTTGGCCGAACCATATCATCCTATATATATATCAATCTTTACCTCCGGACCATTCCGGAGCTCCTCGTCATGTCTGTGATCTCATCCGGGACTCCGAACAACATTCGGTCACCAACATACATAACTCATATAGTACTATATCGTCAATAAATGTTAAGCGTACAGACCCTACAGGTTCGAGAACTATGTAGACATGACCGAGAAACCTCTCTGGTCAATAACCAATAGCAGAACTTGGATGCCCATATTGGCTCCTACCTATTCTATGAAGATCTTTATTAGTCGAACCTTATGACAACATACATAATTCCCTTTGGCATCGGTATGTTACTTGCTTGAGATTCGATCGTCGGTATCATCATACCTAGTTCAATCTTGTTACTGGCAAGTCTCTTTACTCGTTCCGTAATGCATCATCCCGTAACTAACTCATTAGTCACATTGCTTGCAAGGCTTATAGTGATGTGCATTACCGAGAGGGCCCAGAGATACCTCTCCGATACTCGAAGTGACAAATCCTAATCTTGATCTATGCCAACCCAACAAACACCTTCGGAGACACACCTGTAGAGCATCTTTATAATCACTCAGTTACGTTGTGACATTTGATAGCACACAAGGTGTTCCTCCAGTATTTGGGAGTTGCATAATCTCATAGTCAGAGGAATATGTATAAGTCATGAAGAAAGCAATAGCAATAAAACTTAATGATCATTATGCTAAGCTAATGAATGGGTCTTGTCCATCACATCATTCTCTAATGATGTGACCCCGTTCATCAAATGACAACACATGTCTATGGTTCGGAAACTTAACCATCTTTGATTAACGAGCTAGTCTAGTAGAGGCTTACTAGGGACACGGTGTTTTGTCTATGTATCCACACATGTATCAAGTTTCCGGCTAATACAATTCTAGCATGAATAATGAACATTTATCATGATATAAGGAAATATAAAATAACAACTTTATTATTGCCTCTAGGGCATATTTCCTTCATAGCTATGTTCTTTTGAGTCTATCAGGGTCTCTCCACAAGCAAGATCGACGGTTCTTTGAGTTTGTTCATCAGTTGAAATCTTCTTCCATCGAGGGTTCAATCGATTCCCTCAATGAGACCTAGACAGATTTGGGGGCTAATTACGTGGGAAGCCCCACCAGGTAGGCCCATGATCACAAGTGGTCCAACTAAAAGCCAGACCCATAGATGTTCCATTCAAGATAGCAGCGACAAGGGTCATGTCCAATCGAAGTGGGGCAACTAGTCGGGCTGGAACTATTTTGTTAGTTGCTCCCAAATCATATGGTACACCTAGGGTTTCTCTAGGGTACCCGATCTCCTTCGGTGATCTAGCCCGAGTCAATGTAAAACCTTGTTGGTGGTCGAGGCTCTTGCTTGCCAGTAAGTTCTACCACTTTTTGGCATAGGGGCAAGGTTGCATGGCGGGACTAAGCGATGGTCAGGCGAGGGAGGTGAAGGGAGGAGAGGCAATTGAGGCGGAGAATGGAGAAGGGCTGAGACCGATAACGGCTACAGTGGCGGGGGCAATGACCGCGCCTGCCCCGGGTAAAGTGGCTGGCGGAGGTGAGAGGAAGTACAGAGACGGCGGCAGATGGGGAAGTACAACGAGATCCGTCGGTCAGATCGTAGGATGAGGATGAGTATGACTCATGGTGGGCCAGAGCCATAGCTCGCAGATCGGTTCGTGGGGATGAAGTTGTAGGGTGAAGAGGAGGAAGCTTTGGATTTCTCAAAGGAAGTGGAGGATCTCATCAAAGATGTTCGATGGCTGGGGCATTTAGGGTGCATACCACGAGGCCTTTTAGCCACTCGGCGCTGTTAAATCAGATGCGGAATGCATGGTCCACGGTGCAAGGGGTGACCTTAAACATCAAGGGCCCGCAACCTTTTCTTGGTGCAATGCCATTGTTTGGGAGATTGGAGAAGAATCATGGATGGGGGAGGCATGGCTGTTCTGGAGAGCACCGCTAGTCATTCAGGAATATGATGGTCACTCTGATCTAAACAACTATAATCTTCACAAGGGTTCGGTATGGGCGAGGATTAAAGGACTCCTGAACGGGCTTACAAGGAGGAAACAGTTAGCAGAAAGAGTTGCAGCAAATGTGGGTGAGCCTCCTTTTACAGTTGTGGTTAATGAGGGGAAGATAAACCCATCGAGTACACTCTGTGCTTAGGTGTTTTTGGATGTCAACAAACCCCTCATTCGTTTTGTGCCAATTACTTTGAAGGAGATGGTTAGGTATCTAGTCTTTTGTGAAAAATTGCTTGATTTCTGCATTGCCTGCGGTCTGATGGATCACCTCGCGAAGGAATGTGGCAATGGAATTCATGATCCTTCGTCATTAGAATGGGGCCACTGGTTGCTATGGACACCTGAACCAATTTTTGACAGCTCGACGGGGAGCCGAGGGGGTGGAACGGGAAGGGGATGTGGAAGAATGGCTGGCATAGGAGATAGAGGGGGAAGATGGGGATGGCAGGGAGCGAAAGGAAGGGGAAGGGGAGAAAGAGATTCGGGTGGCCTGGGAGGTGTGATGGGAGGACCAGCTACCATGGAGGCTATGAAGCTAGCGCAGAAGGATCCAGGAGTGAATAATAATTTGAGGAAGAGATTGGTCTTGCCTGATGGCAAGTTGAATATAAGGGGCCAACCGGTACCTAACTTGCTCGGTAAAGTAGGAAATAAATTGCTAATGATTGAGGAGACTTCGACGAGCTCTAAACTGGGCCAAGTTACACTGTGTAAGGTTCCAGTGGTCAAGTGGACGAGGCAAGATGGGAGTGAGGTGGTAGTGCATGGGATGACATTGATATTGATACGATGAATGAGGCGGCCTCCTTACCGGAGGACCACCGGTCCCAATGAATTCATTACGTTGGAACTGTCGTGGTCTGGGTAACCCCACGACAGTTCCAGAGGTACTGGCTTGTCTTGTTGAAACACAATTTACCCCGGCCGTGTTGTGTCTTGTCAAAACACAACTTCCGAGGGCATGTGCTGAAGTACTGGCTCAATCCTTTGGGTATGACAAGGTTTTTGCACTTGCAAGTTCTGGTAGGAGTGAGGTCTTGTAATCTATTGAAACGATGAAATAAAGCTGGAAGTTGTTGGTTATTCTAGGTATCATATAGATTGTACAATACGTAATTTAGGTCCTTCACCATGGAGACTAACCTGCGTATATGGTGAGGCCCAAGTGGTCGATCGGTACATAACATGGGACACTCTATGTTCCATTGCGGGAAGCTCTAGCCTACCCTGGGTGGCGCTAGGCGATTTTAATGAAGTTCTTGTACAAGCCGAGCATGATGAAGTGAACCAATGGGCGTCCATTCAGATGCAGGGTTTTAGAGATGCACTGCATGCATGTGGGTTGACGGACCTGGGATAAAAGGGATGAATGTGGATGTTTGAAAAGAGAGTTGCTGGAGGGACTTACACAAGAGTACAGCTAGACCGTGTAGTCGCTGATGCAGAGTGGAACACCATCTTTCCAATAGCCAAGGTAGAAAACCTCTCATTGGTGTGCTCAGACCATGGTCCTATAATGCTAAAACTCACGGATGTAGAGATTCCTCAAGGCACTAGATGTTTCAAATATGAGATGATGTGGGAACGCCACACTGAGCTCAAACCTTTTTTTCATTCAGAATGGAGCGAGGGCCCCCCGGCGTCCTCGGTTCATGAGATACATGATACGTTGAAATCTTTGGGTGAGAATGTGATGCATTGGGACAGGCATACTTTTGGTAATGTGAAGAGGAAGATTAAGCAGCTGAAGCAACGGATAGATGCTCTTAAAAATCTGTAGGGGAAAATAGGCCCGAATCGGCTAGAGATTAATATAACAGATCGCCTAGTTGAGCTATATCATAGAGAAGATATTTCGCCGAGACATAGATCAAGGGTAGACTGGCTCACCTACGGGGATAAAAAAATCCATTATTTTTAGATAAGGGCTTCGATGAGACGCAAGAAGAATAGAATTAAAGCCTTGACCAAGCTGGATGGGCAGATGATGGAGGATGTTGCTAAACTTGAGGAGATGACGACGCACTTCTACAAGAATCTATACACTTCGGGGGGGTGCAACAATATGCAACACATTATTGACACGGTACCTAGAAAATTAACACATGACATACAGGCACTTCTTGATGCTTCATATATGGAGGCAGAGGTTAAAACAACCCCTATACCAAATGTTTCCAACTAAAGCACCAGGTCCTGATGGGTTCCCCCCCCCCTTTAGAAGCATTGGGAAGTGTGTAGAGAAGAGGTGACGGTTGTGGTTGTAAAAATTATCAAGGGACGGGAAAGTGCCGAAATTTTGAATAAAACCCACTTGGTCTTGATCCCAAAGGTAAAAGACCCGACGATTCTCTCACAATTTCGTGCAATAAGTCTATGTAATGTATTATATAAAATAGCTTCGAAGGTAGTAGCGAATCATCTAAAGTTGGTGCTACCAGATATCATATCAGCGGAGCCGTCTGCTTTTGTTCTAGGTAGATTGATCACGGACAATATCATAGCTGCATATGAATGCCTTCATTTCATGAAGAGAAACAGAGCCATTAAGCATCGTCACTGCACACTGAAACTTGATATGATGAAGGCTTACAACAGAGTCGAGTGGGATTACCCGAGAGCAATTATGACCAAGATGGGTCTCTCGCAGAGATGGGTAAATAATGTCATGAATATGGTTACTTCTATTTCTTATTCAGTTTTGTTTAACGAAAGGAAGCTTGAGAAGTTTAAGCCGAGCAGAGGTATTCGGCACGGAGATCCAATTTGCCCTTACTTGTTTTGTTGGCAGCGGAGGGCCTTTCGTGGCTCCTAAAAAGTATAGACCAGTCATCGCAAATTGGTGGGATACAAGAGGCGCCTTTGGCACCAACTGTTAATCATCTTTTGTTTGTAGATGATAGCCTCATGTTCTTCAAAGCATGTGGTGATGGTGAAAGAGAGGTATCAAACCTGTTAGAAAGGTATTGTCAAGCTTCAAGTCAACGAGTAAATCCAAGTAAATCATCTATTTTTTAGCAAGGGTTGCCCAACAAATATTAATGAGGAAATCAAAGGAAATTTGCATGTCCCGAACGAGACGTTGAATGAAAAGTACCTAGGTATGCCAAGTGATGTAGGTACTTCAAAATCTAGGGCTTTTAAATGTTTGAAGGACAAATTGTGGAGTAAGGTGAAGGGGTGGATAGAGTGAACTATATCCTTCCAAGGCAAGGAAGTTTTAGTCAAGTATGTTGCGCAGGCAGTACTGGTATTTTCAATGTCATGTTTTAAACTTCCGAGGGGACTCTGTGAACATTTGAACAAGTTGGTAAGGCAGTTTTAGCGGGGAAGCAAGGAAAGAAAACGTAAGCCTCATTGGGTGTCTTGGATGATTATGACTCAACCCAAATTTATGGGTGGGCTAGGATTATGAGATTTTGAACTTTTCAATCTGTCTCTCCTCACAAAACAGTCATGGCATTTGTTACAGAATTCAGATTCTTTGAGTGCTCGAATGCTCAAGGCAATCTATTATTCGATTGGTACCATTTTGTAAGTAGAATTGGGAGGAAGGCCATCGCAAGTATGGCGTGCCATAGTAGAAGGTAGAGATGTTTTAGCGCAAGGTTTAATCCGCAGAATAGAGAATGGAAATTCAACGCTGATATGGGAACACATTGGCTTCCCAATAATGTTATGATGAGGCCCATAGCTTGTTTGTCAAGTGATCCACCGAGAAGAGTAAATGAACTTAACAATGTCACTAGTGCTACTGGTCGTAGAGATCTGCTGCAGCAAACTTTTTTGAGGTCGGATGTGAACAATATCCTTAGCATTCCCCTTTGCACATGGAATTTGGAGGACACATGGGCCTGGAATTATGAAAAGAATGGTCTTTTTACAGTAAAATCTGCATACCTATGCTAGCCGACATAAAGAGAAGGAGAGAAGATTGGCTTTAGAATAATGTTGCTAGATCAAACTATGAAGAGGAAACAAGGGAGTGGATGTCATTGTGGTCCGTTGAGGTGCCGGGGAAAATCAGAAACTTTCTGTGGAGACTGGCTAGATGTTCAATTATAATAGAAGATGTACGTTAGAATAGAAACATTGTTGGTCATGATAGTTGTCAATTGTGCGGTGCACAAGATTCTTGGAGGCACTCCCTTCTGGAGTGTTCAGCGTCAAGGTGCGTTTGAGCTCTAGCGGATGGGGAAATTGTCGATCATCTAGAGACCACTAGAGAGTCAAGTGCGAAAAGTTTGATCCTTTCGATGATTGATACTTTGTCACAATAGAAACTGATAGAGTTGGTTGTGAATATATGGGCAATTTGGAAGGCAAGACAAAAGGCAATACACGAAGGTATTCTACAAAGTCCACATGTAACTCATTCCTTTGTCATGAACTTCATTGCCAAGCTGGATACTTTGCGATGCTCAGGAGGAGCTCAGGTGAGTGGACTTCCGTAAGATTCTAGGGGTGGGCGAGCCCATGGCATCCGCCAGCCTTGGAATCCCCAAGGAGAGTGAGGGAGTCCTAGATTAGGGGGTGTCCGGATGGCCGGACTATACCTTCAGCCGGACTCCTGGACTATGAAGATACAAGATTGAAGACTTTGTCCCGTGTCCGGAAGGGACTTTCCTTGGCGTGGAAGGAAAGCTTGGCGATACGGATATATAGATCTCCTACCATTGTAACCGACTTTGTGTAACCCTAACCCTCTCCGGTGTCTATATAAACCGGAGGGTTTTAGTCCGTAGGACAAGATACAGAACAACAATCATACCATAGGCTAGCTTCTAGGGTTTAGCCTCTCCGATCTCATGGTAGATCTACTCTTGTACTACCCATATCATCAATATTAATCAAGCAGGACGTAGGATTTTACCTCCATCAAGAGGGCCCGAACCTGGGTAAAACTTCGTGTCCCTTGCCTCCTGTTACAATCCGGCCTAGACGCATAGTTCGGGACCCCCTACCCGAGATCCGCCGGTTTTGACACCGACATTGGTGCTTTCATTGAGAGTTCCTCTGTGTCGTCACCGTTAGGCTTGATGGCTCCTACGATCATCAATAGCGATGCAGTCCAGGGAGAGACCTTCCTCCCCGGACAGATCTTCGTCTTCGGCGGCTTCGCACTGCAGGCCAATTCACTTGGCCATCTGGAGCAGATCGAAAGCTATGCCCCTGGCCGTCAGGTCAGATTTGGAAGTTTAAACTACACGGCTGACATCCACAGGGACTTGATCTTCGACGGATTTGAGCCACTGGCGAGCACGCCGCACTGTCATGACGAGCATGATCTAGCTCTGCCGCCGAACAGTGCCCTGGAGGCCGCACCCGCATCGGCTTCGACCCTTAATTCGGAGCCAACTGCGCCGATCGAGGATGGGTGGTTGGACGCCGCCTCGGGGGCTGCGATCCCAATGGCGATCGAGCCGAACACCAGCCCCGCACTCCGCGAGACTCGTGACTCCAAGGAGCCGGACTCCGAACCCTCCGCGCCCCTGCCGATCGAATCCGATTGGGCGCCGATCATGGAGTTTACTGCTGCGGACATCTTTCAGCACTCGCCTTTCAGCGATATTTTGAAGACACTAAAGTCTCTCTCTTTATCAGGAGAGCCCTGGCCGGACTACGGTCAGCAAGGTTGGGATACGGACGATGAAGAAATTCAAAGCCCACCCACCACCCACTTTGTAGCCACTGTCGACGATTTAACCGACATGCTCGACTTCGACTCCGAAGACATCGACGGTATGGACGCCGATGAAGGAGACGATGAAGAACCAGCGCCTATTGGGCCCTGGAAAGCCACCTCGTCATATGACGTATACATGGTGGACGCACCAAAAGATGACGACGAGGAGCGGAAGGACGCACGGAAGGCTTGTTCCCTCGAAAAGCAGTCAAAGCGGCGACGCAAGCGCCGCCCCAAATCCCGCCTCGACAGAAATAACGATCACACAGACCCAGCGCTGGAGCAGGGCGAACCGCTGCCGGACAACGGCAATCCGGATAATCAAACCGAACAAAGAAATTCTATCAAGGATAATGGTCCGGACGACATAACGCCGGACAAGCACCCGGAGCAGCAGAATGCGCGTAAAAGGCTTGTTGCCACCGCGAGGAGTCTTAAAAAGCAGAAGCAAAGGCTCAAGGCTGCGCAAGACACACTCCAAATCAGATGGAGTAAAATACTCAACACAGCAGCGAGGTACGGCAACAATCGCCCCTCCAAGAGCTACCCAAAGCGGAAGCTGCTACCTGAATTCGATGAGGAGGCCTCAGACCCCCCCACAACCAAATATCAAAGCAGCCACCAGGCCGGATAGACGACCCCTCTACCAACACAGAGCGGCATACAACGCCACTCACAATACAACACGCGACCCATGCGAGGGCTCGCACCCAAAGGACGGCGCAACAAGATCCATCTATGGACCACGCAAGCGCGCCCCAGCATACAATGCAACACAACAAACATCCGAACAACGCGGTACACCCAGCTACAGGGGTGCCGCACACCCCCTATGTTTCACCGATGAGGTGCTGGACCATGAATTTCCAGAGGGATTCAAACCCGTAAACATAGAGACATACGACGGAACAACAGACCCGGGGGTCTGGATTGAGGACTACATCCTTCATATCCATATGGCTCGAGGAGATGATCTCCATGCCATCAAGTACTTACCCCTCAAGCTCAAAGGGCCAGCTCGTCACTGGCTTAAAGGCCTCCCTGAAAGCTCCATTGGAAGTTGGGAAGAGCTCGAAGATGCCTTTCGGGCAAATTTTCAAGGGACTTATGTCCGACCTCTGGATGCGGACGATTTGAGTAATATAACTCAACAGCCCGGAGAGTTAGCCCGAAAGCTTTGGAACAGGTTTCTTACTAAAAAGAACCAGATTGTCGACTGTCCGGAGGCCGAAGCCTTGGCAGCTTTTAAGCATAGCGTCCGTGACGAATGGCTCGCCAGACACTTCGGCCAAAATAAGCCGAGAACGATGGCCGCATTAACAAGCCTCATGACCCGCTTTTGCGCGGGTGAGGACAGCTGGCTAGCCAGATGCAGCACCAGCAACCCCAGTACATCTGAAGTTAGAGATGGAAACGGGAAATCACGGTGCAACAGCAATAACAAACGCTAGAATAAAGAAGACAGCACGAATGGCACGACAGTAAACGCCGGATTCAAAAGCTATCAGCCCGGTCAAAAGCCGCCCTCTAAAGACACCAGGGATGAACTGTCCAGCCTCAACAAAATTCTGGACCAAGTATGTTAGATCCATAGTACCCCTGGTAAACCTGCTAATCATACCCACAGAGAATGTTGGGTCTTCAAGTAGTCCGGCAAGCTCAACGCCGTACACAAGGGGGAGGATACACCAAGTGAAGATGAGGACGAGCCTCCCAAGCAAGACACTGGGGAACAAAAGAAATTTCCACCAGAAGTCAAAACAGTAAACGTGTTACACGTGATCAAGGGAAAAAAACGCGGCACTCCCAGGAAAATATACCCAAGTGCCTGTCACCGCGAAGTCCTGCCACTGGTCGTCTCAACCGATCACTTTCGACCATCGCGATTACTTAGCAAGTATCCGACGCGCAGGATGGGCTGCCCTGGTATTAGACCCAGTAATTGGCGGATATCACTTCACACGAGTCTTGATGGACGGTGGCAGCAATCTAAACCTAATATATCAGGATACAATCCGCGGGATGGGGTTAGACCCAACAAAAATTTGCCATAGCAATACTACCTTTAAAGGAGTAACGCCAGGCCCAGGGGCTCGTTGTACGGGCTCCCTCCTACTACAAGTTATATTCGGCTCCCCCGATAACTTCCGTCGCGAGCATTTAACCTTCCACATCGCTCCGTTCTAAAGTGGCTATCAAGCACTGCTCGAACGTGGAGCTTTCGCTCGCTTTAATGCAATACCACACTACGCCTCCCTCACACTCAAGATGCCCGGTCCACATGGCATCATTTCAGTGAACGGAAATATCAAGCGATCTCTGCGCGCCGAAGAGAGTGCGGCTGCATTGGCAGCGGCACACTAAAGGCGCCCGGACCAGCGAAAGCATCCAATAGGTCGTCAAGACCTCAGACACAACTAATCAAGTCCGGCGCTGCTATTTATACCGAATAAATGGTCACACCCCTTGTCGGTGTCAAAACCGGCGGATCTCGGGTAGGGGGTCCCGAACTATGCATCTAGGCCGGATGGTAACAGGAGGCAGGGGACACGAAGTTTTACCCAGGTTCGGGCCCTCTCGATGGAGGTAAAACCCTACGTCCTGCTTGATTAATATTGATGATATGGGTATTACAAGACTTGATCTACCACGAGATCAGAGAGGCTAAACCCTAGAAGCTAGCCTATGGTATGATTGTTGATGTGTATGTTGTCCTACGGACTAAAACCCTCCGGTTTATATAGACACCGGAGAGGCTTAGGGTTACATAAAGTCGGTTACAATGGTAGGAGATCTAAACATCCGTATCGCCAAGCTTGCCTTCCACGCCAAGGAAAGTCCCCTCAGGACACGGGACGGAGTCTTCAATCTTGTATCTTCATAGTCCAGGAGTCCAGCTGAAGGTATAGTTCGGCTATCCGAACACCCCCTAATCTAGGACTCCCTCAGTAGCCCCTGAACCAGGCTTCAATGACGATGGGTCCGGCGCGCAAATTTTCTTCGGCATTGCAAGGCGGGTTCCTCCTCCAAGTACTTCATAGAAGATCTTAAACACAAAGATAGTGTCCGGCTCTACACAATAAGTTTCCACATACTGCTATAGAGAGAATAATATTTACACAAATATAATCTGCTGACGTATTCCGTGGTGCGACACACCACGACCAAGCCTTTATCCGAGTCGTTTAATTACCCACCTCAGCGTGTTATGCGAGGTGGTTTCCTTGGCACGTCTTGTTAAAGCAGAGATCGTGTCCCCTTATTACGGGATTCTCATCAATACGGGCGTGGGTAACCCAACCACTTCTAGGACTCCTAGATCATAGGCAAGTCCAGACGGACACGGGGAGGACGCTTGATATCCACCCTCTTTATAAAGGGACAAAGCTTTTACTTTTCCCTCCCGTGCTCAATCGAACCCTTCCCCCGCCTCAAGCTCAAACACCCAAAGCTCAGGTCAGGTGCTCCGAACCTTCAGTCATGTCCGGATCCAGCCTTCAAGGCCGATGGATGCCCTCCTCCGTCACGGAAGAAGATATCAAAAGGTTGAGGGAGGCCAGGTATCTGACCCCCGAAATGTCGCATCGGCTGCCTCCCCGGGGGCAGGCCGTCCCCTCTCCTAAACCCAACGAGAGCGTCGTGTTCGTCTCCCACTTCCTCCGAGGTCTAGGTTTTGCACTGAATCCTTTCGTCAGGGGCTTGATGTTTTATTACGGGCTAGAGTTCCATGATCTAGCTCCGGACTCCTTCCTGCATATCATGACTTTTGTTGTCATATGCGAGGCCTTCCTCCGGGTTACCCCCCACTTTGGCTTATGGCTCAAGACCTTTGAAGTAAAGCCGAAGATGATCGAAGGGCAACATGCAGAGCGTGGAGGCACCTCAATACGCAAGATGACGGGACCTCCGTGGCCCAAAGGTTCCATCCCAGAGGTGTCTGCATTGTGGCAACAGGAGTGGTTCTACATCACGACTCCTAGAAGTGCCAAGTGGGCGGCCGCCCCCGTTTTTCGCTCGGGCCCTCCACCACGACTGATGTCATGGATCAGCAGAGGACTGAGCTGGGGTCCAGCCAAGGACGTGCCTTTACTGCAAGGCCGCATTCGAGATCTCTTCAACAAAGATCTCAGTTTGGTTGCGGTAATACAAGTTATGCAGGTTCGTCAAGTCCAGCCTTGCAAACGTCGGCCCGTTCGTTTGTGGGAGTTCAATCCCGAGGGTTCGCGTGCCATTCAAAATTTTCTCGGCCTGACGCACGAGGATATGTATAAGTTATTCTTCGGACCTCAAGTAGAGTGTCCGGAAATCACCGAGGACGTGGGCCTGAGTAGTAACCGCGCCGCCGAACAGGTAAGGAATCTTCCGGCCGAACATATTATCTTTCCTTCGTTACGAAGTTATTTCTGAGAGTTTGCTTTTTCGACCAGGACTGTCTAACAAAGGAGAAGTTGATTCGGTGTTTGGCCCCCCTCCTTGAGGGTTTAGAGAATCCGGTATTGGAAAAGATGCTTCAGACCGCACCTTGCCCGGATCCCTTGAGGGAAGATACTGTGGAGGATAATGCGGGCGGACGCGGGCCCCCAACGCTGCCTATTCTAACCGAGGGAGCGAGCATCTGCGTGAAGGAAGACGACCGGAAGAGGAAAAGGACTGCGCCCAGGAATTCGGAAGCCAAAGCTTCCAAACGGGAGAAGAAATCTTCCACCGGGGGCCCTACCTTTGGGGGCGCTGCTGCCGCACAAAGTCTGCGGGGGGATCAATTCTCCCGGGAGTCGTAAGTGACCCGAAAACTTTAATAGTACAGATATGCCATCCTTTTCTTCTGAGAAAATAACCACCGCATATATTTGTGCAGTTCGGGCCTTAACCCCTCTCAAATGAGCTCGTCTTCGGGGGATCTTCTTCCAGAGATGATGGAGAGCGAGACGCCTCCTCCGGACTCCTCCGCTCCGGAAGCGGGCGACCCTGAAGTGTCGTCGCGGAGGGCCTCTCCGAGTCCGAAGAGGCCAGAAGGTAATACTATTGATCCCCGAGGCTCCCAGTGTCCGGCTCCCGAAGAGAGCAGACAAAAGAGTCCGGCACTGTCTAGTGTGCGATCGGACATTCTGAGGGAGTTGGTGGGGCGAGCGGCCATCTCAGATGATCACCATGTACTGATGAATATGGTGATGGAGAGGATATCGTCCGCCGAAAGCAGATTGCATGAAGCCTTTATGAGTCTACTGACAGGCTTTGAGGTACGTAAAAGGGATGTGTAATAGTCCTGCACATGCTAGGTGTGCCCTGTGTAGATAGTAGCCCCTGAGACTCTGGTTGTCGTCGGAAACGATGACGAACGGAGGATCATATTCCCAGGTAATAACCATACTGCCTCTATGTGCAGGAGATGGAAGCTTCGGTGGTCAGCCGGACTAGCCAGTTTGCCCGTTTAGAATGGCAGTTGGATGCGGCAGATGCCGACATCGAGATTGTTAACAAAAGGCTTAACGAGGCGCAGGGTAAGTATCCTTGTCTGGTAAACGCCACATAGGAAGAGTATGATGCCAGTGTTTTTAACATGTTATGACTGCAGATGGAGCTGCCACTGTTGAAGACTTGCGGGCGGAACTTGCCCGAGCCAAGGAACAAGCAAGATTGGGTAATGCGGCTGCTTTGAAGGTGGCCGAAGAGTTGCGAGCCGAGAAGGCCGCACATGGCGAGAGCCGGGATAAGATGGCCAATATGGCCGTAGAATTAAAAGCCGCCATAGACCATTGCCGGGCTCTTGAAAAGGAAAACCAGGCGAAGGCATCGGACATTGAGAAGGCTGCTGCAACGGGAAAAGACCTCCGCTCTGCTATGAGGGCAAAGAAGGAGGAGCTGCGGGAAGCCGGGGATATTGTAGCCGGGAAGTCCTTTATGCTGCAGAGGAAGTACGAAGATCCACGGTATGCCCCTCTGGATCGGCTGTGGAGTTCAGAGGATGCGTACATGGATTTGGCGGCGAGCGTTGCCGATGCGGCCAAGTACTTCCAGAGTCAGACGGACCGTGAAGTAGACCAGCTGTTTTGGAAGCAATTCCTTTCTCCCGAGCGTCCAGTTTCGTTGACGGACCAATTAGCCGAATGGGCCGAACTAAATAGGTTGTACGGACTCTCCACGAGGTCTGTTGTGGATCAGCTATGGCCGGGAAGGTCAAAACCGAGCATCTTTTTCATCTTGGTGCAGCAGGTCCTCGATGTGGTGCCGCGCATAAATGCGATGAAGAGGTCGGCGTGCATAGAAGGCGCATGGATGGCCTTTGCCCATGCTAAAGCATACTGGGCAGAGATGGATGCTACCACTGTTGCAGCGCAGGACTCGGCCATAGGTCGAAGGGCTGTTGAGCACTACTTTGAGGAAGTTCTTGAGGGTGCTAGGTTGATAGAGACCCAGTCCTCAAAAAATATTATATTTGAGTGACATGTAATCTCATTGTAAGCGAAATGCTTTTATAAATTTTTATAAGGCTACTTTTATACTTTCGCCTGAAAGTAATGTTATGCCTCCTGGGCGGCCGTTTATGTATACATGTGTAGAACCTGAAAGATTGCAGTCGTTGGCTTCAACCCCCACGCATATAATGCGGAGGTGTTCGCAGAAACACGCGTTCACACTTAACCCAATGTCTTGGTCCTATTAAGGAGGTGATAGCGGAACGAGCGAGGCAACCAGACTATAATGCTTTAACACTTTCACTTAGCCATAGGAGTTTGACAGTGGGGCTACTAGATAGCCCCTGGTGGCTCCGCACTCTCCCGATCCCGGGGTGCGTATATGCATGGCCGGAAAGCGGCCCTTCATTAAGGTGGAGGAATTCTAACATTCCCATGGGTCATCGAGTGGTTGACCAGTCTCACGCTAGATCATGACAGTCAGTTTTCGGCTTTCTCTACTGAGGTGCTCATCCGGATGAACCAGGGCACAATCGCAGTAGTTCTCCTGGTGCTACCTTAGCCGGCAAACGGAACATAAGGCACCAAAACACAGGAGCCGGGCAAACCCAACATTTGACCAAAGACAATGATTCGGAGCTGATGCATATAGGGCCAAACTCGCGACGCTGAACACTCCCTAAGGTATTCGGTCTTTGTGGTATAAACCGGGCCTGAAGAATGGCCTTTGTAAGAAGCCACTTGTGTCCAGGTACGTGCATTGTTCAGGCGTGGCCACATGCCAAGACGTCAGCATCCTTCTCAACGGTGGATATGTATCAACAAGAGACAGTAAAAAAGGTTTACGCAGGGTCTTAATCTAAAAAGAATCCTTGGGTCGGGTCCCTGCTGCATGTCTGCGCCCGTGTCTCCGTTGTGCCGTATCCTGGACGGGTGTAGCACGATGATCATCTATAAAAGAGAGGAATTTAGGTAAAAAGGTTGTCGTGCAAAAGGATAGTTTTCTAAAGAAACCATGTATAATTCAAGATAAGAAGAAATCGCCACTCGTCTGCGTGCGTTGAGCCCCTTGTACTTTTGAAAGATAGGGGTGTGACCGTTTATTCGATATGAGTAGTGGCTCCAGACTTGATTAGTTGTGTCTGAGGTCTTGACGACCTATTGGATGCTCTTGATGGTCCGGGCGCCTTTAGTGTGTGGCTGCCAAGGCAGCCTCACTCTCTTCGGCGCGCAGAGATCGCTTTATACTTCTGTGCACTGAAATGATGCCACGTGGACCGGGCATCTTGAGTGTTAGGAGAAGTAGTGTGGTATTGCGTTAAAGCGATCGAAAGCTTCGCGTCCGAGTAGTGCTTGATAGCCACTTTGAAATGGAGCGATGTGGAAAGTTAAAAGCTCTCGACGGAAGTTATCGGGGGAGCCGAATATAACTTGTAGTAGGAGGGAGCCTTTACAACGAGCCCCTGGGCCTGGCGTTACTCCTTTAAAGGTAGTATTGCTATGGCGAAATTGTGTTGGGTCTAGCCCCATCCCGCGGATTGTATCCTGGTATATTAGGTTTAGGCTACTGCCGCCAGCCATCAAGACTCGTGTGAAGTGGTATCCGCCAATTACTGGGTCTAATACCAGGGCAGCCCATCCTACGTGCCGGATACTTGAGGAGTACTCGCGATGGTCAAAGGTGATTGGTTGAGACGACCAGTGGCGGGACTTCGCGGGGGCAGGCATTTTGGTATATTTTTCTGGGAGTGCCGCGTTGTTTTATCTCTTGATCATGTGCAACATGTTTACTGTTTTGACTTCGGGTGGAAATTTCTTTTGTTCCCCCTTGTCTTGCATGGGAGGTTCGTCCTCGTCTTCACTTGGTGTATCCTTCCCCTTGTGTATGGCGTTAAGTTTGCCGGACTGCTTGAAGACCCAACATTCTCTGTGGGTATGATTAGCAGGTTTCCTAGGGGTACTATGGATCTGACATACTTGGTCCAGAATTTTGTTGAGGCTGGACAGTTCATCCCTGGTGCCTTTGGAGGGCGTCTTTTGGTTTGGCCGAGGGACTTTGAATCCGGCATTTACTGTTGTGCCCTTGGTGTTGTCTTCTTTATTCCGGCGTTTGTTATTGTTGTTGCGCCGTGATTTCCCATTTCCATCTCTAACTTCAGATGTACTGGGGTCGCTGGTGCTGCATCTGGCTAGCCAGCTGTCCTCACCCGTGCAAAAGCGGGTCATGAGGTTTGTTAATGCGGCCATCGTTCTCGGCTTGTTTTGGCTGAGGTGTCTGGTGAGCCATTCGTCGCGGACGCTGTGCTTGAAAGCCGCTAAGGCTTCGGCGTCCGGACAGTCGACAATCTGGTTCTTTTTAGTAAGAAACCTATTCCAAAGCTTTCGGGCTGACTCTCCGGGCTGTTGAGTTATGTGACTCAGGTCGTCCGCATCCGGAGGTCGGACATAAGTCCCTTGAAAGTTTGCCCGAAAAGCGTCTTCGAGCTCTTCCCAACTTCCAATGGAGCTTTCAGGGAGGCCTTTGAGCCAGTGAAGAGCTGGCCCTTTGAGTTTGAGAGGTAAGTACTTGATTGCATGGAGATCATCCCCTCGAGACATATGGATATGAAGGATATAGTCCTCAATCCAGACCCCAGGGTCTGTTGTTCCGTCGTATGCTTCTATGTTTACGGGCTTGAATCCCTCTGGAAATTCATGGTCCAGCACCTCATCGGTGAAACATAGGGGGTGTGCGGCACTCCTGTAGCTGGGTGTGCCGCATTGTTCGGATGTTTGTTGTGTTGCATTGTATGCTGGGGCGCGCTTGCGTGGTCCATAGATGGATCTTGTTGCACCGTCCTTTGGGTGCGAGCCCTCGCATGGGTCGCGTGTTGTATTGTGAGCGGTGTTGAATGTCGTTCTGTGTTGGTAGAGGGGTCATCTATCCGACCGGGTGGCTGCTTTGATATTTGGTTGTGGGGGGTCTGAGGCCTCCTCATCGAATTCGGGTAGCAGCTTCCGCTTTGGGTAGCTCTTGGAGGGGCGATTGTCGCCGTACCTTGCTACAGTGTTGAGTATTTTGCTCCATCTGAATTGGAGCATGTTTTGCGCAGCCTTGAGCCTCCGCTTCTGCTTTTTGAGGCTCCTTGCGGTGGCAACGAGCCTTTTACGGGCATTCTGCTGCTCCGAGTGCCTATCCGGCGTTATGTCGTCCGGACCATTGTCATTGATAGGATTTGTTTGTTCGGTTTGATTATCCGGATTGCCGTTGTCTGGTAGTGGTTCGCCCTGCTCCAGCACTGGATCAATGTGATTACTATTTCTGTCGAGGCAGGATTTGGGGTGGCGCTTGCGTCGCCGCTTTGACTGCTTTTCGAGTGAACAATCCTTCGGTGCGTCCTTCCGCTCCTCGTCGTCATCTTTGGGTGCGTCCACCATGTATACGTCATATGACGAGGTGGCGTTCCAGGGTCGATAGGCGCTGGTTATTCATCGTCTCCTTCATCGGCGTCCATACCGTCAATGTCGTCGGAGTTGAAGTCGAGCATGTCGGTTAAATCGTCGACAGTGGCTACCAAGTGGGTGGTGGGTGGGCTTTGAATTATACAAGGGGCTCAACGCGCACAGACAAGTGGCAATTTCTTCTCATCTTGAATTATACATGGTTTCTTTAAACACTATCTTTTTGCACGACAACTTTTTCACCTAAATTCCTCTCTTTTACAGACGATCATCGTGCTACACCCGTCCAGGATATGGCACAACGGAGACACAGGCGCAGACGTGCAGCAGGGACCCGCTCCAAGGATTCTTTTTAGATTAAGACCCTACATAAACCTTTTTTACTGTCTCTTGTTGATACATATCCACCGTTGAGAAGGATGCTGACGTCTTGGCATGTGGCCACGCCAGAACAATGCACGTACCTGGACACAAGGGGCTTCTTACAAAGGCCATTATTTAGGCCCGGTTTATACCACAAATACCGAATACCTTAGGGAGTGTTCGGCATCGCTAGTTTGGCCCTATATGCATCAGCTCCGAATCATTGTCTTTGGTCAAATGTTGGGTTTGCCCGGCTCCTGTGTTTTTGTGCCTTACGTTCCACTTTACCGGCTAAGGTAGCACCAGGAGAACTACTGCGATTGTGCCCTGGTTCATCTGGACGAGCACCTCAGTAGAGAAAGCCGAAAACTGACAGTCATGATATAGCATGAGACTGGTGAACCACTCGATGACCTGTTGGAATGTTAGAATTCCTCCGCCTTAACAAAGGGCCGTTTTCCGGACAGGCATGTATGCACCCCGGGATCGGGGAGTGTGGAGCCACCAGGGGCTATCTAGTAGCCCCACTGTCAAACTCCTATGGCTAAGTGAAAGTGCTAAAGCATTATAGTCCGGTTGCCTCGCTCGCGCCGCTATCACCTCCTTAATAGGACCAAGACGTTGGGTTAAGTGTGAACACGTGTTTTTTGCGAGCACCTCTGCATTATATGCGTGGGGGTTGAAGCCGACGGCTGCAATCTTTCAGGTTATACACATGTATACATAAACGGCCGCCCAGGAGGCATCATATTACTTTCAGGCAAAAGTATAAAAATAGCCTTATAAAAATTTATAAAAGCATTTCGCTTACAATGAGATTACATATCACTCAAACATAATATTTTTTGAGCACTGGATCTCTATCAAACGAGCACCCTCAAGAACTTCTTCAAAGTAGTGCTCAGCAGCCATTCGACCTATGGCTGAATCCCGCGCTGCAACAGTGGTAGCATCCATCTCCACCCAGTATGCTTTAACACGGGCAAAGGCCATCCGTGAGCCCTCTATGCACGCCGACCTCTTCATCGTATTAATGCGTGGCACCACGCCAAGGAACTACTGCACCAAGCTGAAATAGTTGTTCGGTTTTGGCCTTTCCGGCCATAGCTGATCCACAACAGACCTCATGGCGAGTCCGGACAAGCTATTCAGTTCGGCCCATTTGGCTAATTGGTCAGTCAATGAAAGCGGACGCTCGGCAGAATGGAATTGTGTCCAAAACAGCTGGTCCACTTCACGGTCCATCTGACCCTGGAAGTACTTGGCCGCATCGGCAGCGCTCGCCGCCAAATCCATATACACATCCTCCGAACTCCACAGCCGATCCAAAGAGGCATACCGTGGATCTCCGAACTTCCTCCGCAACATAAAGGATTTCCCAGCTACAATATCCCCAGCTTCCCGCAGCTCCTCCTTCTTCGCCCTCATAGCAGAGCAGATGTCTTTTCTCATCGCAGCAGCCTTCTCAAGGTCCGATGCCTTCGCTAGGTTTTCCTTTTCAAGAACCCGGCAACGGTCGGCGGCGGCTTTTAATTCTATGGCCATCTTGGCCATCTTATCTCGGCTCTCGCCATGCGAGGCCTTCTCGGCTTTCAACTCTTCGGACGCCTTCAAAGTAGCCGCATTACCAAACCTCGCTTGTTCCTTGGCTCGGGCAAGTTCTGCCCGCAAGGCTTCAACAGTGGCAGCTCCATCTAAAGTCACAACATAATAAAGATACTGGCATCATGCTGCTCTTACTATGTGGTGTTTACCAGATAATGACACTTACCCTGTGCCTCGTCAAGCCTTTTGTTAACAAGCTCGATGTCGGCGTCTGCCGCATCCAACTGCCATTTTAAATGGGAAAACTCGCTAGTCTGGCTAGCCATCGGAGCTTCCATCACCTGGACATAGAGGCAGTATGGTTATTACCTGGGACTATGATCCTCTGTTCGTCGTCGTTTCCGACGACAACCAGAGTCTCAGGGGCTACTATCTACACAGGGCACACCTAGCATGTGCAGGACTATCATACATTATTTTACGTACCTCAAAGCCTGTCAGTAGACTCATAAAAGCTTCATGCAATCCGCTTTCGGCGGACGAGATTCTCTCCATCACCGTATTCATCAGCACACTGTGTTCATCTGAGATGGCCGCTCGCCCCACCAACTCCCTCAGAACATCCGATCGCACACCAGACGGTGCCGGACTCTTTTGTCTGCTCTCTTTGGGAGCCGGACACTGGGAGCTTCGGCGGTCAATGGGATTATCTTCTAGCCTCACCGGACTCGGAGAGGCCCTCCGCGATGACACTTCGGGGTCGCCCGCTTCCGAAGCGGAGGAGTCCGGAGGAGGCGTTTCGCTCTCCATCATCTCTGGAAGAAGGTCCCCCGAAGACGAGCTCATTTGAGAGGGGCAAAGGCCCGAACTTCAAAGATATATGCGGTGGTTATTTTCTCAGAAGAAAAAGATGGCATACCTATACTATTAAAGTATTTCGGGTCACTTACGACTCGCTAGAGAATTGATCCCCCCGCGGACTTTGTGCGGCAAAAGCACCCCCCAAGGTAGGACCCTCTGTGGGAGACTTCTTCTCCCGTTTGGAAGCTTCGGCTTCCGAATCCCTGGGCGCAGTCCTTTTCCTCCTCCGGTCGTCTTCCTTCATGGAGACGCTCGCTCCCTTGGTTAGAATGGGCAGCGTTGGGGGCCCGCGTCCGCCCGTATTATCCTCCCCAGTATCTTCCTTCAAGGGCTCCGGGCAAGGTGCGACCTGGAGCATCTTTTCTAGTACCGGATTGTCCAAACCCTCAGGGAGGGGGGCCGAACACCGAATCAACTTCGCCTTTGTTAGCCAGTCCTGGTCAAAAAGCGAACTCTCAGAAATAACTTCGTAACAAATGAGAGATAGTATGTTCGGCCGGAAGATTCCTTACCTGTTTGGCGACGCGGTTACTGCTCAGGCCCACGTCCTCGGTGATTTCTAGACACTCTACCTGAGGTCCGAAGAATGACTTGTACATCTCCTCGTGCGTCAGGCCGAGGAAATTTTGAATGACACGCGGTCCCTCGGGATAGAACTCCCACAAGCGAAGGGGCCGGCGTTTGCAAGGCTGGACTTGACGAACCAGCATAACTTGTATTACCGCAACCAAACTAAAATCTCCATTGAAGAGATCTCGAATGCGGCTTTGCAGTATAGGCATGTCCTTGGCTGGACCCCAGCTCAGACCTCTGCTGATCCATGACATCAGTTGTGGTGGAGGGCCCGAGCGGAAAACAGGGGCGGCCGCCCACTTGGCACTTCTAGGAGCCGTGATGTAGAACCACTCCTGTTGCCACAATTCAGACACCTCTGGAATGGAACCTTTGGGCCATGGAGCTCCCGTCATCTTGCATATTGAGGCACCTCCACACGCTGCATGTTGCCCCTCGATCATCTTCGGCTTTACTTCAAAGGTCTTGAGCCACAGGCCAAAGTGAGGGGTAACCCGGAGGAAGGCCTCACACACGACAATAAATGTCGTGATATGAAGAAAGGAGTCCGGAACTAGATCATGGAAATCTAGCCCATAATAAAACATCAAACCCCTGACGAAAGGATCCAAAGCAAGGCCTAGACCTCGGAGGAAGTGGGAGACGAACATGACGTTCTCGTTCGGTTCAGGGGAGGGGACGACCTGCCCTCGGGTAGGCAGCCGATGCAAAACCTCGGTGGTCAGATATCTGGCCTCCCTCAACTTTTTGATGTCTTCTTCCGTGACGGAGGAAGGCACCCATCGGGCTTGAAGGCTAGATCCGGACATGATTGAAGGTTTGGAGCACCTGACCTGAACTTTGGGTGTTTGAGCTTGAGGTGGGGGAAGGATTCGATTGAGCACGGGAGGGAAAAAATAAAAGCCTTGTCCCTTTATAAAGAGGGTGAATATCAAGCGTCCTCTCCGTGGCCGTTTGGACTTGCCTATAGTCTAGGAGTCCTAGAAGCGGTTGGGTTACCCACGCCCGTATTGATGAGAATCCCGGAATAAGGGGACACAATCTCTGCTTCGACGAGACGTGCCAAGGAAACCGCCTCGCATGACACGCTGAGGTGGGACAATAAAACGATTCGAATAAAGGCTTGGCCGTGGTGCGATGTCACGCTACGGAATACGTCAGCAGATTAGATTTGTGTAAATATTATTCTCTCTATGGAAGTATGTAGAAACTTATTTTGCAGAGCCGGACACTATCTTTGTGTTCAAAATCTTCTATGAAGTACTTGGAGGAGGAACCCGCCTTGCAATGCCGAAGACAATCTGCGTGCCGGACTCGTCGTCATTGAAGCCTGGTTCAGGGGCTACTAAGGGAGTCCTGGATTAGGGGGTGTCCGGATGGCCGGACTATACCTTTAGCCGGACTCCTGGACTATGAAGATACAAGATTGAAGATTTCGTCCCGTGTCCGGAAGGGACTTTCCTTGGCGTGGAATACAAGCTTGGCGATACAGATATATAGATCTCCTACCATTGTAACCGACTTTGTGTAACCCTAACCCTCTCCTGTGTCTATATAAACCGGAGGGTTTTAGTCCGTAGGACAAGATACAGAACAACAATCATACCATAGGCTAGCTTCTAGTGTTTAGCCTCTCCGATCTCGTGGTAGATCTACTCTTGTGCTACCCATATCATCAATATTAATCAAGCAGGACGTAGGGTTTTACCTCCATCAAGAGGGCCCGAACCTGGGTAAAACTTCGTGTCCCTTGCCTCCTGTTACCATCCGGCCTAGACGCACAGTTCGGGACCCCCTACCCGAGATCCGCCGGTTTTGACACCGACAGAGAGGATGCTGTTAATGTTGGGGAACGCAGTATTTCAAAAAAAATCCTATGATAACGCAAGATCTATTTAGGAGATGCATAGCAACGAGAGGCGGAGAGTATGTCTACGTACCCTCGTAGACTGAAAGCGGAAGCGTTATGAAACACGGTTGATGTAGCCGAACATCTTCGCGATCCAACCGATCAAGTACCGAATGCACGACACCTCCACGATCTGCACACGTTCAGCTCGGTGATGTCCCTCGTTCTCTTGATCTGGTTGAGACCGAGGGAGACTTTTGTCAGCACGACGATGTGATGATGGTGATGATGAAGTTACCGACGTAGGGCTTCGCCTAAGCACTACAACGATATGACCGAGGTGGAATTCTGTGGAGAGGGGCACCGCACATGGCTAAACAATCAACTTGTGTGTTCTAGGGTGCCCCCCTGCCTCCCGTATATAAAGGAGCAAGGGGGAGGACGGACAACCCTCATAGGCACACCAAGGGGGAGGAATCTTCCTCCTAGTAGGAGTAGGACTCCCCCCTTTCCTAGTCCTACTAGGAGAGGAAGGAAGGAGGGGGGAAGAGAAGTAAGGAGGGGGCGCCACCCCTCCCCCTAATCCAATTCAGACTAGGCCCATGGGGGGCATCCCTTGGCAGCCCCTCTCTATCTCCCCTAGGCCCAATAAGGCCCATTACTTTTCCGGTGGTTCTGATAACCCTTCCGGCACTCCGATATATATCCGGTGACCCCCGGAACTCATCCGGTGTCCAAATATTGTCATCCAATATATCAATCTTTATATCTTGACCATTTCGAGACTCCTCGTTATGTCCGTGATCACATCCGGGACTCCGAACTACCTTTGGTACATCAAAACACATAAACTCATAATACCGATCGTCATTGAACGTTAAGCGTGCGGACACTACGGGTTCGAGAACTATGTAGACATGACCGAGACTCATCTCCGGTCAATAACCAATAGAGGAGCCTGGATGCTCATATTGGCTCCCACATATTATACGAAGATCTTTATCGGTCAAACCGCATAACAACATACGTTGTTCCCTTTGTCATAGGTATGTTACTTGCCCGAGATTTGATCATCGGTATCATCATACCTAGTTCAATATCATTACCCACAAGTCTCTTTACTCGTTCCATAATACATCATCTCATAACTAACTCATTAGTCACACTACTTGCAAGGCTTATAGTGATGTGCATTACCGAGAGGGCCCAGAGATACCTCTCTGATACACGGAGTGACAAATCCTAATCTCGATCTATGCCAACTCAACAAATACCATCAGAAACACTTGTAGAGCATCTTTATAGTCACCTAGTTACATTGTGACATTTTATAGCACACTAAGTGATGAGGACATCAATACCATTGTTACACCCACAGCCCCTGTTGTTGTACATACTGGACCAATTACTAGAGCTCGCGCACGCCAATTAAATTACCAGGTACTTTCGTTTCTTGGTAACGATTCTAATGTTCATGAGAATATGATGCTACCTAAATTGGATACAATTTTTTTGCTTACAAATGAAGGGCCTAGCTTGGACAAGAAAGATGAACCTTGGAGCAAGTTCAAGCATGGAGATGATGGCGTGCGCAAGGGGAACAAGAACGGAGTTACAAGTGATGATTCCAGGACTTTCAAGCCACCATAATGAGTGCATGATGCCTTGGATGAAATATACAAGATGCCACTTCATAAATTTTGTCCAAAGGCTATCCTAGGTGCTGCGTCACCTTATTTTTGGGCCAGGCCCATGTAATTTAGGTCCAAAAGCTATCCTAGGTGCTATCCCATGATTATAGGTTGTTTTTAGAGTCTGTATGTGTGGGGAAACAAGAGTTAGGGTTGTTTTTGGACCCTTCCTCCAAGGGCCACGAATTCCCCCTGTCTCCTCCATATATATAGCCCTTAGGACATCGTTTAGACTTTGGGTTTTATTTAAATCAAAATTTTGCCATAGCTGCAACTTTGCGTACTTCGTTTGTGTTCAATGACCAGACTAAGATGTCACAAAACCCCACTTTGATCAATAAAGCTTTCATTTTATATTCGCAATATCCAGATTGCAATCTCGGTTTCTTGCTTGTTCTTCGTTTGCTCGTAGGAAACAGACCCTCGTGGTCAAGTTGATCGTGCTCCGGCGTGGTCAATAACCCCTCAGAAGTTGGTTTAGCGATTGCTAAGGCACGACGTCTCGCACGTTCGTAGTCGGATCGTCAAGGTCGACTCCCATAGAAAATGATAGCCACCATCTCATCGAAACATCGGGACACCTTCACCCCTATCAAGTGGTATCAGATTTCTAGGTTGCTCGGTGAGATTTTACAGTTTTTCGTAGTTTAGATCGAGTCCGTTCTTCATACCTACAGTCCACGAAAAAGCCAACAAAAAATTTAGGGTTAGTTCATCATATCCGAACCAACCTGAGCCTTTGCATAATGTTTTTAGGGTTTTGCATTGTTAAATTTGTGGTTGCATAGTCGTGTCTAGTTGCTAGTCTTAGTGTCTAGTCCTTTAGAGTTTCGAGTTCTGTTCACAAGTTGTCACGTCGTCGCCGCATCATCATCATCACCGCTGCCATATACCACCATCATCATCACCGCTGCCATATACCACCATCATCATCACCGCTGCCATATATCACCATCGCCTTCACCGCTGCCATATACCACATATCCACCGCCATCATGATAATCCGAGTCCACCTCCATCACCGATTCGCCACCAGTCTGAGTTCCACCACCCTACATATACCCGCCACCAGTCCGAGTTTCCACCAGATTCATCTCCGCCACCAGTCCAGTCCAGTATTTGTTGCTTTGTTTTGGATTTCCATATCATGCCATACTCCGAGTCGTGACAGAGTAGGACTCCCCAACTTTCGTGCTACCCGTAGTGGAAAGATAGTTCCAAACTCAAAAAAACTAAGTCTGGAAAATTCTGGCTAGGCAGTTTTTAGACCATTTGTAGACTTTTTCGAAAAAAATTGTTGCGGAGCAAAAAAAAGAGGAAAGAAAAAGTGCAAAAAAAGAAATAAAATCAGAGCATGCTCCTCCCTTGTTTATGTGCAGCGTCGTGATTTTGTTAGTGTTATAGGCTCGCGTCTCTAGCATGGTCTATCCTAGGACCAGCACAGTACCGTCGTTGAGCGTGTATTCAACTTTGCATCTCTGAATTGATTATTGCTGAACCTTTTTGCTACCATATCATAAGCCTTCCCAGCTCCACATACATCTACGTCGTGCGTTTGACTCTCCCTAGTAATCGCTCTATCCAAGCTTTGAGAGTTTTGACTACGACGGTTGCCGATCACCACCTGCTGCTGGGTATGAACTAGTAAGAATTTGAGATTTGCTTGACGGATTTGTGACATTGATGACCCACAACTATAGGGGATCTATCGTAGTCCTTTTGATAAGTAAGAGTGTCGAACCCAACGAGGAGCAGAAGGAAATGATAAGCGGTTTCCAGCAAGGTATTCTCTGCAAGTACTGAAATAAGTGGTAACAGATAGTTTTGTGATAGGATAATTTGTAACGAGCAACAAGTAACAAAAGTAAATAAAGTGCAGCAAGGTGGCCCAATCCTTTTTGTAGCAAAGGACAAGCCTGGACAAACTCTTATATAGAGAAAAGCGCTCCCGAGGACACATGGGAATATCATCAAGCTAGTTTTCATCACGCTCATATGATTCCCGTTCAGTACTTTGATAATTTGGTATGTGGGTGGACCGGTGCTTGGGTACTACCCTTACTTGGACAAGCATCCCACTTATGATTAACCTCTATTGCAAGCATCCGCAACTACAACAAAAGTATTAAGGTAAACCTAACCATAGCATGAAACATATGGATCCAAATCAGCCCCTTACGAAGCAACGCATAAAGTAGGGTTTAAGCTTCTGTCACTCTAGCAACCCATCATCTACTTATTACTCCCCAATGCCTTCCTCTAGGCCCAAACAATGGTGAAGTGTCATGTAGTCGACGTTCACATAACACCACTAGAGGAGAGACAACATACATCTCATCAAAATATCAAACGAATACCAAATTCACATGACTACTAATAGCAAGACTTCTCCCATATCCTCAGGAACAAAAGTAACTACTCACAAAGAATAAACATGTTCATAATCAGAGGGGTATTAATATGCATATAGGATCTGAACATATGATCTTCCACCAATTAAACCAACTAGCATCACCTACAAGGAGTAATTAACACTACTAGCAACCTACTAGCACCAATCCCGGACTTGGAGACAAGAATTGGATACAAGAGATGAACTAGGGTTTTGAGAGGAGATGGTGCTGATGAAGATGTTGATGGAGATTGCCCTCTCCCGATGAGAGGAGCGTTGGTGATGACGATGGCGATGATTTCCCCCTCTGGGAGGGAAGTTTCCCCGGCAGAACAGCTCCGCCGGAGCCCTAGATTGGTTCTTCCAAGGTTCCGCCTCGTGGCGGCGGAGTTTCGTCCGAGAAGATGGCTTATTATTTTTTTCCCATCGAAAGACTTCATATAGCAGAAGATGGCCACCGGAGGGCCACCAGGGGGCCCACGAGGCAGGGGGCGCGCCCAGGGGGGTAGGGCGCGCCCCCACCCTCGTGGGCAGGGTGTGGCCCCCTGGTGAAGTTCTTGCTCTTAGTATTTTTCTATATATTTGGAAAACATCTTCCGTGGAGTTTCAGGACTTTTGGAGCTGTGCAGAATAGGTCTCTAATATTTGTTCCTTTTCCAGCCCAGAATCCCAGCTGCCGGCATTCTCCCTCTTTATGTAAACCTTGTAAAATAAGAGAGAATAGGCATAAGTATTGTGACATAATGTGTAATAACAGCCCGTAATGCAATAAGCATGATGCAAAATGGACGTATCAACTCCCCCAAGCTTAGACCTCGCTTGTCCTCAAGCCAAAAGCCAAAATCAAAAAATATGTCCACATGTTTAGAGATAGAGGTGTCGATAAAAATAAAATACGGACATGAGGGCATCATGATCATTCTTAGAACATCAACTTATATAATTCTTGTCATATGATTTCTTATGCTAGAGTAGTAATTCAATCACAATTTCAAGTATGAATCGTAAACTTCGTTGAAAACTAACAAACTATAATCTTAGTCATTGGAGCAATTGCAATTTATTATAACATAGGAAAGAGTCAACATATAAGAGCTTTTAAGCAAATCCACATACTCAACTATCATATAGTCTTTCACAATTGCTGACACTCACGCAATACTTATGGGTATGGAGTTTTAATCGGACACAGAGAAAGATAGGGGCTTATAGTTTTGCCTCCCAACGTTTTACCTCAAGGGTAATGTCAACAATAATAGTTCATGAACACTCACATCCAATTAGCCATATATACCAGGATCTTTCCAACATACTGTGATTGCCAAAGGATAAAATGTAAAAAGGAAGGGTGAAGATCACCATGACTCTTATGCAAGGTAGGAGATAAAAGTAAAAGATAGACCCTTCGCAGAGGGAAGCAGAGGTTTTCATGCGCTTTTATGGTTGGATGCACAAAATCTTAATGCAAAAGAACGTCACTTTATATTGCCACTTGTGATATGGACCTTTATTATGCAGTCTGTCGCTTTTATTTCTTCCATATCACATGATCGTATAAAGCTTATTTTCTCCCACACTAATAAGTCATACATATTTAGAGAGCAATTTTTATTGCTTGCACCGCTGACAACTTACTTGGAGGATGTTACTCAATCCATAGGTAGGTATGGTGGACTCTCATGGAAAAACTGGTTTAAGGGTATTTAGAAGCACAAGTAGTATCTCTACTTAGTGCGATGAATTTGGCTAGCATGAGAGGGAAAGGCAAGCTCAACCATGTTGGATGAACCATGACAATATAATTTATCTCGGATGTAAGAAAACATAACCCATTACGTTGTCTTCCTTGTCCAACGTCAACTATTTTAGCATGTCATATTTTAATGAGTGCTCATAATCATAAAAGATGTCCAAGATAGTATATATATATGTGAAGACCTCTCTTTCTTTATTACTTCCTATTAATTGCAACGATGACCAAAACTATGTTTGTCAACTCTCAACAACTTTTATTCATCATACTTTTTCTATGTGAGCTCATTACTCTCCATAAGATCCATATGATCTCTTTGTTTCTTTTTATTTCTTTCTCTTTTCTTTTATTCACTTAGGATCATGGCAAAATAATCAAGCCCTTGACTCAACACTAATCTTTATTATATATAGCTCACGGACTCGATTACATAGAAGGATAATAAAGCAAAATTCACAACTAGATCATACTAAAAACTTTATGCTACTAGATCAATATATTATCAAAAGGATCGAACTAAGAAAATGGTAAAGACAGAAGTGATGGTGATACGATACCGGGCACTCCCCCAAGCTTGGCAGTTGCCAAGGGGAGTGCCCATACCCAGGTGATTATGTCTCTCTTTTCGTGGGTGGTGATGTGATGTTCTTGGCGATGATGCCCCTCAGGATACGATTCTCCTCCTCGAGCTTATTGACTTGCTGCTTGAGGTCCATTATTTCCTTTCAGAGTTTTCCTGTAACAGCCAAAGCTCCCTGCACCCAAGGGTGTTGCATAGCTGCGGGAGAACAAGTGACACTCTTTTTCATATTCTCATAAGAAAGAAATCTAACATTGGAAGGGATAACCGAGTTTGGAATAGCCGAGCTCTGGAGTTCTCCCAGTGTGAATCTAGCTCGAAAGTGGGAAGTGACTTCTTGATCCTCTTCCATGGCATCTATCCTCTTCAATTCGGCCTCCATCTCTTCCTCCGTTGCTGGCCCAAAGAGGTCAACATTGTTGTTTGTCATTGATCTCGGTGCCGGGTGAGACACCCGGCTCTCCCCGATTGACTCTTGCGAAGACATCTTGCTCTAATCTGCAGCAGCAACAGCTCAAAACACAAAACAGAGGATAATTGCGTGATACAGGAGTCAAAACCTCCGAGATATTATATAATGAATTTTTACCGACCAAAATATGTGTCGTGTACGAAAACGGAGTCCGGAGAGCACACGAGGTGCCCATGAGGTAGGGGGCGCGCCCTCCACCCTCGTGGAGCCCTCGTGTCCTTCCCGGATTGCTACTTATTTTTCTATTTTTCTAAATATTCCAAAACGGAGAAATATTGCCTTAAAAACTGTTTTGGAGTCGGTTTACTTACCGTACCACATACCTATTCTTTTTCGGAGTCTGAAACTGTAACATCCCAAATTTTCAATTTGGAATGTTATACAATAGATCATCTTTGCATATCAAATTTTATTGCATTTTGGTTGATCCTAGAAATTTCACGCAACTCAAGGACCCTCGAAGAGAGTTGGGGATTTCGTTATTTTCATATTTGAGTTTGCTCAAATTTGGAAAATAGGATCATTTGATTTTATTTATTTTATCTTCAATTATTTCTATTACAAAAATATGAGAGAGGGGATAAAATGACTTTCCCAAAATAAAGAAAAATTGAGGATTTGATAATAAAATCAAATAAGATTTTATTTTGGTTTTATTTGCTATTTTATTTGAATTTAGGAAAAATGCGCGTTTTTCAAAATAGCATTTAGACCCCAAATAAATGTTCATCCTGTCCAGCTTGATTTTAGAAGCCGAGGAAAATTTATTTCGGGATTTTTGGAGTCCGTTTAGTATTTCTTTTGTTTTTCTGCGCGCAAATTATTTAAAAAAAAGTGCGAATCGAATTAGAGCCGGTTTCGGCCCGGACTCCTACCGGCCGGGCTTTATATAGCGCCACCCCGGGGCCCGATTAGCCCATGCCGCCACCGCCGCCGGACCCGCCCGCCGAGGTTGCCCCGCCGCCGTTTTTTTTAGAAAAATTGTTCGGTTTTTCCGTTGGTTTTTTTTTCAGATTCATTTTTTTAGTTAGATCGGTTTTTTCGGTTTAGTTTAATTAGCGAGCGTTCACTCGTTCGTTCGTTTTAACAAACGCGTTCATCATTTAGATCCAGATAATGAACGTTCATTCGTTAATCTGTTCGTCGTTTTTCTTTTTCTCGGATTTTCCGCGATTATTTCTGATCGTGATTTCTGATCCAATTTCGTTTTAGTATAACTTGTTGCTCGTTTATCGGAATCAGGCGATTCAAGCGCCTGGAGTTTTGTCTCGAAACCCTATTTCCGTTTAACCAACTCAAACAAGTTTTTGCCCCTGTAAAAATTGACCTAGATCCAGAATAGTAAACGAAGCTTGTTTCTTTTACCGTTTGTCTTTCGTTGCTTCATTCGATTTGATTCTTTTTGCCAACCGGAGTTCATAAGTTGAACTATCTGGTTAGATCTATTATTTGAGTTTTAAATGTGCATTAGATGAGTGCTTATTGTATGCTTGTTTGTTTGTGATAGAGTACCCGGAGTGCGCCGCTTGCTACTTCGAATCGCTAGGTTTTGTGGATCATCAGCAAGGCAAGTAACACTTTGATCATACCTCCTACTACCAAGTTTTTATTGCATTAGATCAATCCTCACAAATTATATGATTAGGATCTAATTAAATTGTGGATTTTGGGGAGTAGATGAGGTAGTACCTATTACCTATTTCATTATCAAACCTTTGGGAGTTACTTCTACATTTGCTTATATTTGCCATGCTATGCTAGTAGACGTGGATTGGGTGAGTGTATCCATGACAGATGTGAGATTGTTAAATTAATGGTTTGTCTAAGGTGGCAACTTAAACACACATCTAGGTGGATTGAGGCACCTGGGTATTCCAGCGATTGCCTGTTTTCTTTTAGACCGCCACCCAGGCTCAAAGGGATCATGAGATTATTCATACTAGAAACTTCCGTGTGCAGCCACAAGCTACTATGGGCTCTAGCATAGTTGACTAAGTCATGCGAACTCTTATAGTGGTAGACTAGTAGATGTAGGGGATGTAGGTTGGTACGGTCTACCCGTTCATAAGGTGCAAGCGCTTCTGAAAGACTATGTCTCGGTCATCCGTTTATCAAACACCATGTAGTGCGAGAATCTCAACGGAGGAGATCGAGTCTTGTGGGGAAAAGTGTGCAAACCTCTGCAGAGTGTATAAACTAATCATGGTTAGTCGTGTCCCCGGTTATGGACAACTTGAGTATCTAGTACTTGGATTATCATGTGAATCTCATCATGTTACTCTAATTAATTTTGTTGGGTTTTTAATGATGATACTTAATTGGGATTGAGAGGGTGTATACACTCTCAATGTTTAACAACTACCATGATAGTTAAATAAAATTTATTCCTTTGCAGTAGGGAAAAATTGGCTTTATGCAAAAATGGTAACCATAGAGCTTTCCACCAGCCAAATATGCATGTAGTATAGCCTTATTCTTTCATTGCTCTCTATGTGTTACTTTGCTAGCATATTCCATGTGCTGACCCATTTCGGGCTGCAACGTTCATGTTGCAGACTTTTCAGACGACGAGTAAGGTGCCTTAGGTCATGGTTCTATACTCAGTGATGCCGTTGGAGTTGATGGACTAACTTATCTTCCAAGCCTTCCGTTGTTATCGTTATTAGATGGCCTTAAGCCATATTTTATTGTAATAAGTTCTCTTTTGAGACATTCGATGTAATAAGTGTGTGATTGCTACTCTGTTATAAATCCTTCAAGTACTATGTGGTGTCAGCATTACTGATCCAGGGATGACACTGGAGCACAGAGATTGGACCGTTTGAGGTCTGGTCGCTACAGGAACGTTCCGAAAAGTGTCCCTTATGTATTCCTCCGGGGTTACGGTTTCAATAACATTGGTTTCAACATTTATGGGATTACCTGAGATATAATGTTTAATTCTTGGACCATTCACCACCTTCGGATTTGTGCCTTCGAAGTTGTTGATTTTTATAGCACCGGAACGATAGACCTCCTCGATAACGTAAGGACCTTCCCATTTGGAGAGAAGTTTTCCTGCCAAAAATCTTAAACGAGAGTTGTATAGCAATACATAATCACCTACATTAAACTCACGCTTTTGTATTCTTTTCTCATGCCATCTTTTAACTTTTTCTTTAAACAGCTTGGCATTTTCATAGGCTTGGGTTCCCCATTCATCAAGTGAGCTAATATCAAATAGCCTCTTCTCACCGGCAAGTTTGAAATCATATATGATCTCTTTAATAGCCCAATATGCCTTGTGTTCTGGTTTGAGAGGTAACTGACATGCTTTTCCATAAACCATTTTATACGGAGACATACCCATAGGATTTTTATATGCAGTTCTATATGCCCATAATACATGATCAAGTTTCTTGGACCGATTCTTTCTAGATCTATTAACAGTCTTTTGCAAAATTAATTTGAGCTCTCTATTACTCAATTCTACTTGACCACTAGACTGTGGGTGATAAGGAGATGCAATTCTATGATTAACATCATATTTAGCAAGCATTTTACGGAAAGCACCATGAATAAAATGTGAACCACCATCAGTCATTAAATATCTAGGGACTCCGAATCTTGGAAAAATAACTTCTTTAAGCATTTTAATAGAAGTGTTATGATCAGCACTACTAGTTGGAATAGCTTCTACCCACTTAGTAACGTAATCAACAGCAACTAAAATATGTGTATATCCATTAGAGGAAGGAAAGGGTCCCATATAGTCAAAGCCCCAAACATCAAATGGTTCGATTACGAGTGAATAGTTCATAGGCATTTCTTGATGTCTACTAATATTACCAATTCTTTGACATTCATCACAAGATAAGACAAACTTACGGGCATCCTTGAAGAGAGTAGGCCAATAAAAACCAGATTGCAATACCTTATGTGCAGTTCTATCTCCAGCATAGTGTCCTCCATAAGCTTCGGAGTGACACTTGCGTAGGATCTATTCCTGTTCATGCTCAGGTACACAACGTATAATAACACCATCTACTCCTTCTTTATAAAGATGTGGGTCATCCCAAAAGTAATGCCTCAAATCATAGAAGAACTTTTTCTTTTGCTGGTATATGAAACTAGGTGGTATAAACTTAGCAACAATGTAATTAGCATAATCAGCATACCATGGAGCAGTATGAGAAGCATTTATGACATTTAATTGCTCATTAGGAAAGCTATCATCAATAGGAAGTGGGTCATCAAGCACATTTTCTAACCTAGACAAGTTGTCTGCAACGGGGTTCTCAGCTCCCTTTCTATCAACAATATGTAAGTCAAATTCTTGTAGCAAGAGAACCCATCTAATAAGTCTAGGTTTAGCATCTTTCTTTTCCATGAGATATTTAATAGCAGCGTGATCAGTGTGAATAGTTACTTTAGAATCAACAATATAAGGTCTGAACTTATCACAAGCAAATACAACTACTAAGAATTCTTTTTCAGTGGTAGCATAATTTCTTTGAGCATTGTCTAGGGTTTTACTAGCATATTGAATAACATTTAATTTCTTATCAACTCTTTGTCCTAGAACAGCACCTACAGCATAATCACTAGCATCACACATATTTTCAAAGGGTAAATTCCAATCAGGTGGCTGAACAATAGGTGCAGAAATCAATGCTTTCTTAAGTATTTCAAATGCTTCTACACAATCATCATAAAAAAACAAATGGTATAACCTTTTGTAATAAATTAGTCAGAGGCCGAGAAATTTTTGAGAAGTCCTTAATGAACCTCCTATAAAATCCAGCATGACCAAGGAAACTTCTTATACCTTCGATGTCCTTGGGACATGGCATCTTTTCAATAGCATCAACCTTGGCTTTATCAACTTCAATACCTCTTTCAAAAACTTTGTGCCCCAAGACAATACCTTCATTAACCATAAAGTGGCACTTTTCCCAATTCAAGACAAGATTAGTTTCTTCACATCTCTGCAAAACTCGATCAAGGTTGCTCAAGAAATCATCAAAAGAAGATCCATAGATGGAAAATCATCCATGAAAACCTCACAAATCTTTTCACAAAAGTCAGAGAATATAGCCATCATGCATCTTTGAAAGGTATCAGGTGCATTACATAGACCAAAAGGCATACGTCTATAAGCAAAAGTACCAAAAGGGCATGTAAAAGTAGTCTTTCATTGATCTTTGGCTGACACAGGTATTTGAGAGAAACCGGAATAACCATCCAGAAAGCAAAAATGTGTATGCTTGGATAATCTTTCTAGCATTTGATCGACAAAAGGTAAGGGGTAATGATACTTTTTAGTTGCCTTATTTAATTTGCGGAAATCAATTACCATCCTATAACCTGTAATAATTCTTGGAGGAATCAATTCATCTTTATCATTAGGAACGACAGTAATACCTCCCTTCTTAGGGACACAATGGACAGGACTTACCCACTGACTATCAGCAACGGGATAGATTATACCTGCCTCAAGGAGCTTTAGTATTTCCTTTCTTAGCACTTCTTTCATTTTAGGATTCAGCCGTCATTGATGATCACGAACTGGTTTAGCATCTTCTTCCAAATTAATTTTATGTTGACATAGAGTGGGACTAATGCCCTTAAGATCATCAAGAGTATACCCAATAGCAGCACGGTGCTTCTTCAGAGTTTTCAATAATCTCTCTTCCTCATGCTCTGAAAGGTTAGCACTAATAATAACAGGATATATCTTTTTCTCATCAAGATAAGCATATTTAAGAGTATCAGGTAACGGTTTAAGCTCAAACACGGGATCACCCTTGGGTGGAGGAGGATCCCCTAGGATTTCAACAGGTAAATTATTTTTCAGAATAGGTTCTTGTTTAAAGAATACCTCATCTAATTCCCTTCTTTCATTCATAAACATATCATTTTCATGGTCTAGCAAATAATGTTCTAAAGGATCACTAGGAGGTATGACAATAGAAGCAAGACCAATAATTTCATCCTTACTAGGTAATTATTATTCACGGTGTTGTCTACTAAATTTAGAGAAATTAAATTCATGAGTCATATCATCTAGACCGATAGTAACAACATCTCTTTTGCAATCTATGGTAGCATTAACAGTGTTCAAGAAGGGTCTACCAAATATAATGGGGCACTATCTTGTGGGGAACCAAGAACAAGAAAATCAGCAGGATATTTAGTTTTCCCACACAAGACTTCAATATCTCTAACAATTCCCATTGGTGAAATAGTATCTCTATTGGCAAGTTTAATTGTGGCATCAATATCTTCTAACTCAACAGGTGCAATATCATGCATAATTTATCTATAAAGGCTAATAGGTATTGCACTAGCACTGGCACCCATATCACATAAGCCATGATAACAATGATCTCCTATTTTAACAAAAATAACAGGCATGCCTACCACAGGTCTAGGTTTATCTTTAGCACAAGGTTTAGCAATTCTAGCAGTTTCATCACAGAAATAAATAACATGCCCATCAATATTATCAGACAAGAGATTTTTAACAATAGCAATATTAGGTTCAACTTTAACTTGCTCAGGAGGTGTATATGTTTTAATATTGCTTTTACAAACTACAGTTGAAGCTTTAGCATGATCCTTTATCCTAACAGGGAAAGGTGGTTTCTCAACATAAGAAGTAGGAACAATATGATCATTATAAGTGACAATCTTTTCTTCAACTTTAATAGGTGCATCTACTTTTACTTCTATGGGAGGATGATATTTAAACCACTTCTCCTTGGGGAGATCAACATAAGTAGCAAAAGATTCACAGAAAGAAGCTACTATCTCAGAGTCAAGTCCATATTTAGTGCTAAATTTACGAAAAATATCGGTATCCATAAAAGATTTAACATAATCAAAACTAGGTGTTATACCTGACTCCTTACCTTTGTCGAGGTCCCAATCTTTAGAGTTGCGTTTAATTCTTTCCAATAAATCCCATTTGAATTCAATAGTCTTCATCATAAAAGAACCAGCACAAGAAGTATCAAGCATGGTGCGATTGTTATCAGAAAGCCGAGCATAGAAATTTTGAATAATCATTTTTTCTCGAGAGCTCGTGATTGTGGCATGAATATAACATTGATTTAAGCCTCCCCCAAGCTTGAGCGATGCTTTATCCTTCGCGAGGCCAAAAATTATATATGTAATTGCGATCATGATGAACAAGACGCATAGGATAAAACTTCTGATGAAATTCCAATTTCAATCGTTTGTAATTCCAAGACCCCATATCATCACATAGCCTATACCATGTCGATGCATCTCCCTTCAAAGATAAAGGGAAGACCTTCTTATTAACAACATCTCCGGGTAAACCTGCAAGCTTAAATAATCCACAAACTTCATCCACATATATCAGATGCTCATCAGGATGTTTTGTTCCATCTCCTAAAAAGGGATTAGCTAGCAGTTTTTCTATCATACCCGAAGGAATTTCAAAGCAGACATTTTCATTTTTAGTAGGTTGAGGAGCAACTCTTTGCTCTACTGGTCGGGGTGAAGATACCCCGAACAAGCCCCTCGGAGGATTACTTTCCATAGTAACAAGTGACAGTAAATTTCAGCACACTATATAAATTTTGCCTTACCAAATTCCACCTACCAAAGGCGCTTCACTCCCCGGCAACGGTGCCAGAAAAGAGTCTTGATGACCCACAAGTATATGGGATCTATCGTATTCCTTTCGATAAGTAAGAGTGTCAAACCCAACGAGGAGCAGAAGGAAATGATAAGCGGTTTCCAGCAAGGTATTCTCTGCAAGTACTGAAATAAGTGGTACCAGATAGTTTTGTGATAGGATAATTTGTAACGAGCGACAAGTAACAAAAGTAAATAAAGTGCAGCAAGGTGGCCCAATCCTTTTTGTAGCAAAGGACAAGCCTGGACAAACTCTTATGTAGAGAAAAGCGCTCCCGAGGACACATGGGAATATTGTCAAGCTAGTTTTCATCACGCTCATATGATTCGTGTTCGATACTTTAATAATTTGGTATGTGGGTGGACCGGTGCTTGGGTACTGCCCTTACTTGGACAAGCATCCCACTTATGATTAACCTCTATTGCAAGCATCCGCAACTACAACAAAAGTATTAAGGTAAACCTAACCATAGCATGAAACATATGGATCCAAATCAGCCCCTTATGAAGCAACGCATAAAGTAGGGTTTAAGCTTCTGTCACTCTAGCAACCCATCATCTACTTATTACTTCCCAATGCCTTCCTCTAGGCCCAAACAATGGTGAAGTGTCATGTAGTCGACGTTCACATAACACCACTAGAGGAGAGACAACATACATCTCATCAAAATATCAAACGAATACCAAATTCACATGACTACTAATAGCAAGACTTCTCCCATGTCCTCAAGAACAAAAGTAACTACTCACAAAGCATAAACATGTTCATAATCAGAGGGGTATTAATATGCATATAGGATCTGAACATATGATCTTCCACCAATTAAACCAACTAGCATCAACTACAAGGAGCAATTAACACTACTAGCAACCTACTTGCACCAATCCCGGACTTGGAGACAAGAATTGGATACAAGAGATGAACTAGGGTTTTGAGAGGAGATGATGCTGATGAAGATGTTGATGGAGATTGCCCTCTCCCGATGAGAGGAGCGTTGGTGATGACGATGGTGATGATTTCCCCCTCCGGGAGGGAAGTTTCCCCGGCAGAACAGCTCTGCCGGAGCCCTAGATTGGTTCCGCCAAGGTTCCGCCTCATGGCGGCGGAGTTTCGTCCGAGAAGATGGCTTATTTTTTTCCCATCGAAAGACTTCATATAGTAGAAGATGGCCACCGGAGGGCCACCAGGGGGCCCATGAGGTAGGGGCCGCGCCCAGGGGGGTAGGGCGCCCCCCCCCCCCACCTTCGTGGGCAGCGTGTGGCCCCCTGGTGAAGTTCTTGCTCTCAGTATTTTTTATATATTTGGAAAACGTCTTCTGTGGAGTTTCAGGACTTTTGGAGCTGTGCAGAATAGGTCTCTAATATTTGCTACTTTTCCAGCCCAGAATCCCAGCCGCTGGCATTCTCCCTCTTTATGTAAACCTTGTAAAATAAGAGAGAATAGGCATAAGTATTGTGACATAATGTGTAATAACAACCCGTAATGCAATAAATATCGATATAAAAGCATGATGCAAAATGGACGTATCAGACACCCACCACCACCTCTTGTTAGTAGTCTGTAGGATCATATTCTTGTGTGTTTCTATTGTTGCTAACCATGGCAGGATCACAAGCCGACGAGACTGACTGGGAGAACATGACGAATAAGGAGTTGCTCGATAAATTTCAGCAAATGATGTGTGGACAGGTGCAAGATGTCCTAAACAGATTTGAAGAGGCCATGGAGAAGATAGATGGCATGGAGAAAATGTTTGAAACAAAGCTCGATAACAAGTTTAATGAATTGCTCGTGCGTCTTCCACCACCACCACCGGCTGCACCTAACGCACCTCTACAACAACAACAACAACAACAACGACGACGACGACGACGACGACGACAAACGACGACGACAACGAAGACAACGATACTACGACTACTACTACTACTCCTGCTACTACTGCTACTGCTTCCTACTGCTACTACTGCTACTACTGCTACTACTGCTACTGCTGCTACTGCTACTGCTACTACTCCTGCTACTACTGCTACTACTACTACTACTACTCCTGCTACTACTGCTACTAGTGCTACTACTGCTACTACTGCTACTACTGCTACTCCTACTACTACTGCTGCTGCTGCTACTACTACTACTGCTACTACTACTACTACTACTACTAATACTACTACTACTACTACTACATGAATTAATTCAAAAATTGCAGTGTTTAAGACAAGGAAAAAATTCTGTAGAAGAATATTATCAGGAATTACAAACTAGCATGATTAGATGTGGTATTGTTGAGGAGAATGAAGCTATGCTTGCATTTTTTTATGGGTGGATTAAATAGAGAGATGCGGACCATTCTAGAGTATAAGGAGTATAATAATATCACTCGTTTATTCCATCTTGCTTGTAAAGCTGAACGTGGAGTGCAGGATCGACAGGCAATGGTGCGAACTAACTTTTCTGCAGGTCGATCTTCATCATGGACACCACGTGCATCGTCTACTTCCACTACACCAGCACCTCCATTAGGTGCCACCTCCAGCCATGATACAAGAAAGCAGGCACAACCACCACTATCTGCCAAGAGCACACCTGTCGGGCCTGCGCAGAGCTCTTCTTCTTCCATGGCATCAACAGGGCACACAAGTGATATTATTTGTCGTCATTCTAAGGGAAGAGGACATTTTGCGAGAGAATGCAAATCTCAATGTGTGATGATTGCTACTGAGGATGGTGGGTATGAGTCCGCTAGTGACTATGATGAGGAGACTTTGGCTCTTATTACAGATGAAGAACACGGTGGAGATGATTCTGATCATGAGATGCAATACATGGCTGCTGAAGATGCTGACAGGTATGCATGTTTAGTTGCTCAACGTGTTTTGAGTGTGCAGGTTACACAAGCTGAGCAAAATCAGAGGCATAATTTGTTCCATACAAAGGGAGTTGTGAAGGAACGTTCTATTCGCGTCATCATAGATGGAGGGAGCTGCAACAACTTGGCTATCATGGAGATGGTGGAGAAGCTCTCTCTCACCACAAGAATGCATCCACATCCTTACTACATCCAATGGTTCAACAACAGCGGCAAGGTTAAGGTAACATGTACCGTTCATGTGCATTTTACTATCTTACATATGATGATTATGTTGATTGTGGTGTGGTACCTATGCAAGCATGTTCCTTATTACTTGGTAGGCCATGGCAATTTGATAAAAAAATTGTACACCATGGTAGAAACAATCAGTATACTCTTGTTCATAATGATAAAAATATTACTTTCCTTCCTATGACTCCTGATTCCATTTTGAAAGATGATGTTAATAGAGCTAATAAAGCAAAACAGGAGAAAAATAAGAGTGAAAATCAGATTGTGGCAAAAGAATTTGAGCAACAATGAAACCTAATAATAAACCATCTAGTGTTGCTTCTGAAATTAAATTGAAAAGTGCATGCATGTTTACTTGCCACAAAATCTGATATTGATGAACTAGATTTCAGCAAATCTCTTTGTTATGCTTTTGTGTGCAAAGAGGCATTATTTTCATTCGAGGACGTGCCTTCCTCTTTGCCCCCTACTGTCACTCACATTTTGTAGGAGTTCGCTCGATAGGGGTGAAGGTGTACCGGTGTTTCGATGAGATGGTGGCTATCGTTTTCTATGGGAGTCGACCTTGACGATCCGACTACGAACATGCGAGACGTCGCGCCTTAGCAATCGCTAAACCAACTTCCGAGGGGTAATTGACCACGCCGGAGCATGATCAACCTGATCACGAGGGTCTGTTTCCTGCGAGAAAACAAAGAACAAGCAAGAAACTAAGATTGCAATCTGAATATTGCGAATATAAGATGAAAGCTTTATTGATCAAGGTGGGGTTCTGTGACGTCTTGGTCTAGTCATTGAACACAAACGAAGTATGCGAAGTTGCAGCTATGGCGAACTTTTGATCTACACAAAACCTAAAGTCTAAACGATGCCCTAAGGGCTGTATATATGGAGAGAGGGGAGAATTTCGTGGCCCTTGGAGGAAGGGTCCGAAACCAACCCTAACTCTTGTTTCCCCACACATAAGGACTCTAAAAACAGCCTATAATCAAGTATTTCGAAATTACATGGGCCTGGCCCAAAAATAAGGTGACGCAGCACCTAGGATAGCCTCTGGACGAAATTTATGAAGTGGCATCATTATGGTGGCTTCAAAGTCCTAGAATCATCACTTGTAACTCTGTTCTTGTTCCCCTTGCGCACGCCATCATCTCCATGCTTGAACTTGCTCCAAGGTTCATCGTTCTTGTCCAAGCTAGGCCCTTCATTTGTAAGCAAAACAAATGTATCCAATTTAGGTAGAATCATATTCTCATGAACATTAGAATCGTTACCAAGAAACGGAAGTACCTGGTAATTTAATTGGCGTGCGCGAGCTCTAGTAATTGGTCCAATATGTATAGCAGCAGGGGATGTGGGTGTAACAATGGTATTGATGTCATCATCATCCTCTGCTTCTTGAAATGAAGTCGTCCTCGATGGAAGCTCATCTTCCTCACCCAAATAAGGCTTCAAATCTGCAATGTCAAAAGTGGGACTAACCCCAAAATCTGCAGGCAGCTCAAGTTTATATGCATTGTCATTTATTTTCTCTAAGACCTTAAAAGGATCATCAGCACGTGGCATTAGCTTTGATTTGCGCAAATTAGGAAATCTATCCTTACACAAATGTAACCAAACAAGATCTCCAGGTGCAAACACAACATGTTTTCTACCCTTATCTTCAACAAGTTTATATTTAGCATGCATTCGCTCAATGTTTTCCTTAGTTAACTCATGTGTTTTTAAAATCAATTCAGCATGTTCTTTAGCATCAAAATTAACCTTCTCCGAAGATGGAAGAGGCAACAAATCAATAGGTGCACGAGGTAGGAAACCATACACAATTTCAAAAGGGCACATCTTAGTAGTAGAATGTAATGAACGATTATAAGCAAATTCAATATGAGGCAAGCATTCTTCCCACATTTTCTTATTATTCTTCAAAACAGCCCTAAGCATAGTAGACAATGTTCTATTGAGTACTTCAGTTTGTCCATCAGTTTGGGGGTGACAAGTAGTACTAAAAAGCAGTGTAGTCCCCAACTTAGCCCATAAACATCTCCAAAAGTGGCTAAGAAATTTAGTATCACGATCTGAAACAATAGTATTTGGCACACCATGCAAGCGAATAATTTCACTAAAGAACAAATTAGCAACATTAACAGCATTATCGCTTTTATGACATGGTATAAAGTGTGCCATTTTCAAGAACCTATCCACAACAGCAAATATGCTATCCCTCCCCTTCTTTGTTCGAGGTAAACCTAAAACAAAGTCCATAGATATATCCTCCCAAGGAACACTAGGTACAGGCAAAGGCATATATAAACCATGAGGATTGAGTCGTGACTTTACTTTTTGACATGTAGTGCAGCGAGCAACAAAACGCTCAACATCCCGTCTCATCTTTGGATAAAAGAAATGTGTAGCAAGTACGTCCTCCGTCTTCTTCACGCCAAAGTGTCCCATTAGTCCTCCTCCATGCGCCTCCTTCAACAACAAAAGATGAACGGAGCTAGCTGGAATGCATAGCTTGTTAGCACGGAACACATATCCATCATTAACGACGAACTTGTTCCACGTTCTTCCTTCTTTACAATTCTGCATTACAACTTTAAAATCAGCATCATGCACATGCTGATCTTTGATGGTCTCCAAACCAAATATTTTGAAGTCAAGTTGTGAAAGCATAGTATAGCGACGAGACAATGCATCAGCAATAACATTTTCTTTACCCTTCTTGTGTTTAATAACATAAGGGAAAGTCTCGATGTATTCAACCCATTTAGCATGTCTGCGATTCAGTTTAGCTTGACTTCTAATATGTTTCAAAGATTCATGATCAGAATGTATAACAAATTCTTTGGGCCATAAATAATGTTGCCATGTCTCTAAAGTCCGAACAAGAGCATATAATTCTTTATCATAAGTAGAATAATTCAGACTAGGCCCACTCAATTTTTCAGAAAAGTAAGCAACAGGTTTGCCATCTTGTAATAACACACCTCCTAATCCAATTCCACTAGCATCACATTCAAGCTCAAAAGTCTTACTAAAATCAGGAAGTTGGAGTAAAGGAGCATGTGTCAACTTATCTTTCAATACCGTGAAGGCTTCGTCATGTGCGGTGCCCCAAACAAAAGGCACATTCTTCTTTGTAAGCTTATTGAGAGGTGCAGCAATGGTGCTGAAATCTCTCACAAAACGCCTATAGAATCCAGCGAGGCCGAGAAAACTCCTCACTTGTGTAACTGTTTTGGGTTGCGGCCAACTCTCAATAGCTTCAATCTTGGCTTTATCAACTTCAATTCCCTGTGGAGTAACAACATAGCCAAGAAAAGATACTCGGTCGGTGCAAAAGGTGCACTTCCCAAGGTTACCAAACAAACGTGCATCCCGTAGAGCAATAAAAACAGCACATAAATGTTCCAAATGTTCTTCCAAAGATTTGCTATAAATCAGTATATCATCAAAATAGACTACCACAAATCGTCCAATGAAAGCACGTAAAACTTCGTTCATTAGTCTCATGAAAGTAATAGGTGCATTAGTTAACCCAAAAGGCATGACTAACCACTCATATAATCCAAACTTAGTTTTAAATGTTGTTTTCCATTCATCTCCCAATTTCATACGAATTTGATGGTATCCACTACGCAAATCAACTTTGGAGAATATTGTAGAGCCACTCAATTCATCAAGCATATCATCTAGCCTAGGAATAGGATGACGATAACGAATAGTAATATTATTAATGCCTCTACAATCAACACACATACGCGACGTACCATCCTTTTTAGGCACTAGTATAATAGGAACAGCACGAAGACTAAGAGATTCACGTATATAACCTTTGTCGAGCAGCTCTTGTACTTGATGCATAATCTCATTCGTCTCCTATGGATTAGTACGGTATGGTGCACGGTTGGGTAGCGATGCACTGGGAATTAAGTCAATTTGATGATCAATCCCTCGAATAGGTGGTAATCCCAGTGGCACGTCTTGTGGAAAGACGTCAGCGAACTCCTGCAAAATGTGAGTGATGGCAGGGGGCAAAGAGGAAGGCACGTCCTTGAATGAAAATAATGCCTCTTTGCACACAAAATCATAGCAAACAGATTTTCTGAAATCTAGCTCATCAGTATTAGATTTTGTGGCAAGTAAACATGCGCTTTTCAATTTAATTTCAGAAGCAACACTAGATGGATTATTATTAGGTTTCATTTGTTGCTCAAATTCTTTTGCCACAATCTGATTTTCACTCTTATATTTCTCCCGTTTTGCTTTATTAGCTCTATTAACATCATCTTTCAAAATGGAATCAGGAGTCATAGGAAGCAAAGTAATATTTTTATCCTTATGAACAAGAGTATACTGATTGTTTCTACCATGGTGTACAGAATTCTTATCAAATTGCCATGGTCTACCAAGTAATAAGGAACATGCTTGCATAGGTACCACATCACAATCAACATAATCAGCATATGTAGAGATAGTAAAATGCACACGAACGGTACGTGTTACCTAAACCTTGCCGCTGTTGTTGAACCATTGCATGTAGTAAGGATGTGGATGCGGTATTGTGGTGAGAGAGAGCTTCTCCACCATCTCCATGCTAGCCAAGTTGTTGCAGCTCCCTCCATCTATGATGACGCGAATAGAACGTTCCTTCACAACTCCCTTTGTATGGAACAAATTATGCCTCTGATTTTGCTCAGCTTGTGTAACCTGCACACTCAAATCACGTTGAGCAACTAAACATTCAACCTGTTAGCATCTTCAGCAGCCATGTATTGCGTCTCATGATCAGAATCATCTCCACCGTGTTCTTCATGTGTAATAAGAGCCAAAGTCTCCTCATCATAGTCACTAGCGGACTCATACCCACCATCCTTAGTAGCAATCATCACACGCTGAGATTTGCATTCTCTCGCAAAATGTCCTCTTCCCTTACAACGACGACAAATAATATCACTCGTGTGCCCTATTGATGCCATGGAAGAAGAAGAGCTCTGCGCAGGCCCGACAGGTGTGCTCTTGGCATATAGTGGTGGTTGTGCCTGCTTTCTTGTATCACGGCTGGAGGTGGCACCTGATGGAGGTGCTGGTGTAGTGGAAGTAGAGGATGCATGTGGTGTCCATGATGAAGATCAACTTGCAGAAAAATTAGTTCACGCCAATGCCTGTCGATCCTGCACTTCACGTTCAGCTTTGCAAGCAAGATGGAATAAACGAGTGATATTATTATACTTCTTATACTCTAGAATGATCTGAATCTCACTATTTAATCCACCCATAAATCGTGCAAGCATAGCTTCATTGTCCTCAACAATACCACATCTAATCATGCCAGTTTGTAATTCCTGATAATATTCTTCTACAGAATTTTTTCCTTGTCTTAAACGCTACAATTTTTGAATTAATTCACGTTGATAATATGGTGGAACCCAACAAGTACGCATAGAAGTTTTCAAAGCAGCCCAAGTAGCTAGATTAGGATATAATCTACAATGTTCAGACCACCAAACACATGCAAGGCTAGTGAAAGCACAAATAGCAGATAGGAACACGTTTCTCCTCAGAATATAATACTAAGTGTTCCTCCGGTATTCGGGGGTTGCATAATCTCATAGTCATAGGAACATGTATAAGTCATGAAGAAAGCAATAGCAACAAGATAAACGATCATAGTGCTAAGCTAATGGATGGGTCGAGTCAATCACATCATTCTCTAATGATGTGATCACGTTCATCAAATAGCAACTCTTGTCCATGGCTAGGAAACTTAACCATCTTTGATTAACGAGCTAGTCAACTAGAGGCATACTAGTGACACTCTGTTTGTCTATGTATTCACACATGTACTAAGTTTCCGGTTAATACAATTCTAGCATGAATAATAAATATTTATCATGATATAAGGAAATATAAATAACAACTTTATTATTGCATCTAGGGCATATTTCCTTCGGTCTCCCACTTGCACTAGAGTCAATAATCTAGTTCACATCATCATGTGATTTCACACCAATAGTTCACATATTTATGTGATTAGTTCACATCTTCATGGGACTAATACCCAAAAGGGTTTACTAGAGTCAATAATCTAGTTCACATCGCTATGTTATTAACACCCAAAGAGTGATCATGTTTTGCTTGTGAGAGAAGTTTAGTCTACGGGTCTGCAACATTCAGATCCGTATGTATTTTGCAAATTTCTATGTCTACAATACTCTAGCTAATTGCTCCCACTTTCAATATGTATCTAGATCGAGACTTAGAGTCATCTAGATAGGTGTCAAAAGCTTGCATCAACGTAACTTTTTACGACAAACTCTTGTATCACCTCCATAACCGAGAAATATTTCCTTAGTCCTCCAAGGATAATTTTGATCGATGTCCAATGATCTACTCCTAGATCACTATTGTACTCCTTTGCCAAAATCATGCTAAGGTATACAATAGGTGTGGTACTGTAACGCCCCGAGACCGATGTGCCAGGTGTCCTCCAGTTATTCGCTGTCGTTGCCATGTCATTCGCTTGCGTGTTGCATCTTGTCATGTCATCATGTGCATTGCATCATCATGTTTTTCAAAACATGCATTCGTCCGGATTCCCTCACTTCTCTCCGTTGTCCGTTCTGAGCCCAGACACACTTGCACGCGCCCGCGGCATGTCTGAAATAGTATTTTATAAGTGGCCGGAAAATGTTCTCGAAATGGGATGAGAGTTGGCGTGTGGTCTTATTGTAGTGTAGATAGACCGCCTGTCAAGTTTCATCACATTCGGAGTTTGTTTGATAGCCCAACCGTTAAACTATAGCGGCATTATAGCCGGGCACACGTAGGACGTTTTCGGTCTCCGGAAATAGTCGCCGGGCCTCCCTCTCTTCTCTTCTCTCAACTCGAGACCATCTACACAGCTCACTACCTACCGCCAGGTCCAACCTGACCTCTCTTGTCAGCCCGCGGCCCTCCTCGCGCGCGCGTCCGAAAATTGTCCCGAACTCGACCCGGGGAGTCATCACTGTTGGGTCCGGATCATCCCCAAACATCTACAAAACATCACCGTTCCTTTATTTGGACTTCCTAGTCTATTTTTCTTGACCGCTCAATTTTAATTGGAGGGACGGATTAGCCCCTAAACTCTCCCTCTTTCCTTATATATACTCCCTAGTCTAAATCTAGACCAAACCCTAAAATCTAGGAGTCTTGTCCCTGCCGCCGCCACACTCAAATCCCCATCGGGATCTCACCCGAGCCAACCACCCACACCCCAGATCCCCTCCTCTCAATCCAGAGCATCAGCGGCAGTCCCGAGCACCAAGCCCCTCCAGGATGGATCGGGAGCAGTGCTGCCGTTCGCTCGTCGCCGGCGGCCTCAACCACCAGGACGCCACTGCCAGAGCACCAGCAGGACCGGCGCGTCCCTCCCCTGTTCCTTGCTCGTCCTTCTCCTTTCCCTGCCTCTCCCTCACGTTTCCTCTCACTCACAAGAACGCCATGGTTGGCCATCGCCCTCGAGCTCCAACGGGATTCGTGCCCCTGGGTCCCCTGCTTCGACCACCTCTTGGAGCCCGACCATGCGCGCCCTCAAGCCCCTGCCACGGGCACCCACGCAGGCAGCCGCAGTTCCCGCGTCACCGGCAAGTCGGCGGCCATGAGAGACATCCATGGCCGCCCCTTGGTGCTTCGCATCGTGCCCGACCATCATCCCCAATGCCGGCGAGCTCCTGTTGCATCACCGTCGCCCGTACGGGACCTCGTCTGCCTCCCCTGCCTCACGCCTCATCGCCGGGAGTTCTCGCCAAGTCCGACTTCCATCAGCCACAGTCCAGCCACTCCCAGTCCATATGGCCCCCGTCCGCACCATCCCAAGCCGGACCTCGCCGGTGAGACCCCGCCGTCGCACGTCCCCGTCTCTCCCTCTTTTGCCTTCTCTGACCTCCCCTGCTCTCCCCTTCCCTGTTGAACAGAAAGGAGCAGCATCGCCTCCCTGACCTTCGGACTGGCTGGATCCGCCGCGGCCACGTGGACCTTGCCCTTGCCCGGACCCGCCGCCTGCAGGGCTCTTCTCGGCCGGGTCCACTGCTACCGCCGTTTCCCTGTCAAACGAGCAAGCACGAACCCCAGCGCCAAGTCCACCGCGATCCCCTGCGCGTTGACCACGCCCCTGCATCGTCCCTGTGCCTAGGCCATGAGGGCGCCGAGGCCCAGCAACATCTTCTCATCTCCAGAATCGGCCCAGCCGCTTCTCCATTTTCGGCCCAATGGCCCGATGTGAGCATAGCCCGGTCCCTCCGGTTTTTTTGTGCATGTGCGTCTGATAGCTATGTTGCGCCTATTGCCTTACTGGGCCTCTCCTTAGATTCAGCACGGTATATTTTTTTCCTGTTCTGCGAATTTGTCTTTTATCCAATGAGCTGCAGTTTTGCAGATTAGTCCCTCTAGATCATGCATTTAATATCTCCACAACCGTGCATCGGATTAAAACAAATTATATATGAAAGTTGGTTAGAATTTTGTGTAGAACAATAATATCCAACTTTCATCTATGTTTGAAATGTTTAAAATGCCGTTTGGTTAAATTTGCTCCTATGCCATGTTAAATGATTTAATTCATAACTATTTAACTGTAGCTCCGAATTTAATAAACTTTATATGTAAATGGGGTAGAATTTTGCCTAGTTTAACATGGTGGCTTTACTTTGCATGTTTAATAACTCTAAAATTATGTTTAGGGCAGAACAGTACCTAATTCATTATTATGCACATGAGGAGTTTGCAGACTTGTTCGTTGTTTCCGGCCTCATTTAAACTTGCCTAGTTAGGTAGTTTTGTTGTGCTTCACCTCTTGCCATGCTAACAACATTTAATCTTGTTGGGTACATAAACGAGATCGAACTAAGTAACTTGAATGTGGTGGTTCGCCAATATGCAACGGAGTTGCATATTGAGCTCCACTTAATTTGTAGGATTGCTTGTGCACTTTGCCATGCCATGCCCTCTTTAAACCGGACATGCATCATACTTGGTTGTGCATCATGCCATGTCTATGTGGTGGTTGTTTACTATGTTGTGTGCTTCTTTCCGGCGTTTGCTTCTCCGGGTTGGTTCCGATAACGTCGCGTTTGTGAGGAACCGTTCGTCTACGTCCGTTTGTCTTCTTCATGGACTCGCTCTTCTTCCTTGCGGGATTTCAGGCAAGATGACCATACCCTCGAAATCACTTCTATCTTTGCTTGCTAGTTGCTCGCTCTTTTGCTATGCCTATGCTGCGATACCTACCACTTGCTTATCGTGCCTCCCATATTGTTGAACCAAGCCTCTAACCCACCTTGTCCTAGCAAACCGTTGATCGGCTATGTTACCGCTTTGCTCAGCCCCTCTTATAGCGTTGTTAGTTGCAGGTGAAGATTGAAGTTTGTTCCTTGTTGGAACATGGAGATGTTGTTCCTTGTTGGAACATGGTTACTTGTTGAGATATCACAATATCTCTTATTTAATTAATGCATCTATATACTTGGTAAAGGGTGAAAGGCTCGGCCTTATGCCTGGTGTTTTGTTCCACTCTTGCCGCCCTAGTTTCCGTCATATCGGTGTTATGTTCCCGGATTTTGCGTTCCTTACGCGGTTGGGATATTATGGGAACCCCTTGACAGTTCGCCTTGGATAAAACTCTTCCAGCAATGCCCAACATTGGTTTTACCTTTCGCCACCTAGCCTTTTCTTTTCCCTTGGGAGTCGCGCTCTTGAGGGTCATCATTATTTTAACCCCCCTGGGCCAGTGCTCCTCTGAGTGTTGGTCCAAACTGTCAGCCGCCGGTGGCCACCAGGGGCAACTCTGGGCTGGCCTACCGGAAGTTTGGACAATCTGAGTGTGCCCTGAGAACGAGATATGTGCAGCTCCTATCGGGATTTGTCGGCACATTCGGGCGGTGTTGCTGGACTTGTTTTACCATTGTCGAAATGTCTTGTAACCGGGATTCCGAGTCTGATCGGGTCTTCCCGCTAGAAGGAATATCCTTCGTTGACCGTGAGAGCTTGTGATGGGCTAAGTTGGGACACCCCTGCAGGGTTATGAACTTTCGAAAGTCGTGCCCGCGGTTATGGGCAGATGGGAATTTGTTAATGTCCGGTTGTAGAAAACCTGAAGTTGACCTTAATTAAAATACATCAACCACGTGTGTAACCGTGATGGTCTCTTTCCGGCGGAGTCCGGGAAGTGAACACGGTGTTGGAGTTATGCTTGACGTAGGTTGTCCTAGGATCACTTCTTGATCATAGTTTCTCGATCGTGCTTTGCCTTCTCTTCTCGCTCTCATTTGCGTATGTTAGCCACCATATATGCTAGTCGCTTGCTGCAGCTCCACCTCATACCTTTACCTACCCATAAGCTTAAATAGTCTTGATCGTGAGGGTGTGAGATTTCTGAGTCCCCGTGACTCACAGATACTTCCAAAACCAGTTTGCAGGTGCCGAGGATACCGTGCAGATGACGCAACCAAGCTCAAGGAGGAGCTCGATGAAGATCTTTTCCTTTGTGTTGTTTCGTTCTAGTTGACCAGTAGTGGAGCCCAGTTGGGGTCGATCAGGGGCCTTGTCGCATTTGGGGTTCTTCTTTTATTTTGGTTCCGTAGTCGGACATTGATTGTATTTGGATGTCGTAATGCTTTATTCATGTATTTGTGTGAAGTGGCGATTGTAAGCCAACTATGTATCTTTTCCCCTATTGTATTGCATGGGTTGTGTGAAGATTACCTCACTTGCGACATTGCTTTCAATGCGGTTATGCCTCTAAGTCGTGCTTCGACACATGGGAGATATAGTCGCATCGAGGGCGTTACAAGTTGGTATCAGAGCCTTCTCCGACCTTAGGAGCCCCATTGCTTAATCGAATTAGCGGACGAGTTGAGTCTAGAAAAATGTTTTGAGTCATTTAGGAATTATATATCGGAGAGTTTAGGAATTCTTTTTACTCCCCAGTCCCTTCATCGCTCTGGTAAGGCATCCTGACGTAGAGTTTTGACTCTTCTCTTCTCAAATTTCACTAAAAGAAATTAGGATCACGCGGGTATCTTGGAATCGTTCCGATGGATTTGTGACGAGAACATTGTTCTTGGTGCCTCTTGTCATTTAGGGGTTGTGGCAGTGTCCCGGGGAGTTGAGCTTTGAGGTGTTGTCATCACAATTTTATCGTTGCAGTTCTGGAATACCTGAGATTAGTTTTGCCAACATCGAAAATCTCTTTTATGCAGTTGTTGGTGAGATAACCTTGACGCCACCCAGTACTGGGGCGGGAGTTCGGGAGTATTGCCATAACTCGTATAACGGATGCTTTTCGAAGGTTGAGGTAGATGATTTTTGAAGGTTTCTTGGTTATGTGTTGAAGGATGGATACAGCTGGATGTAGGATTTGTTAGTTTTGGGTGAGATATTATGCTTCCCCTGTATCCCCAACACCTGATTGCATAACCGGAAAGTTTCGAGGGAATTCAAGTAGCTCTTAGGATATCTTTTTGACAGATGTATGATATGAAATTGGGGTTCGACGTCTAGTGGTCCGCCTATCCACGGTTGGTTTTACAGTGGTCTCGTTGTGTCTTAAAGAGTCATTGGCTATGCCGACTCGGGGACGCTTCGTATGTCATGTGCACTGCCTTGTACAAGATGGTGTTGTATCATCGAGCCCGTGTAGGCCCCACCACGAAAATTTCGAACGAAATCTCTATCATATGTTTGTTCTGGCTTATTCTGCAAGCCAATCCTTTGTTTTTGTTTTGAGTTGTGGTATTCGAGTTGCTTCGAAGTCAAATGTTGATTCCATACCTTTCCTAAGTGGTGTTCTCATATTCCGATGTGGATACTAATACTTCATGATAATCGAGATTGTCATGTCAATCCTTTTCAATCGGTGTGTTTCTCTTCTAGTGGGTCCGATCACTTCAACATTCGCAAGATCAAGTATCAGTCTCTTCTGAACGGTGTTTGTTTCATCTGTCTCCAAATTGCCTTTGTTTTTCCCCCCCCCCCCCCCCTTTTTTTTTACCATTTTGATTTTTTTTTTTAGTATCCTTTTTATTGATGGAAAATCTCTCCATTCTTTTCCGTCAATGTTCTTATCCGGTGATTCTCATGAAGATCCTAACGGAACCTCAAGTTCATCATTCTTCATTCTTTTCATCTCCGGTGGTTTCAAGTCAAGCTGTGTTGATCATATCTTTTCCTCGTGTCAAATGTCGTCTCTTGCCGGTGCACCTCTTAATCTTCCCCGCTTGCTATTCATTTATTCCGGAGTGCTCAAGGTATCTCGAAGATTCGTGTTTCCACTCTACTTTCGTTCAACCTGTTTCGAGGTCATTATCTCTTTCAAGCCATTTAATTCAACCAATGCAATCTCTCTTTTCAAGCAATTGTTCTACGGTGTATCTTTTGAGTGGGCCCTAACCCACAGGTCTTTTCCCAGGATCTTACCTGACTCTTCTTATTTTCCCGGAGCTATCCTCAAATTTCTTTTCGAAGTTTGACGTAAGAATGATTTACCATCAGTCAAATGCCTTTCTCCAAGATCTTTCAAATTCTTTTTGTCGTTGGCTCAACTTTTCCATTCTTTATTCCGGTGTGCCTCAATAATTCTTGGTGGTGTTTCTCGTTGTCATTCTCATCATTTGAAGATCGAAGAAGATTTCTCTCTCAATCTTGCTCCTTTCTCTTCAAGATTCGTGATGCTAGCTTACTGCCATCCTCTCATAATTGTTTTGATTGTGAGTATTCTTTTCACCTATCTGGAGCAATTCAGGAGTCTTTTCAGTTGATTATCCAGAGCCCACCATCTAAGATTTATTCATTCCAGCTTTCAGCTCTCGTTCTCCAAATCTGACCGGGGCTTCATTCAAGTTTTTTCTAATCAGTTTGTGATCTCTTCGTTCTCATGGATCTAAATTCTCTCAAGTATTTTCGTTCTTTTTCAATTCTTACCGGTGGCTCGTTCAAGATTTCTCTTCCTTTGTTATTGTATCGATTCATTCATTCTTTCATCCTACCGGTGGTTCGTCGAAGACCTTCTCAAATTTATGCAATATCTATCTTAATCCTCTCTACAAGAATAAGTGGTGTGTCAAATTCATTGTTTGTCATCAATTTAATTGATGAAGGACAATCATAATGTAATTCTTATTCTTGTTTCATCCAAATGATTAATTCTTTATTCCGGAGGCCCTTCAAATTCTCGGTTTCATTTGTTTCATCTTCTCTTTTTCCTGGAGTTCCAACCTCTTTCAATTATATTATCACGGGGATGTCTATCTAAATCATTGCGAGGCTTCAATCTTGTTCTTTTCATGAGTCAATTATTTTTTATCATTCTTTTATTACCGGAATTCTTCATGAAGGTTCTACATGATGGTTCATCAAGGATTTAATTCCTTCTCGAAGTTTTTCATCGAGATTCGTTTCTAAGAAGCTCAAACATTCTTCATCTTGCAATCTGGAGTGCAATTCTTTCAACCGTACCATTCGAGGTGGTATTATGTTATTCTTGATAATTTGAGTTCATGTCTCATGATTCCCATGTTGTTAAGAATGAGATATTTTAAATCCATCATCTCGTCATTGGAGTTATCTGGGGTTATATTTCACCTAAAGCCTTCCCTAAGGATTCTTGCTATCTATGGTGCTTATAAATGATCCAATTTCTTCTTTTATCCTTCCGATGAACAAGTTTTCTCGTCTTCTTGTTCATATCAATCCGATTCTTCTTTCCGTGAGTGGCAAAATTTCACCTCATAGTTTTGAGTTGTTCTCCATAAGCCCACTACAAGCTTACTCTCTTTGTTGTTGGTTTTTCCCAACAACTCCGTTCGACCCTTCTCCTAAAGATGCCTTTTCAAGCTCTTTTGGGGCAGAAGTTGGCATTTTCTTCTCCATTCTTGTATTTCAATCTTCTATTCTTTTTGTTCCGGAGGCATTGTGTGTTGCTCCTTTCATTCCATCACCTCATTTTGACAAGATCATATTCTTTTCATGCCCACCCATTTAACCAAAGTGTTGTGCCCTTTTCTCAAGCTCTTTCATTTTATCAAGTCTTGTACCACTTTTCAACCGGAGTGCTGCCCAAAGTTGTTCTTCCTTGTTACCTCTTTGCTAACGGAGTGCTTTCAACTTCATTTATCTCCGTTGTATTCTTTTCTCGATATGGCTTAACCTTTTCAAGGTTCTTTGGTCTCACTCGTTTGTCAAAGAAGCAACTTAGTTTACCTCTCCTTTTTCTCTTCCGTTGTCCCTCCGGTGCCATTCTAGATCTCAGGACGAGATCCTCTCGTAGTGGTGGAGTGTTGTAACGCCCCAAGACCGATGTGCCAGGTGTCCTCCAGTTATTCGCTATCGTTGCCATGTCATTCGCTTGTGTGTTGCATCTTGTCATGTAATCATGTGCATTGCATCATCATGTTTTTCAAAACTTGCATCCGTCCGGATTCCCTCACTTCTCTCCGTTGTCCGTTCTGAGCCCAGACACACTTGCACGCGCCCGCGGCATGTCCGAAATAGTATTTTATAAGTGGCCGGAAAATGTTCTCGAAATGGGATGAGAGTTGGCGTGTGGTCTTATTGTAGTGTAGATAGACCGCCTGTCAAGTTTCATCGCATTCAGAGTTCGTTTGATAGCCCAACCGTTAAACTATAGCGGCATTATAGCCGGGCACACGTCGGACATTTTCGGTCTCCGGAAACAGTCGCCGGGCCTCTCTCTCTTCTCTTCTCTCAGCTCGAGACCGTCTACACAGCTCACTACCTACCGCCAGGTCCAACCTGACCTCTCTCGTCAGCCCGCGGCCCTCCTCGCGCGCGCGTCCGAAAATTGTCCCGAACCCGACCCGGGGAGTCATCACCGTTGGGTCCGGATCATCCCCAAACGTCTACAAAACATCACCGTTCCTTTATTTGGACTTCCTAGTCTATTTTTCTCGACCGCTCGATCTTAATTGGAGGGACGGATTAGCCCCTAAACTCTCCCTCTTTCCTTATATATATTCCCTAGTCTAAATCTAGACCAAACCCTAAAATCTAGGAGTCTTGTCCCTGCCGCCACCACACTCAAATCCCCATCGGGATCTCACCCGAGCCAACCACCCACACCCCAGATCCCCTCCTCTCGATCCAGAGCATCAGCGGCAGTCCCGAGCGCCAAGCCCCTCCAGGATGGATCGGGAGCAGTGCTGCCGTTCGCTCATCGCCGGCGGCCTCAACCACCAGGACGCCACTACCAGAGCACCAGCAGGACCGTCGCGTCCCTCCCCTGTTCCCTGCTCATCCTTCTCCTTTCCCTGCCTCTCCCTCACGTTTTCTCTCACTCACAGGAACGCCATGGTCGGCCCTCGCCCTCGAGCTCCAACGGGATCCGTGCCCTGGGTCCCCTGCTTCGACCACCTCCTGGAGCCCGACCATGCGCGCCCTCAAGCCCCTGCCACGGGCACCCACGCAGGCAGCCGCAATTCCCGCATCTCCGGTGAGTCGGCGACCACGAGAGACATCCATGGCCACCCCTTGGTGCTTCGCATCGCGCCCGACCATCATCCCCAATGCCGGCGAGCTCCTGTTGCATCACCGTCGCCCGTACGGGACCTCGTCTGCCTCCCCTGCCTCACGCCTCGTCGCCGGGAGTTCTCGCCAAGTCCGACTTCCATCGGCCACAGTCCAGCCACTCCCAGTCCACATGGCCCCCGTTCGCACCATCCCAAGCCGGACCTCGTCGGTGAGACCCCGTCGTCGCACGTCCCCGTCTCTCCCTCTTTTGCCTTCTCTGACCTCCCCTGCTCTCCCCTTCCCTGTCGAACAGAAAGGAGCAGCATTGCCTCCCTAACCTTCGGACTGGATGGATCCGCCATGCCCGCGTGGACCTTTCCCTTGCCCGGACCCGCCGCCTGCAGTCCTCTTCTCGGCCGGGTCCGCTGCTACCGCTGTTTCCCTGTCGAACGAGCAAGCATGAACCCCAGCGCCAAGTCCACCGCGATCCCCTGTGTGTTGCCCACGCCCCTGCATCGTCCCTGTGCCTGGGCCATGAGGGCACCGAGGCCCAGCAACATCTTCTCATCTCCAGAACCGGCCCAGCCACTTCTCCACTTTCGGCCCAATGGCCCAATGTGAGCATAGCCCGGTCCATCCGGATTTTTTTGTGCATGTGCGTCTGATAGCTATGTTGCGCCTATGGCCTTACTGGGCCTCTCCTTAGATTCAGCACGGTATATTTTTTTTCCTGTTCTGCGAATTTGTCTTTTATCCAGTGAGCTGCAGTTTTGCAGATTAGTCCCTCTAGATCATGCATTTAATATCTCCACAACCGTGCATCGGACTAAAACAAATTATATATGAAAGTTGGTTAGAATTTTGTGTAGAACAATAATATCCGACTTTCATCTATGTTTGAAATGTTTAAAATGCCGTTTGGTTAAATTTGCTCCTATGCCATGCTAAAATGATTTAATTCATAACTATTTAACCGTAGCTCCGAATTTAATAAACTTTATATGTAAACGGGGTAGAATTTTGCCTAGTTTAACATGGTGGCTTTACTTTGCATGTTTAATAACTCTAAAATTATGTTTAGGACAGAACAGTACCTAATTCATTATTATGCACATGAGGAGTTTCCGGACTTGTTGTTCGTTGTTTCCGGCCTCATTTAAACTTGCCTAGTTAGGTAGTTTTGTTGTGCTTCACCTCTTGCCATGCTAACAACATTTAATCTTGTTGGGTACATAAACAAGATCGAACTAAGTAACTTGAATGTGGTGGTTCGCCAATATGCAATGGAGTTGCATATTGAGCTCCACTTAATTTGTAGGATTGCTTGTGCACTTTGCCATGCCATGCCGTCTTTAAACCGGACATGCATCATACTTGGTTTTGCATCATGCCATGTCTATGTGGTGGTTGTTTACTATGTTGTGTGCTTCTTTCCAGTGTTTGCTTCTCCGGGTTGGTTCTGGTAACGTTGCGTTTGTGAGGAACCGTTCGTCTACGTCCATTTGTCTTCTTCATGGACTCGCTCTTCTTCCTTGCGGGATTTCAGGCAAGATGACCATACCCTCGAAATCACTTCTATCTTTGCTTGCTAGTTGCTCGCTCTTTTGCTATGCCTATGCTGCGATACCTACCACTTGCTTATCGTGCCTCCCATATTGTTGAACCAAGCCTCTAACCCACCTTGTCCTAGCAAACCGTTGATCGGCTATGTTACCGCTTTGCTCAGCCCCTCTTATAGCGTTGTTAGTTGCAGGTGAAGATTGAAGTTTGTTCCTTGTTGGAACATGGAGATGTTGTTCCTTGTTGGAACATGGTTAGTTGTTGGGATATCACAATATCTCTTATTTAATTAATGCATCTATATACTTGGTAAAGGGTGGAAGGCTCGGCCTTATGCCTGGTGTTTTGTTCCACTCTTGCCGCCCTAGTTTCCGTCATATCGGTGTTATGTTCCCGGATTTTGCGTTCCTTACGCGGTTGGGATATTATGGGAACCCCTTGACAGTTCGCCTTGGATAAAACTCTTCCAGCAATGCCCAACATTGGTTTTACCTTTCGCCACCTAGCCTTTTCTTTTCCCTTGGGAGTCGCGCTCCTGAGGGTCATCATTATTTTAACCCCCCTAGGCCAGTGCTCCTCTGAGTGTTGGTCCAAACTGTAAGCCGCCGGTGGCCACCAGGGGCAACTCTGGGCTGGCCTACCGGAAGTTTGGACAATCTGAGTGTGCCCTGAGAACGAGATATGTGCAGCTCCTATCGGGATTTGTCAGCACATTCGGGCGGTGTTGCTGGACTTGTTTTACCATTGTCGAAATGTCTTGTAACCGGGATTCCGAGTCTGATTGGGTCTTCCCGCTAGAAGGAATATCCTTCATTGACCATGAGAGCTTGTGATGGGCTAAGTTGGGACACCCCTGCAGGGTTATGAACTTTCGAAAGTCGTGCCCGCGGTTATGGGCAGATGGGAATTTGTTAGTGTCTGGTTGTAGAAAACCTGAAGTTGACCTTAATTAAAATACATCAACCGTGTGTGTAACCGTGATGGTCTCTTTCCGACGGAGTCCGGGAAGTGAACACGGTGTTGGAGTTATGCTTGACGTAGGTTGTCCTAGGATCACTTCTTCATCATAGTTTCTCGATCGTGCTTTGCCTTCTCTTCTCGCTCTCATTTGCGTATGTTAGCCACCATATATGCTAGTCGCTTGCTACAGCTCCACCTCATACCTTTACCTTACCCATAAGCTTAAATAGTCTTGATCGTGAGGGTGTGAGATTTCTGAGTCCCTGTGACTCACAGATACTTCCAAAACCAGTTTGCAGGTGCCGAGGATACCGTGCAGATGACGCAACCAAGCTCAAGGAGGGGCTCGATGAAGATCTTTTCCTTTGTGTTGTTTCGTTCTAGTTGATCAGTAGTGGAGCCCAGTTGGGGTCGATCGGGGGCCTTGTCGCATTTGGGGTTCTTCTTTTATTTTGGTTCCATAGTCAGACATTGATTGTATTTGGATGTTGTAATGCTTTATTCATGTATTTGTGTGAAGTGGCGATTGTAAGCCAACTATGTATCTTTTCCCCTATTGTATTACATGGGTTGTGTGAAGATTACCTCACTTGCGACATTCCTTTCAATGCGGTTATGCCTCTAAGTCGTGCTTCGACACGTGGGAGATATAGCCGCATCGAGGGCGTTACAGGTACATAGCATAGCATACTTTATAGAACCTATGACTGAGGCATAGGGAATGACTTTTCATTCTCTTTCTATTTTCTGCTGTGGTCGGGTTTTGAGTCTTTACTCAGCTTCACACATTGTAACACAGGCAAGAACCCTTTCTTTGCTTGATCCATTTTGAACTTCTTCAAAACTTTATAAAGGTATGTGCTTTGTGAAAGTCCAATCAAGCGTCTTGATCTATCTCTATAGATCTTGATGCCCAATATATAAGCAGCTTCACCGAGGTCTTTCATTGAAAAATTCTTATTCAAGTATCCTTTTATGCTATTCAGAAATTTAGTATCATTTCCGATCAACAATATGTCATCCACATATAATATTAGAAATGCTACAGAGCTCCCACTCACTTTCTTGTAAATGCAGACTTCTCCAAAAGTTTGTATAAAACCATATGCTTTGATCACACTATCAAAGCGTATATTCCAACTCCGAGATGCTTGCACCAGTCCATAAATGGATCGCTGGAGCTTACACACTTTGTTAGCACCTTTTGGATCGACAAAACCTTCTGGTTGCATCATATACAGCTCTTCTTTAAGATATCCATTAAGGAATGTAGTTTTGACATCCATTTGCCAAATTTCATGATCATAAAATGCAGCAATTGCTAACATGATTCGGACGGACTTAAGCATCGCTACGGGTGAGAAGGTCTCATCGTAGTCAACTCCTTGAACTTTTCGAAAACCTTTGACAACAAGTGAGCTTTGTAGACAGTAACATTACCGTCAACGTCAGTCGTCTTCTTGAAGATCCATTTATTCTCTATGGCTTGCCGATCATCGGGAAAGTCAACCAAAGTCCACACTTCGTTCTCATACATGGATCCCATCTCAAATTTCATGGCCTCAAGCCATTTTGCGGAATCTGGGCTCATCATCGCTTCCTCATAGTTCGTAGGTTCGTCATGGTCAAGTAACATGATTTCCAGAACAGGATTACCGTACCACTCTGGTGTGGATCTTACTCTGGTTGACCTACGAGGTTTGGTAGTAACTTGATCAGAAGTTTCATGATCATCGTCATTAGCTTCCTCACTTACTGTTGTAGGAATCATTGGAACTGATTTCTGTGATGAACTACTTTCCAATAAGGGAGCAGGTATAATTACCTCATCAAGTTATACTTTCCTCACACTCACTTCTTTCGAGAAACTCCTTCTCTAGAAAGGATCCATTCTTAGCAACGAATATCTTGCCTTCGGATGTATGACAGAAGGTGTACCCAACAGTCTCCTTTAGGTATCCTATGAAGACACTTTTCTCCGATTTGGGTTCGAGCTTATCAGGTTGAAGCTTTTTCACATAAGCATCACAGCCCCAAACTTTAAGAAACGACAACTTGCGTTTCTTGCCAAACCACAGTTCATAAGGTGTCATCTCAACGGATTTCGATGGTGTCATATTTAATGCGAATGCAGCCGTCTCTAAAGCATAACCCCAAATCGATAGCGGTAAATCAGTAAGAGGCATCATAGATCGCACCATATCTAATAAATTACGATTACGACGTTCGAACACACCATTACGATGTGGTGTTCCGGGTGGCGTGAGTTGCGAAACTATTCCGCATTGTTTCAAATGAAGACCAAACTCGTAGCTCAAATATTATCCTCCACGATCAGATCGTAGAAATTTAATTTTCTTGTTACGATGATTTTCCACTTTACTTTGAAATTCTTTGAACTTTTCAAATGTTTCAGACTTATGTTTCATCAAGTAGATATACCCATATCTGCTTAAATCATCTATGAAGGTAAGAAAATAATGATACCCGCCATGAGCATCAACACTCATTGGACCGCATACATCAGTATGTATTATTTCCAATAAGTCTGTTGCTCGTTCCATTGTTCCGGAGAACGGAGTTTTAGTCATCTTCCCCATGAGGCATGGTTCACAAGCATCAAGTGATTCATAATCAAGTGATTCCAAAAGTCTATCAGCATGGAGTTTCTTCATGCACTTTACACCAATATGACCTAAACGGCAGTGCCACAAATAAGTTGCACTATCATTATTAAACTTATATCTTTTGGCTTCAATACGATGAATATGCGTGTCACTACTATCAAGATTTAGTAAAAATAGACCACTCATCAAGGGTGCATGACCATAAAAGATATTACTCATATAAATAGAACAACCATTATTCTCTGATTTAAATGAATAACCGTCTCGCATCAAAAAAATCCAGATATAATGTCATGCTTAATGCTGGCACCAAATAACAATTATTCAGGTCTAAAACTAATCCCGAAGGTAGATGTAGAGGTAGCGTGCCGACGGCGATCACATCGACTTTGGAACCATTTCCCACGCGCATCGTCACCTCGTCCTTAGCCAATCTTCGCTTAAAGCCCATGTTTTGAGTTGCAAATATTAGCAACAGAACCAGTATCAAATACCCAGGTGCTACTGCGAGCATTGGTAAGGTACACATCAATAACATGTATATCAAATATACCTTTCGCTTTGCCATCCTTCTTATCCGCCAAATACTTGGGGCAGTTCCGCTTCCAGTGACCAGTCCCTTTGCAGTAGAAGCACTCAGTCTTAGGCTTAGGTCCAGACTTGGGCTTCTTCACTTAAGCAGCAACTTGCTTGCTGTTCTTCTTGAAGTTCCCCTTCTTCCCTTTGCCCTTCTTCTTGAAACTGGTGATCTTGTTGACCATCAACACTTGATGCTCCTTCTTGATTTCTACCTCCACAGCCTTTAGCATTGCGAAGAGTTCGGGAATTGTCTTATCCATCCCTTGCATATTATAGTTCATCACGAAGCTATTTTAGCTTGGTGGCAGTGATTGAAGAACTCTGTCAATGACACTATGATATGTCTCCAACGTATCTATAATTTTTTATTGTTCCATGCTATTATATTATCTGTTTTGGATGTTTAATGGGCTTTAATATGCTCTTTTATATTATTTTTGGGATTAACCTATTAACCGGAGGCCCAGTGCCAGATTCTGTTTGTTTGCCTATTTTAGTGTTTCGGAGAAAAGGAATATCAAATGGAACGAAACCTTCGCGAGGATCTTTCTTGGAACAAACGCAAACCAGGAGACTTGAAGTGGAAGTCTGTGAGTCCGCGAGGCGGCCACGAGATAGGAGGGCACGCCCAAGGGGTAGGCATGCCCCCACTCTCGTGGGCCCCATGGAGCTCCACCGACGTACTTCTTTCACCAATATATACTCTTATACCCTAAAACCGTCAAGGGGGCCACTAAACCAATTTTCCACTGCCGCAACCTTCTGTACCCGTGAGATCCCATCTGGGGCCTTTTCCGGCGATCTGCCGGAGGGGGATTCGGTCACGAAGGGCTTCTACATCAACACCATAGCCTCTCCGATGATGTGTGAGTAGTTTACCACAGACCTACGAGTCCATAGTTATTAGCTGGATGGCTTCTTCTCTCTCTTTGGTTCTCAATACAAAGTTCTCCTCGATGTTCTTGGAGAAATATTCGATGTAATACTTTTTGCAGTGTGTTTGCCGAGATCCGATGAATTATGGATTTATGATCAAGTTTATCTATGAATAATATTTGGTTCTTCTCTGAAATCTTCTACGTATGATTGGTTATATTTGCAAGTCTCTTCGAACTATCGGTTTGGTTTGGCCTACTAGATTGATCTTTCTTGCAATGGGAGAAGTGCTTAGCTTTGGGTTCAATCTTGCGGTGTCCTTAACCAGTGACAGTAGGGGCAGCAAGGCACGTATTGTATTGTTTCCATCGAGGATAAAAAGATGGGGTTTATATCATATTGCTTGAGTTTATCCCTCTACATTATGGCATCTTGCTTCAAGCGTTACTCTGTTCTTATGAACTTAATACTCTAGATGCATGTTGGATAGCGGTCGATGTGTGGAGTAATAGTAGTAGATGCAGAATCTTTTCGGTCTACTTAACACGGACGTGGTGCCTATATTCATAATCATTGCCTAGATATTGTCATGACTCTGCGCTCTTCTATCAATTGCTCGGCAATAATTTGTTCACCCGCCGTAATACATGCTATCTGAGAGAAGCCACAAGTGAAACCTGTGGCCCCCGGGTCTCTTTATTATTACATTGCATCTCTTTCTATTTACATCGCATCTCATTTAATATTTTGCAATCTCTACTTTCCAATCTATACAACAAAAATACCAAAAATATTTATCTTACTATCTTTATCAGATCTCACTTTCGCAAGTGATCGTGAAGGGATTGCCAACCCCTTTATCGCGTTGGTTGCGAGGTTCTTGACTGTCTGTGCAGGTACTAGGTGACTTGTGTGTTATCTCCTACTGGATTGATACCTTGGTTCTCAAAACTGAGGGAAATACTTACGCTACTTTGCTGCATCACCCTTTCCTCTTCAAGGGAAAACCAACGCATCGTCAAGAGATAGCAAGAAGGATTTATGGCACCGTTGCCGGGGAGATCTACCCTCAAGTCAAGACATACCAAGTACCCATCACAAACTCTTCTCCCTCGCATTACATTATTTTCCATTCGCCTCTCGTTTCCTCTCCCCCACTTCACCTTTATCGTTTTATTCGCCCCTTTTTCGTCCGCCTTCTTTCCCTTGCTTCTTGTGTGATTGTGTGTTGGATTGATTGTTTGTCACGATGGCTCAAGATAATACTAAATTATGTGACTTTTCCAATACCAACAACAATCATTTTATTAGCACTCTGAATTGCTCATATTATCGATGCTGAATCTTGTGAAATTAATGCTGCTTTGTTGAATCTTGTCATGAAAGATCAATTTTCTGGCCTTCCTAGTGAAGATGCCGCTACCCATCTAAACAACTTTGTTGATTTGTGTGATATGCAAAAGAAGAAATATGTGGATAATGATATTGTTAAATTGAAGCTATTTCCGTTTTCTCTTAGAGATCTAAAACTTGGTTCTCTTCTTTGCCTAAAAATAGTATTGATTCATGGAATAAGTGCAAAGATGCTTTTATCTCTAAGTATTTTCCTCCCGCTAAGATCAACTCTCTTAGAAACGATATTATGAATTTTAAGCAACTTGATCATGAGCATGTTGCACAAGCTTGGGAGAGGATGAAATTAATGATACGTAATTGCCCTACACATGGTTTGAATTTAGGGATTTTTATTTCTGTGCCCCTGGTTCGTCAGTTCTACTCATTCATCCCCACGCTCTTAACTTTTGCTCACTTTTCCCCACTCCCTTGCCCGAAACCCTCAGAACTGGTCACAGCGGACGTTGTCGTCGGGTCAATGGCTTGACCGTTAGATCTGACTAGTGGGGCCACGTAGGGCGGAGTCCACATTTTGACCGTTACATGGTAACCAGTGGGGCCGCGAAACTGACACTCACGGTAACCTGAATCAGATCTAGTCGCTTCCGCGCCGCCCCCTCCGCTGTCGTCGTGCCGCCGTCGTGCCGCCTCCATTGCACTCTTGCTGCCTCCGCTGCAGTCATGCCTCCTCCGCCACATCTACCCTCTCTCGCCATCTAGGATTAGGAAGCGATGTCAGGGGGCACCCCGTCCGGCCCATCGACCATGGAGATGATCAGGTCTAATCAGAGGCTGATAATTCATGGATTCCACCTGGGTAAGCATCGTTTTCCTCTCAAATTGATTAGGAGATCCGTAAATTAGGTTGTCTTTGACCACCGTTGGCGTGAATCGGCGCAATTTATCTGAAAATTTTCAGCCTAATTGCGCCCTTTATCTCATTTCAATCGAATAGGGTTGATCCTGCACTTGCTTTTCGGCTGGCGGTTAGAATGGAAACTAGCGAGCTGCATGGAACTAAATCGTGTGTGATTTCTGGATTTTTCTAACGTAAAGTGGTAGAAACCACCGTTTCGTTCAGAGATTTCCGTGAGGCACTCTGTTGTGAGTATCCATGGAGCCCTGCCGATGCTGTTGAACTGAGATCTTTCGACAGTACCGAGCAGAGATGAGCATCTGGGATTGCAATTTAGTTTGAATGCTGACAGTCATTTCGGTAAAATCCATATCGGTGTGCTTCAGGCACGCAAACAACGTATCCCGAAGGGTGTTCAGACATCATCTGTCTCTTCTAATAGCGAGCGTCCTCGCACTCCTTGTAGGTCAAGACCAAGTAAACCTAGTGGTTCTGAAAGCCACAAATTATCGGCTCCCGCTAATTCTTCCACTTCTCCTCTCCCTTCTGCACCTGATGTAGAAGTAGATGCAGAGCCTGACGAGGAAGTGCCTCGACATGATGATGAGGATGAGATTCTATTCCCTGAACTGGTAGATAGAGTCAGTCAACAGGTAGTGGAAGATGAATTTGCAGAGGAGCCTAGCAGTTGTGCTAGATTTGATGACACTGATGATAAAGAGAGGGAGGAGAACATCGACTCCTTAGTTTTACAAGAATATGATGGTGAGTACATGCCAACAATTGAGTGGAACAGGGAGAATCCTGACCTTACTCTAGGAACCGTATTCGAATCGATGGTGGACTGTCATAATGCAGTGACTACATATTGCATTCTCACTAAAAACTCTTATGAGGTTGATAGGAGCGAGCCAGGAAGATTCAATGTTCATTGCCCTTATGGTAGGTGTAGGTGGAGGTTGCATGCATCCACTATGTGAAAGAGCAAATTGATTCAGGTATTACAACTGAATATTGTTATCAGATTATTTATCCATTCTATATTGAGATCATGTGTACTGTTTATTAATTGTATTTGACATCATTTTTCATTTTGTTTCAGATAAAAAGCAACCCACATGGGCACACTTGCCCACCTGGAGGGGGAGGGGGAAAGGACAAATCTAAGCTTGCAAACACTAGGTGGGTGGCAGATGCAATCTTGGATTGGGTGAGAGAAACACCAACAATTGGTCCAACAGCACTCCATGGGAAGCTATTTGAGAAGTAGAAGATTAATGTACAATACATGAAGATTTTCTATGCTAAGGAAAGGGCTCTTGATAGGATTAATGGTCCATGGAATGAGAGTTTTTAGTTGCTTTACACCTTCAAAGCTGAAGTGGAGACGGCTAGTCCAAGGAGTGTTGTAGAGATTGATAATAGAGAAGGGGTGCTTCAGGAGGGCTTTTGTTTGTTTCAAGGCTTGCTGGCAGGGGTTTCTGAATGGTTGTAGGCCCTATTTGGCTGTCGATGCGACTGCTTTGAATGGAAGATGGAGAGGCCAACTAGCAGCAGCTTCTGCGGTTGATAGACACAACTGGCTATTCCCACTTGCAGTTGGTGTGTTGGAGGTAGAGAGTGAGGAGAGTTGGGTCTGGTTTCTGTAGCAGTTGTGCAACATTATAGGTACACCCTCAGGTTTAGTTATACACATAGATGCTTGCAAGGGTTTAGAAACTGCAGTAGAAATTGTATTCCCTGGAGTGGAACATAGGGAATGTATGCGACACCTAGCGCAGAATTTTAAAAAGAAATTCAAAGGCAAAGTTTATGATGAGAATCTATGGCCAGCATCATACACATGCAGCTTGAGGAAGCATGAGCACCATTTGAGAGTGTTGTATGCTCATAATCCTTTGGTGAAGGAGTACATGGATGAACATCATGGAAAGTTGTGGTCAAGAAGCAAATTCAATGAAATCTACAAAGTAGACTATGTGACCAATAACCTCGCTGAGTGTTTCAATGCAAAGTTCAAGTCAGTGAAAGGGATTTTGTTGTGGCAAGCATTTGATAAGATCAGGCAGATGATCATGGTAAATATGGCTCTTCGTAAAAGAATTGCAGAAACACAATATGTTGGCCATCTTATGCTCCCATCTCTGATTAAGGCATTGCAGCCAAGGCAAGAGGACTAAGAATGAAATGCATTCGACCATCGACATACGAGGCTGAGGTGACATACACTGACAGTAAAAATAGGGAATGGAGATATCCAGTGAACCTTGCAACCAATGAATCCAGCTATAGGCAATGGCAGATCCGCGGGAAGCCCTGCATACACGCCCTACATCTCATGACTGTTATTGGAGGTGAAGATGGTGAAGTTGATCAGTATTGCTCTGAATATTTCTCTCTTGCCAAATTTAGGGCTGCTTATGCTGAAAATGTGCCTGCACTCTTGGGAAAAGGCCAATGGAACATAGTAGACCCGGGGTTCAAACTCCATTCTCCTGTACTGACTAGACCACCAGAAATACCAAGGAAAACAGGATAAGAGCTGGTGAAGAGGGTCGTGTAAAAAACAGCGTAAGTGCAAAAGATGTGGTATCTTAGGGCATATTGATAGGCGTTGTACCAATCCAGTTGATGCATCATTTGGAGAAGAGGAACAATGGGTAGCAGCAAATGCAGAGGAGAATGCAGCAGCAGAGGAGAATGCAGCAAGTTTAGAGGATGATGCAGCAGTAGAGGAGAATGCAACAAGTTTAGAGAATGAAGCAACTGAAGTAGCAGCTTGGTATGTGTGCAATATTTCCATTTTTTGCATTTGTTCTTTTTTTATCGATGGCTAAGCTTATTTCTGTTTGACCTAGCTCTAGGATAATTGGAGGCACAAGACAGAAAATACCTAGAGAGGAAGAAACTTCGGTTGAACCATCATCTGATACGGAATTTGAAACCATGGCTTACGAAAGTTTTGAAGCTATAAGAGAGGAGGAAGTTATTTTGTCTGAAGTTCCTTTAAAGATTAGTGAGCCCATAGATGACCGTCAAATGGTCATCACTTGCTCGATCATTCAAAGCTCAACAAAACCGCCACCACCAGAAGTGAAGATCAAAAGCAACAAGACAAAGATTTCAAAAGCACAAAGTATCCCGGCCAGGGAAACTAGAAGCAAGACGATTAACCCATCCCAGTACACAAGGAGCAAGGCAAAGATTTGAATTTGAACTTGAATGCAAGTCATAAACTTTGAACTTTAAAGATTTGTAATAAGGATTCTGTCGACAATTTGAAGTACTGTGAAAACTTGTAAGGTGTAATAATTCTATATGTAAACTTTGAATTTGAACTACTGAGGCAAACTTTGAATTTGAACCAACACTTCATTCCATTCCCCTGTGGTGTGAGTTGCATGGTTTGCTGAACTATTATAAACGTTAGGGTGATCAATCTGATCTCTTTTGCGTCTACAAAACTTGTAGTCATGAGAAATGTGCTCCAAATGAGCTCCCAAGCTAGGGTAAACAGCCCCATTTGTAATCAAGTTTTTTTTGGACCTACTCCAAATGAGGAAAATATTTTTTATTAACACCAAATCAATCTATATAGTGTAGATTCGAAGAATCACTATTTATTGAATTAATCTTTCTATTTTTACATTTTTTCAAAAAAAATATACTGTAATAGAAAACCCATTAAAAACATGTTTACCATATGAAAATGGAAAACTAAGTTCAGATCCTTCTTATTCACTTTGAAATCAAGCTTTGGTGATTTTTTTTTATTTTTAAAAAAAAATCAAAAACCAAAGGGAAACCCTACCTCCTCTCCTTGTTCTCTATGAAACGTTGTACATGATAGCTCATATGTGTGAAGGTTTTTTCATGAAAATGTCCATAGACAAAGTTTATGATTTTTGGTTCGTAACATGTCACACAAGACAACATTGTGCGCAGGTTTTATTTTTTTGACTTCTTTAATTAATGGTGCTCATTTTACCTCGATCGTGCTAGCTAGGTTTTTTCTCTCTAAATGTACGTATACCAAGTTTAGTATTTTTCCTCGTTAGTGTGTCCTATAAAACGACGAACGGCAAAGGTTTCATATTTTTACGATTTTTTTAATTATTTATGCTCGGTCAAAGCCTTTGAAACCCCGTTGACCAGCTCAAAACCCCTCAAAACCCCGCGGGGTTTCACCTAACCCTAGCTCCGAACATCAGCCGTCCGATCATACCCTAGCGCCAAGCGACAGCCCTCAGATGTGGTCTTCTAGAAGTAATTCCAAGGGCAGGCTGCGACCAGGCTCCGCGCTGTTGGATCACATGGATGGCTCCACATTGTTGGATCGTGGGGCGATCCGCGAGAGGCGATCCGCGAGACTTGTTGGTTGTGCCTCCCCTTTTTCGGGTACCCCTTTTATTCTGGTGCTTATTCTGCAGCGACGAGAGGAGCCACTCCTCTGCTACTTCTTCTCCGGCGACGAGAAGAGCCACTCCTCTGCTTCTTCTTCTCCGGCGACTCTGGGCGATATGTCGAGCTCCACTTCAGCCTCCCGCCCCTCGTGGACCCAGTATGGTCCACTTCCCATGGAGCGATGTCCTAACTGCCCACGCAGCGCGCCACTGATACGGTTGACTTCGAAGGAAGTCAAGAATGGCAACTATGGATGCGAGTTCGTGAAATGCGAGAGCAAGCCAGAGGGGCAGGTTAGATCTCATGATTTTTCTCTGATTTCTTTTTCTATTTGCTTTTAATTCTTTTTCGATCTGGGATTTAGGGTTCATTTTTTAGATTCATATCGTGAAGAAATTCACACATTTTGAATGGTTGGATGACTACGTTAAGCGGATTCAATTCAATGGGGCCCCAACCCGGGAGCTCCATCTGTCGTCAGCAACAACGAATTTGGTCTCTGGAAGTGCTGCTTTGACAGTTGGGGATGCAGATCTGAAGGGGAAAATAAAGAATATGAACAAGAACTTGAAGTAGATGATTCAATTGAACAAGCATGCGAATCTGATAACTTTAGGATTGTATCCCTTTTATTTTTGTGTAGTTGCTCTAGGATTTTCTTACCTGCTGGTCATCACTCGTTAGAGATGTTATTAGTGTGGTGTCATGTGCTCTAGGATTTGGTTAAATTTGTGGATCATGTGCTCTACAATTTGCTTAAATTTGTGGATCATGTGCTCTATGCTCTGTGTTGCTTAATTTGTGGATCATGTGCTCTATGCTCTGTGTTGATTAATTTGTGGATCATGTCAATTTCGGGTACCCGTCAGTTTCGTCAGTTTTGTAGACTTTTAGTTTCTTCAGTTTCGTCGGACAACACCGACCGCAAAAGAAAAAAAACGTAGTTCTAGGGCCCAAATTGAAACTAAGCTCTGGTTGGGCCGTCTCATTGTGTTGAGTGTCGAAGGCCCACGCGATGGCTATGTTTTTTCCCTTGATTATTACCATGGTAAATCCATTTATTGCCATGCCGGACAAAAATAGTGCATGATGGTAAATCGATTTATTGTTGGACTTGCACATGTCAAATTTATTTGTACATATCATGGCAATTTCCTTCTGTATATAGCCTACGGCACAACACTTTCATTTTTGACATGTGAGTATTATAAACAAGTTTTTGTAGCAAGAAAAATATTGTATACATGATTTTTTTTGTTTTTGTTTTTTATTAAGAACATGTCAGACTTAATTATGTAGATCATGATATCCATCTGAAACCACGTCTAAAATAAGGGATCCCCTAAAATAAAGTCCGGTGGCACCATTAGCCAGCATATCCATCTAGAGAGCATGTCTAGGCTCGGCTATGGCACCATATCCATCTAGAGCATGTCTAGGCTCGACTATGGCACCATATCCATCTAGAGAGCTTATCTACGGCTCGGCTACGACACCATATCCATCGACCGATATCTCATGTAGCAAGCATACATCCATAACATAAAAAGTAGCAACCATAGCATACTTCTTACATAAAACATAGGGTGCCCTAAGCCATAGCATAGTCCACAAACTATTCAAAAATTAGCTTGTTTTTGTTCATACAATATACGGAATAGGGCCACCAACAATTCGAAAAAATTAGCTTTTCTTCTTCTTCTTTTCAACATCAACATGGCTCATTTTTCTAGCTTTAGTTTCCTTTTGACACTTCAACTACTCCATTATCCGCGTGTGCAAAAACTTGACCCTACTCTAAATGGGCGAAAACTTGCTGGTTTCCATTGAGGAGTACTCAATCATTGATTGATTTAGCAGAAGGGCTCGTGTACGACACCATATCCATCTAGTGATTTATCTCACGTCAAATAAGATAGAAATAGCAAGCAAAAACACTGATAACCAATGACATATCAAATAAGGGTAGCAAGCATAACAAAGTTATTAGGGGATAACATGACAGAGATTAAAAGTTCATGGTACAATCAATGACATAATTAAGATAGAAATATATAAAAGATAAAAATCCCTAACACCCTAGGGCAAGACAAGCTCACGATCGAGACCGGGACTTCACCACCATCTTCACTGCGCCTTCTCTTCACTGCTCCCTCTCCATGCCGTCCTGGCCATGTAGTAGGGGAGGCTGTGCATACCATCGCGGCTGGAGAAGATGCAGTCGAAGTTTGTGAAGATGTTGTGGGTTGTGAATGCGATGAATTCGCATCCACACCAAAACACCTTGCCAAGGAGGTACTACGCATCAAATCTGTTGGTGAAGGTGACGGTGAGCCCTATCGGCGGAATCCTGGAGTTTGGACGCACTTCCTCCAGTCAGAACATCACCGGCGAGCCCGCCGGGAGGTGGGCAAAGCCCGCACAGAGGAACCACTTGGCAAACCCCCTTGCACCCCTCCAGCATGAGAACACCCACACACAGAGCATCCTCTCCACGATGACGCCGGTCGGATACCATTTCTCCAGCACAGTCAGTGGGAGCTCGAAGGTGGGGCCGTTGTACTGCATCCTTGCCTCGCTTTGAAAGTGCTCTGGGTTTGGGTGAAGAAGAAAAGGGGGCGGCACAAATGGATGTGTGGAGAATAGGTGGAGGGGTGGTGGTTTAAATGGGGAAAGGGGAAGGGAAGGGGAGTGGCACCGGCCCCGCTTTGGATTTGCTACGTTCAAACGAGCCGCGTCGATCGATATGCCACTTTAATTGCCACGTTGAATAGATGCGAGTGGATCGAAAAGTGTGAAACAATGCTCTACATCGAGGAGACATGCGTGGGAGATGATATGAACCAGCGGCAGCAACCGTCCATGCATCCGTGGCGTCTCGCGTGAAAAAGAGGCCGATCAGTGCATCATGGCGTCGGGCGGCGGCGCATGCAGGTAGGCTAGCTACGTTCATGCATGCAGGCTAGCTGGACATGTCGTGCATGCATAACATGCTTCTATCGTTGCAGCGTGCGCACGGCCCAAGTCTAACCACGGCCCAACGGGCTAACCACGGCACCATCCGCCGCGACCCCACTCATCAGGTCCAACGGGCGACACAGTCAACGCGACCCCACTCGTCAGAGTTAACAGTCAAAGCACTGACCCGACGGCATCCACCGTTTGTGACCAATTCTGAGGGTTTCGGGCAAGGGAGTGGGAGTGGGGAAAAGTGAGCAAAAGTTAAGAGTGTGGGGATGAATGAGTATGGCTAAGGAACCAGGGGCACAGATGTAAAAAACCTTGAATTTATGGATGATTATACGAAAAATTTATGCCGGATTGAATTTTGCTTCTAGAAATCTTTTAGATTCGGCCGCGGGAGGCACTTTTAGGGAAATCACTTTAGGAGAAGCTACTAAACTCCTAGATAATATTATGGTTAATTATTCTCAATGGCACACCGAAAGATCCACTAGTAAAAAAGTTCGGGCGATTGAAGAGATTAATGTTTTGAGTGGAAAGATGGATGAACTTATGAAATTGTTTGCTAATAAGAGTGTTTCTTCTGATCCTAATGATATGCCTTTGTCAACTTTGATTGAGAATAATAATGAATCTATGGATGTGAATTTTGTTAGTAGGAACAATTTTGGTAATAACGCGTATAGAGGAAACTTTAATTCTAGGCCGTTTCCTAATAATTCCTCTAATAATTATGGTAATTCCTACAACAATTCTTATGGGAATTTTAATAAGATGCCCTCTGATTTTGAGACTAGTGTTAAAGAATTTATGAGTTCGCAAAAGAATTTCAATGCTTTGGTTGAAGAAAAATTGCTTAAGATTGATGAGTTGGCTAGGAACGTGGATAGAATTTCTCTTGATGTTGATTCTTTGAAACTTAGATCTATTCCACCTAAGCATGACATCAATGAGTCTCTCAAAGCCATGATAATTTCCATTGATGAGTGCAAGGAAAGAACCGCTAGGATGCGTGCTAAAAAAGATTGCTTTGTGAAAGCGTGTTCTTCTAGTTTTCATGATAATAATGATGAAGATAGATCTAAAAGTGATTGATGTGTCTCCTATTAAATCTTTGTTTTCCAATATGAATCTTGATAAAGATGGGACTAGATATGAGTCAACTTTAGTTAAAAGGCATCCCAATGATTCGGAGTTTTAGATCCTGATGCTAGAATTAATAAAATTGAGATTGAAGAGGTTAAAACTTTACATAGCAATGAACCCACTATTTTGGATTTCAAGGAATTTAATTATGATAATTGCTTTTTGATCGATTGTACTTCCTTGTTGCAATCTGTGTTAAATTATCCTCATGCTTATGATCAAAATAAAGCTTTTACTAAACATATCGTTGACGCTTTAATGCAATCCTATGAAGAAAAGCTTGAACTAGAAGTTTATATTCCTAGAAAACTTTATGATGAGTGGAAACCTACTATTAAAATTAAGATTAAAGATTATGAATGCTATGCTTTGGGTGCTTGTGCTTCCACGATTCCAAAAACTTTGTGTGATGTGTTAGGTTTCCGTGAATTTGAGGATTGTTCTTTAAATTTGCACCTTGCGGATTCCACCATTAAGAAACCTATGGGAAGGATTAATGATGTTCTTATTGTTACAAATAGGAATTATGCGCCCGTAGATTTTATCATTGTTGATATAAATTGCAATCCTACATGTCCTATTATTCTTGGTAGACCTTTCCTTAGAACGATTGGTGCAATTATTGACATGAAAGAAGGAAATATTAGATTCCAATTTCCGTTAAGGAAAGGCATGGAACACTTTCCTATAAAGAAAATTAAATTGCCTTATGAATCAATTATGAGAGCCACTTATGGATTGCATACCGAAGATGACAATACTTAGATATATTCTTGCTTTTATGCCTAGCTAGGGGCGTTAAACGGTAGCGCTTGTTGGGAGGCAACCCAATTTTATTTCTGTTATTTACTTTTTGTTCCTTTTTAGTAATAAATAATTTATCTATCCTCTATTATGATTGTGTTTTTTATGTTTTAATTAGTGTTTGTGCCAAGTAAAGCCTTTAGGATCTTCTTGGGTGATCGTTGTTTGATCTTGCTGAAAAAAACAGAAAGTATGCGCTCACGAAAATAATTTTCATTTTTTACCATAGATCGATAAAATACCCATTCCAACTGCAGTAGATCAATATACAAATTATTTAGGTCGTCCTAATTTTTCAGAACTTTTGGAGTTACAGAAGTATTCTAAACTACCAGATTGCTACAGATTGTTCTGTTTTGACAGATTCTGTTTTTCGTGTGTTGTTTGCTTATTTTGATGAATCTATGGCTAGTATCGGGGGTATGAACCATAGAGAAGTTGGAATAAAGTAGGTTTAACACCAATATAAATAAAGAATGATTTAATTACAGTACATTAAAGTGGTGGGATTTTTTATACTAACGGAGCTCATGAGATTTTCTGTTGAGTTTTGTGTTGTGAGGTTTTCAAGTTTTTGGGTAAAGATTTGATGGATTTTGGAACAAGGAGTGGCAAGAGACTAAGCTTGGGGATGCCCAAGGCACCCCAAGGTAAAATTCAAGGATAACCAAAATCCTAAAGCTTGGGGATGCCCCGGAAGGCATCCCCTCTTTCGTCTTCGTCTATCGGTAACTTTGCTTGAGGCTATATTTTTATTCACCACATGACATATGTTTTGCTTGGGGCGTCTTGTATGATTTGAGTCTTTTCTTTTCAGTTTACCACAATCATCCTTCCTGTACACATCTTTTGGGAGAGACACACATGAATCGGAATTTATTAGAATACTCTATGTGCTTCACTTATATCTTTTGAGCTAGATAATTTTGCTCTAGTGCTTCACTTATATCTTTTTAGAGCACGGTGGTGGTTTTATTTTATAAAAATTATTGATCTCTCATGCTTCACTTATATTATTTTGAGAGTCTTTTAGAACAGCATGGTAATTTTCTTTGGTTATAAAATTAGTCCTAATATAGTGGGCATCCAAGATGGGTATAATAAAAACTTTCATATAGAGTGCATTAAAAACTATGAGAAGTTTGATACTTGATAATTTTTTTGAGATATAAAGATGGTGATATTAGAGTCGTGCTAGTTGAGTAATTGTTAAATTGATAAATACTTGTGTTGAGGTTTGCAAGTCCCGTAGCATGCACATATGGTAACCGTTTTGTGACAAATTTGAAGCATGAGGTGTTCTTTGATTGCTTTCCTTATGAATGGCAGTCGGGGACGAGCGATGGTCTTTTCCTGCCAATCTATCCCCCTAGGAGCATGCGCATAGTTCTTGGTTTTGATGACTTGTAGATTTTTGTAATAAGTATGTGAGTTCTTTATGACTAATGTTGAGTCCATGGATTATACGCACTCTCACCCTTCCACCATTGCTAGCCTCTCTTGTGTCGCGCAACTTTCGCCGGTATCATAAACCCATCATTTACCTTCCTCAATACAGCCACCATACCTACCTACTATGGCATTTCCATAGCCATTCCGAGATATATTGCCATGCAACTTTCCACCGTTCTGTTTATTATGACACGCTTCATCATAGTCATATTGCTTTGCATGATCATGTAGTTGACATCATATTTGTGGCATGGCCGCCTTTCATAATTTTTATACATGTCACTCTTGATTCATTGCACATCCCGGTACACCGCCGGAGGCATTCACATAGAGTCATATTTTGTTCTAAGTATCGAGTTGTAATTCTTGAGTTGTAAGAAATAATAGTGTGATGATATTCATTATTAGAGCATTGTCCCATGTGAGGAAAGGATGATGGAGACTATGATTTCCCCACAAGTCGGGATGAGACTCCGGACGACAAATAAACAAATAAAAATAATAATAAAAAGAGTCCATAAAAAAGGGAGAAGGCCCAAACAAAAAAATAAATGGGAGAAAAAGAGAGAAGGGGCAATGTTACTATCCTTTTTCCACACTTGTGCTTCAGAGTAGCACCATGATCTTGATGATAGAGACTCTCTTATGTTTTCACTTTCATATACTAGTGGGGATTTTTCATTATAGAACTTGGCTTGTATATTCCAATGACGGGCTTCCTCAAATTGCCCTAGGTCTTCATGAGCAAGCAAGTTGGATGCACACCCACTTAGTTTCTTTTGTTGAGCCTTCATACACTTATAGCTCTAGTGCATCTGTTGCTTGGCAATCCCTACTCACTCACATTGATATCTATCGATGGGCATCTCCATATCCCATTGATATGCATAGTTGATGTGAGACTATCTTCCTCTTTTTTGTCTTCTCCACAACCACCATTCTATTCCACCTATAGTGCTATGTCCATGGCTCGCGCTCATATATTGCGTGAAAGTTGAAAACGCTTGAGAATGCTAAGTATGAAAAAATTGCTTGGCTTGTCATCGGGGTTGTGTATGATGGGAGCATTTTGTGTGACGAAAATGAAGCATGGCCAAACTATATGATTTTGTAGGGATGAGCTTTCTTTGGCTATGTTATTTTGAGAAGACATAATTGCTTGGTTAGTATGCTTGAAGTATTATTATTTTTATGTCAATATTAAACTTTTGTCTTGAATCTTTTGGATCTGAACATTCATGACACAATGAAGAAAATTACATTGAAATTATGTTAGGTAGCATTCCACATCAAAAATTCTGTTTTTATCATTTACCTACTCGAGGACGAGCATGAATTAAGCTTGGGGATGCTTGATACGTCTCCAACGTATCTATAATTTTTGATTGTTCCATGGTGTTATATTATATGTTTTGGATGTTTAATGGGCTTTAATATGCTATTTTATATTATTTTTGGGACTAACCTATTAACCGGAGGCCTAGTGCTAGTTTCTGTTTTTTTTGCCTATTTTATGTGACGCCCCCGATTCAATCATACACTAATCATACACGCAAACGTGTACGATCAAGATCAGGGACTCACGGGAAGATATCACAACACAACTCTACAAATAAAATAAGTCATACAAACATCATATTACAAGCCAGGGGCCTCGAGGGCTCGAATACAAGAGCTCGATCATAGACGAGTCAGCGGAAGCAACAATATTTGAGTACAGACATAAGATAAACAAGTTTGCCTTAAGAAGGCTAGCACAAACTGGGATACAGATCGAAGGAGGCGCAGGCCTCCTGCCTGGGATCCTCCTAACTACTCCTGGTCGTCGTCAGTGGGCAGCACATAGTAGTAGGCACCTCCGGTGTAGTAGGAGTCGTCGTCGAAGGTGGCGTCTGGCTCCTGGGCTCCAACATCTGGTTGCGACAACCAGGTAGAAGGGATAGGGGGAAAGAGGGAGAAAGCAACCGTGAGTACTCATCCAAAGTACTCGCAAGCAAGGAGCTATACTACATATGTATGCATTGGTATCAACTGGAATAAGGCTATTATATGTGGACTGAACTGTAGAAAGTCGGGATAAGGGGGGATAGCTAGTCCTTTCGAAGACTACGCTTCTGGCAGCTTCCGTCTTGCAGCATGTAGAAGAGAGTAGACTGAAGTCCTCCAAGTAGCATCGCATAGCATAATCCTAACCGATGATCCTCCCCTCGTCGCCCTGTGAGAGAGCGATCACCGGTTGTATCTGGCACTGGGAAGGGTGTGTTTTATTAAGTATCCGGTTCTAGTTGTCATAAGGTCAAGGTACAACTCCAAGTCGTCCTATTACCGAAGATCACAGCTATTCGAATAGATTAACTTCCCTGCAGGGGTGCACCACATAACCCAACACGCTCGATCCCATTTGGCCGGACACACTTTCCTGGGTCATGCCCGGCCTTGGAAGATCAACACGTCGCAGCCCCACCTAGACCAACAGAGAGGTCAGCACGCCGGTCTAAACCTAAGCGCCCAGGGGTCTGGGCCCATCGCCCTTAGCACACATGCACGTTGCGTGGGCGGCCGGAAGCAAACCTAGCCTAGTAGGCGTTCCAGTCCAATCCAGCGCGCGCCGCTTCGTTGCTGACGTCACGAAGGCTTCGGCTGATACCACGACGTCGAGTGCCCATAACTGTCCCCGCGTAGATGGTTAGTGCGTATAGGGCCAGTAGCCAGACTCAGATCAAATACCAAGATCTCGTTAAACGTGTTAAGTATCTACGAACGCTTACCAGGGCCAGGCCCACCTCTCTCCTAGGTGGTCTCAACCTGCCCTGTCGCTCTGCCTCAAAGTAACAGTCGGGGGCCGTCGGGAACCCAGGCCCACCTCTACTGGGATGGAGCCACCTGCCCCTTCAGCCCCCACCTCCGAACAGTATCACAAGTAATGTAACAGTATAAAGTGTATAGTGTATGCCCATGATCACTTCCCGAAGTGATCACGGCCCAGTAGATAGCATGGCAGACGGACAAGAGTGTAGGGCCACTGATGGAACACTAGCATCCTATACTAAGCATTAGGATAGCAGGTAAAGGTAACAACAGTAGTAGCAAGGACAGGCTATGCATCAGGATAGGAATAACGAAGCAGTAACATGCTACACTACTCTAATGCAAGCAGTATAGAGGAGAGTAGGCGATATCTGGTGATCAAGGGGGGGCTTGCCTGGTGGCTCTGGCAAGAGAGAGGGGTCGTCAACTCCGTAGTCGTACTGGGTAGCAGCGGCGTCGGTCTCGGTGTCTAGCGAGAGAAGAGGGGGAAGAAACAATAAATATTTAAGCAAGCAGATGCATAGCGATGCATGACATGACAAGTATCGGTGCTAGAGGTGCCCTAACGCGGTATGAGGTGATACCGGTGAAGGGGGGAAACATCCGGAAAATTATCCCCGGTGTTTCGCGTTTTCGGGAAGAGGAGCCGGAAGGGGAAAGTTGCGAGTTCGATAGGTTAGGGGGGTGTGGCGGACGAACGGGTTGCGTATCCGGAATCGTCTCGTCGTTCTGAGCAACTTTCATGTAAAAGTTTTTTCATCCGAGCAACTTTTAAATAAAGTTTAAAACAAATTATGTAATTATTTTAAAAAATTAAAATAAAGTTATTGCATCAGCATGACATCATCGTGACATCGCAGGGTCAACAGTTAACTCTAACCGGGTTGACTGGTCAAAGGGGCAGTGGGGCCCAATCATCATTGTCTATTTAATTAATTAACAGTTAAATAGCTAACTAATCAGACTAATTAAATTAGGTTAATTAACATGATTCATTAAATTAATTAATTATTTAAGTAATTATGTTTTTAATTATATTTTTTTTAGAAAAAAGGGCGTGGGGCCCGCTGTCATAGGCCCAACTAAAACTAAGCCTAATATAAATTAGTCTAACAAAAGGGCTTGTTTTAACTGGGGATTAGTCCCTAAGCTAGCAAAGGGCTGGCCACACATGGCTGTGGCAAAAGCCAGCCATACACACAACTCACGCACACACACATTGCGCTCTCAAACACCACGGCCATGGCCTTTGCCGTGCTAGCAGCAAGCAGAACAGAGGCAGGGCAGCGCAGAAGCACGCAAGCAGAAGAAGTAACAGGCGGCAGCGACAACGCGCACGCAACGTACACGTACACGGGGGTTCGAGCTCGACGGAGATGACAGCCTTATAGCGTCCAAATTGAAGGGCTAAAAGGACCCGAGGGAGAAGCTCACCCGGTTCTCGGGACGAGGTTAGAAGGTCGGAGGCGGCCCGGAGCAGTGCAACGATGACGAGTGGTGACGTCCGCGGCGGAGAAGGGCTCGATGGGAGCACACGGACCGTCCCGCTTGAGGTGATCCCGAGCGGACGGATCCGGCCGCGACGGACCTCCTGGACGTGCTCCCGCACGCCGGAACGACGAGTGGCCGTGGATGACGCGAGGAGGTCGGCGGGCAAAGGCGGACCGGTCAGGGCACCGCGACGTCGGCGGGCGCAGAAGGAAGGGGCGCGAGGGGGGAAGGAACTGCGAGGGGCTAGGGTTTCAGGGGCTCGAACGGAGCTTGTAGGCGGGGCAGGGTCGCCGATGGCCGCCACCGCGGCCAAGGCGCCGTGGATGGCTGCCACGGCCCCCTCCGTCTCCTGTAGCGACGGGAAGGGAATGGCAGGGGTGGCTGGGCCGTTTTTCTTGGGCTAATGGGCACGTGCCCAGTAGATTAGTTTTTGTTTTTACTTTCTTTTGTCTTTTTCCTTTTGTTTCTATTTCTTAATTAAGCTTCTGTTTTCCATTTAAAAACTTGAACCAAATGACTTTTGTAAAAAGTGAGCCTGACATATAAATACTATGCATAAGCTGCACTGCCACCAAAAGTCTAGTCCTAAATAATTTAGTTTGATATTTTATTAATAGTAAAGGCATTCAATAATTATGTTGCTACTATTTTATTTATATTAGAGCATTTAAACACTTTATAAAAATGTGGTTTCCTCACCATAATTACATATGCATTATTTGTCACCGGTTGTATTTTTTTTACTTTTGACATTTGATTTTTTCTAGTTTGACTTTATTTAAAATTTGAATTTCGAATCGATTTTGAACTACGCAAGAGTAACAACAGTAATTGAGGTGAACATGGCATCATTAGGCGAGGTTACTGTAGCTTAATTATCTAGGCGTCACAATTCTCCTCCACTACAAGAAATCTCGTCCCGAGATTTGGGAGGCGGAGTATGGGGGAAAGATCTGGTTACGAAATTCTAACGAGTCTTCTTGGTCTTGTTTACTCTTCTCGAAACAGTCAATCCACTACATCGATGTCTTCATTTGTCTACTTCAGGTCATCATGATGAATTAGGCATCATTTCTTCGAGATCTTCATTGTACTTACGAAAAGGATAAGGGGTAGCTTTGGAAGGACGGACCCCTACAAGGTTGCTTATCTGGTAGATAATATCAGGGAAGGTGGCGGAAAGTAACTCTCAAATTAAAACTGAAGAAATTATCGAGAGCAAAGTAAGGAGATGCTAACTAGAAGTTTCAAGCACATAGGCAATCGTTTGTTGCCTGAAATGAAGTGTGAAAGGGGTTCAGAACAATGGGATTAAGTATTGCGTCTGATATCCGAATAACTTTGGCAACAAGTTGTACAGGAGAGTTAGGTTTTGATCCTGTGGAACTGTGGGTTATGGGCCCACCATGTGGGTTAAAGTAGAAGGAACGGTGACATCTTGCATAGTGATGGTGGCAAGGCACGTCAGAGGGTAGCCTGTCGTTATGTTGGCAACAACGTTGGTACCAAAGGGCGAGGGACGAAGAGAACCATTTTCCTGCTCGTCGAAATGAGGCAGACCAATAGGCAAAGTTCTCGTCCATCGGTGGTTACCAAAATATCATCAACAATAGTAACAGGGTATAACTGACACGGTTGTTCACCAAGGTGTTTACATAAGCAGGAGAATAATACTGCTTAGATCATATAGATCACAAGGAAGGTTAAACCAAACAATGGAAAGGAAAATAGGATTATCAGATTAAACCGAACAATGGAAAGGAAAATGTGTTTAAACACATATTTCAAGGGTGTATCCTTCCCAAGGACAAGTAGAGCATGATATCCATGACATGATATAAAGTTGAAAACCCTTTAGGTAAAGGGAGAGAAATTTCATGCCATTACCCATACAATGGTGTTTGGATAATTGATAAGAAAATTTAGCATTGTGCTTCAAATGTTTTTATTGAAATTCGAAGTACCACAGACATGCTTCGAGATAGCATTGACATGGTCTTCAGGGGAAGATCAGACTTTGGAAACACAAAGGATCCATCAGGAATAACTTGTAGAATAAGTCTTACAATTTCTTCATGGAAGAATGGATAACCTTGCTAAAAAGAAAACTATAACAATAGGGCCTTCGGCCAGGTGTGCTAGGCATGACATCACCTTACCGAGTCATATAAAGACCAATGTTATAACTCTTGGAAATATGTTCCAACCATCATGTCTGACCGAGATTTAGATCTGGTCGGTGTTAGGATACATCAGACTCAGGGTGCCTGAGAAGAAAAGGTGTACACACATTGACAAGATGACATTGTAAGGTTCTTGGAAATGAACTATGGAAGCAAGTTTCAAAACAAGAGTTCATCATTAAACCAAGGAGAGGATGGGGTGGCTGATGGACTCAGCGAGAATTCCTCGAGATTTCCAAAAAGTTGGATTTCACAGTTATGTGAACAAGGAGATAACATTTGTCAGATCAAATGATATAATGAGGTATGCTGGAGGGAAACATACACAGTTAAACATTGGTTGAAAGGTGCCCAAGTATGGGCCTTTAGGTAGCACGATCAAATGTTAGAATTGGTGATTCAGTGATCAATAGTCTAAGAATGAACGTTTACATTAACTTCAAAGCATAGGGTTGCCTAGGAGGGGCAGATCAAACAGCACCGTTCACCTGTTGGTATCCGGTTGAACCAACACGGGGACCAAGAAAGAAGGTGATGGTGAGAGTATTACTGTATCAAGATCCTTAGAGGTGGTGAAATTCTCACGACTTTCTTTGACATTAAGATGGTAATACTCCAAGGTTAAAGAGACAAATGGTGGATAGCAAGGAAATCAGGTTATAACACAAAACGAACAAGTTTGTGTTTGGAGGGAGTCAATAAGTGGTCGATGGTAACACAAATCATCGAGGGCAAGGATGGTATTTCTCATCATGAACTCAATTGATCTTGGAAGAGCTCGGAATGCTGATGATGATCACGACACATTTGTCGAGAGATTTCATGAAGATGTAATCAATCGGTGATGACATCTAGTCAAACGAATGCGGAAGGTTATTGGAACCATGGTTACGACACAAACTCGAAATCAAGCTTGCGGTTCAATCCGAAATGATATGATGAGGAAAATCGACGTAAGCTTAGCTCATCGTCGAGAATTGTGCTTCGTGAAGAAGGACCAGGTACCACAATTAAAATTTAGCACGATAATGATATAGCCGATCGGGCTAGGAATGACTTGAAGGATTATTAAACTCATAAGCAACGGAAATTAGAGTTAATGAATCGGATTTCAGACTCGATTCACTATCGGTGTCCCTGAGTGCCTAACAACTCAGAACCCAGGGAAAAATTGAAATCAGTGAGAAATAATACTTGAAGAACTCACAAGAAGTAATATGGTTCTGTGATTTTCAAGATACCATGGGGTAATACTCGAGGTAGAACATAATAGAGGTTGCAGGGGTGCATTGATCTACAGAAGACAAGTGCTTTAACTAGTCCGAGAAATGGAATCAAGGAGAAAATATGATCGAAGCACGATTGCAAAGGACCAATTCACAGATATCAAATGATATTAAATGAAGAAATAGTTATTATTACAAGAGGCCTTCCATGATAGGATCTACATCGTGTCATGGGCATGAACACAAAGGTTCAAGGTCGACTCCCATTTCCTCAATGCATAACCTTCCATTCACCTCTCGCTTTTCGAAATGACATTAGTCGTTGACAGTTTTACCTGGTGCAACCAGATAAGTTATGACATGTGAATTTTTCAGGATCACATAGATTAAGGAAGGCATAGGTTCAACCATCGGGGCATCATAGAAACATATACCACAAACTTCAGGAGCGAATAACTCAAGCTCGGGAGCAGAGCCTGGTTGACAAAAGCAGGGGTTACAATTTTACCAAAGGCATTATATACCCATGGAAAGGCTCACAGGTTATTGAATATGAAGGACGCTGTCGGATAAGTCCATTAAAGGATCTTGCGGTCCATAACAGAGCTGACGTGAGCATCGGCACACAACCAGAGGAAGTAACAATGCAAAGGCATTGGATTATGGAAACAACTGACTAATACAGAGCTCAAATGCAAAGGAATTATGATATTCAAATCAAGGGATCAGAAGCAATGTTCTGATTAGGGACGAATAAGTTAAATAGCCTTAGGGGTACAATCGACGGCAATTGGATTTGTTGAGAACCAGCTCATGTTTAAAATGACGTCTGAGCCGGAAAGATAATTTAGAAGGATCAACTGATGATTGCGTGCATTCGCACTCATGTTGAATCAAAGGGATCAAAATGACGGTGTCTAAGGATACTAACGAATATTGCCAGACATATGGAAAGCATCCATCATGCAAGCAGGCAAGTATTGCAGAGCAATAAGCTACTAAGGATTTTTGGAGGATCGAATAGTATTTCGATGACCATTGTGAAACACATGAACAACTAATAAGCGGATACTCGATAAGTGCGAGAATTATCCGTAGGGGTATTCAGGTGACAAAGAACAGCAAGGCAGTAAGCTCAAAGGATTATCGAAACAACGACGAATATTTTGGGGTCTCTTGTAATAACAAGACCAACTCGGAATAAAAGTAAGAACGACAAGTATAAGTATTTATCCATAGGGATTTTTCGGTGGTAGGGAATTGCAAAAGCAATGGCACAAAGTTTCGGGAGAACATCGGAGAGTATTATCAAAATCTTCTGTTGAAGCAGTCGATCATCTATAATGAAGGGCTCTCCGGGAGAAAGTGATAACGAGATCCTAATGTTAGATCTAGCAAAATTCATTTAACCCGAATAGAAGAGAGTTCAGAGTCCCAGAGTAAGGATCGAGGAGTAAAAGATCCTAATACCACCCAGATGGCGACATGGGCCCGTAAGCCGCACAACCATGTTAGTAAAAGTTTTTCAATGACTAGACTCGACTTCGGCCAAGGAGTTGGAAAGGGGGATTCCTACAGGCAGTCGGCTCTGATACCAACTTGTGACGCCCCCGATTCAATCGTACACTAATCATACACGCAAACGTGTACGATCAAGATCAGGGACTCACGGGAAGATATCACAACACAACTCTACAAATAAAATAAGTCATACAAGCATCATATTACAAGCCAGGGGCCTCGAGGGCTCGAATACAAGAGCTCGGTCATAGACGAGTCAGCGGAAGCAACAATATTTGAGTACAGACATAAGATAAACAAGTTTGCCTTAAGAAGGCTAGCACAAACTGGGATACATATCGAAGAAGGCGCAGGCCTCCTGCCTGGGATCCTCCTAACTACTCCTGGTCGTCGTCAGCGGGCAACACATAGTAGTAGGCACCTCCGGTGTAGTAGGAGTCGTCGTCGAAGGTGGCGTCTGGCTCCTGGGCTCCAACATCTGGTTGCGACAACCAGGTAGAAGGGATAGGGGGAAAGAGGGAGAAAGCAACCGTGAGTACTCATCCAAAGTACTCGCAAGCAAGGAGCTATACTACATATGTATGCATTGGTATCAACTGGAATAAGGCTATTATATGTGGACTGAACTGCAGAAAGTCGGGATAAGGGGGGATAGCTAGTCCTTTCGAAGACTACGCTTCTGGCAGCCTCCGTCTTGCAGCATGTGGAAGAGAGTAGACTGAAGTCCTCCAAGTAGCACCGCATAGCATAATCCTAACCGATGATCCTCCCCTCGTCGCCCTGTGAGAGAGCGATCACCGGTTGTATCTGGCACTGGGAAGGGTGTGTTTTATTAAGTATCTGGTTCTAGTTGTCATAAGGTCAAGGTACAACTCCAAGTCGTCCTGTTACCGAAGATCATAGCTATTCGAATAGATTAACTTCCCTGCAGGGGTGCACCACATAACCCAACACGCTCGATCCCATTTGGCCGGACACACTCTCCTGGGCCATGCCCGGCCTCGGAAGATCAACACGTCGCAGCCCCACCTAGACCAACAGAGAGGTCAGCACGCCGGTCTAAACCTAAGCGCCCAGGGGTCTGGGCCCATCGCCCTTAGCACACATGCACGTTGCGTGGGCGGCCGGAAGCAGACCTAGCCTAGTAGGCGTTCCAGTCCAATCCAGCGCGCGCCGCTCCGTTGCTGACGTCACGAAGGCTTCGGCTGATACCACGACGTCGAGTGCCCATAACTGTCCCCGCGTAGATGGTTAGTGCGTATAGGCCAGTAGCCAGACTCAGATCAAATACCAAGATCTCGTTAAACGTGTTAAGTATCTACGAACGCTTACCAGGGCCAGGCCCACCTCTCTCCTAGGTGGTCTCAACCTGCCCTGTCGCTCTGCCTCAAAGTAACAGTCGGGGGCCGTCGGGAACCCAGGCCCACCTCTACTGGGATGGAGCCACCTGCCCCTTCAGCCCCCACCTCCGAACAGTATCACAAGTAATGTAACAGTATAAAGTGTATAGTGTATGCCCATGATCACTTCCCGAAGTGATCACGGCCCAGTAGATAGCATGGCAGACGGACAAGAGTGTAGGGCCACTGATGGAACACTAGCATCCTATACTAAGCATTAGGATAGCAGGTAAAGGTAACAACAGTAGTAGCAAGGATAGGCTATGCATCAGGATAGGAATAACGAAAGCAGTAACATGCTACACTACTCTAATGCAAGCAGTTTAGAGGAGAGTAGGCGATATCTGGTGATCAAGGGGGGGCTTGCCTGGTGGCTCTGGCAAGAGAGAGGGGTCGTCAACTCCGTAGTCGTACTGGGTAGCAGCGGCGTCGGTCTCGGTGTCTAGCGAGAGAAGAGGGGGAAGAAACAATAAATATTTAAGCAAGCAGATGCATAGCGATGCATGACATGACAAGTATCGGTGCTAGAGGTGCCCTAACGCGGTATGAGGTGATACCGGTGAAGGGGGGAAACATCCGGGAAATTATCCCCGGTGTTTCGCGTTTCCGGGAAGAGGAGCCGGAAGGGGAAAGTTGCGAGTTCGATAGGTTAGGGGGGTGTGGCGGACGAACGGGTTGCGTATCCGGAATCGTCTCGTCGTTCTGAGCAACGTTCATGTAAAAGTTTTTTCATTCGAGTTACGGATTATTTTATATGATTTTTCAAAGTTTAAAACAAATTATGTAATTATTTTAAAAATTAAAATAAAGTTATTGCATCAGCATGACATCATCGTGACATCGGCAGGGTCAACAGTTAACTCTAACCGGGTTGACTGGTCAAAGGGGCAGTGGGGCCCAATCATCATTGTCTATTTAATTAATTAACAGTTAAATAGCTAACTAATTAGACAAATTAAATTAGGTTAATTAACATGATTCATTAAATTAATTAATTACTAATTAATTGTTTAAGTAATTATGTTTTTAATTATTATTTTTTAGAAAAAAGGGCATGGGGCCCCGCTGTCATAGGCCCAACTAAAACTAAGCCTAATATAAATTAGTCTAACAAAAGGGCTTGTTTTAACTGGGGATTAGTCCCTAAGCTAGCAAAGGGCTGGCTACACATGGCTGTGGCAAAAGCCAGCCATACACACAACTCACGCACACACACATTGCGCTCTCACACACCACGGCCATGGCCTTTGCCGTGGCTAGCAGCAAGCAGAACAGAGGCAGGGCAGCGTAGAAGCACGCAAGGAGCATCAGCAGTGCGGCGCCAGCGGTACGCGGCAGCAGCGGCCAGCAGCAAACGGAGCAGCAGCGCAGGCACGCACGCGAAGTAGGGGCGGGCGAGCACGGGACAGCAGCAGCGACAACCGGCAGCACCGGCAACAACGACAGCAGAAGAAGTAACAGGCGGCAGCGAGCGCACGCACGTACGCGTACACGGGGGTTCGAGCTCGACGGAGATGACAGCCTATAGCGTCCAAATTGAAGGGCTAAAAGGGGACCCGAGGGAGAAGCTCACCCCGGTTCTCGTGGACGAGGTTAGAAGGTCGGAGGCGGCCCAGAGCAGTGGCAACGATGACGAGTTGGTGACGTTCGCGGTGGAGAAGGGCTCGATGGAGAGCACACGGACCGTCCCGGCTTGATGTGATCCCCGGAGCGGACGGATCCGGTCGCGACGGACTTCCTGGACGTGCTCCCGCACGCCGGAGACGACGGTGGCCGCGGATGACGGCGAGGAGGTCGGCGGGGCAGAGGCGGACCGGTCAGGGCGCCGCGACGTCGGCGGGCGCAGAAGGAGGGGGCGCGAGGGGGGAAGGACTGCGAGGGGGCTAGGGTTTCAAGGGCGTCGACGGAGCCTTGTAGGCGGAGCAGGGGTCGCCGATGGCCGCCACCACGGCCAAGGTGCCGTGGATGGCTGCCACGGCCCCCTCCGTCTCCTGTAGCGATGGGAAGGGAATGGCAGGGGTGGGTTGGGCCGTTTTTCTTGGGCTAATGGGCCACGTGGCCCAGTAGATTAGTTTTTGTTTTTACTTTTCTTTTGTATTTTTCCTTTTGTTTTCTATTTCTTTTAATTAGCTTCTGTTTTCCATTTAAAACTTGAACCAAATGACTTTTGTAAAAAGTGGAGCCTTGACATATAAATACTATGCAATAAGCTGCACTGCCACCAAAAGTCTAGTCCTCAAATAATTTAGTTTGATATTTTATTAATTAGTAAAGGCATTTCAATAATTATGTTTGCTACTATTTTATTTATATTAGAGCATTTAAACACTTTATAAAAATGTGGTTTCCTCACCATAATTACATATGCATTATTTGTCACCGGTTGTATTTTTTTACTTTTGACATTTGATTTTTTTTCTAGTTTGACTTTATTTTAAAATTTGAATTTCGAATCGATCTTGAACTACGCAAGAGTAACAACAGTAATTGAGGTGACATGGCATCATTAGGCGAGGGTTCGTCCCGAGATTTGGGAGGCGGAGTATGGGGGAAAATCTGGTTACGAAATTCTAACGAGTCTTCTTGGTCTTGTTTACTCTTCTCAAAACGGTCAATCCACTACATCGATGTCTTCATTTGTCTACTTCAGGTCATCATGATGAATTAGGCATCATTTCTTCGAGATCTTCATTGTACTTACGAAAAGGATAAGGGGTAGCTTTGGAAGGACGGACCCCTACAAGGTTGCTTATCTGGTAGATAATATCAGGGAAGGTGGCGGAAAGTAACTCTCAAATTAAAACTGAAGAAATTATCGAGAGCAAAGTAAGGAGATGCTAACTAGAAGTTTCAAGCACATAGGCAATCGTTTGTTGCCTGAAATGAAGTGTGAAAGGGGTTCAGAACAATGGGATTAAGTATTGCGTCTGATATCAGATTATATCACTAGGCAGGTGGCCCGTGAATTACACACGAAGTCAAGCTCGACGAATAACTTTGGCAACAAGTTGTACAGGAGAGTCAGGTTTTGATCCTGTGGAACTGTGGGTTATGGGCCCACCATGTGGGTTAAAGTAGAAGGAACGGTGACATCTTGCATAGTGATGGTGGCAAGGCACGTCAGAGGGTAGCCTGTCAGTTATGTTGGCAACAACGTTGGTACCAAGGGCGAGCGACGAAGAGAACCATTTTCCTGCTCGTCGAAATGAGGCAGACCAATAGGCAAAGTTCTCGTCCATCGGTGGTTACCGGAATATCATCAACAATAGTAACAGGGTATAACTGACACGGTTGTTCACCAAGGTGTTTACATAAGCAGGAGAATAATACTGCTTAGATCATATAGATCACAAGGAAGGTTAAACCAAACAATGGAAAGGAAAATAGGATTATCAGATTAAACCGAACAATGGAAAGGAAAATGTGTTTAAACACATATTTCAAGGGTGTATCCTTCCCAAGGACAAGTAGAGCATGATATCCATGACATGATATAAAGTTGAAAACCCTTTCCGGTAAAGGGACAATAGAGGAGAGTAGGCGATATCTGGTGATCAAGGGGGGGCTTGCCTGGTGGCTCTGGCAAGAGAGAGGGGTCGTCAACTCCGTAGTCGTACTGGGTAGCAGCGGCGTCGGTCTCGGTGTCTAGCGAGAGAAGAGGGGGAAGAAACAATAAATATTTAAGCAAGCAGATGCATAGCGATGCATGACATGACAAGTATCGGTGCTAGAGGTGCCCTAACGCGGTATGAGGTGATACCGGTGAAGGGGGGAAACATCCGGAAAATTATCCCCGGTGTTTCGCGTTTTCGGGAAGAGGAGCCGGAAGGGGAAAGTTGCGAGTTCGATAGGTTAGGGGGGTGTGGCGGACGAACGGGTTGCGTATCCGGAATCGTCTCGTCGTTCTGAGCAACTTTCATGTAAAAGTTTTTTCATCCGAGCAACTTTCAAATAAAGTTTAAAACAAATTCTGTAATTATTTTAAAAAATTAAAATAAAGTTATTGCATCAGCATGACATCATCGTGACATCGACAGGGTCAACAGTTAACTCTAACCGGGTTGACTGGTCAAAGGGGCAGTGGGGCCCAATCATCATTGTCTATTTAATTAATTAACAGTTAAATAGCTAACTAATCAGACTAATTAAATTAGGTTAATTAACATGATTCATTAAATTAATTAATTGCTAATTAATTATTTAAGTAATTATGTTTTTAATTATATTTTTTTTAGAAAAAAGGGCGTGGGGCCCGCTGTCATAGGCCCAACTAAAACTAAGCCTAATATAAATTAGTCTAACAAAAGGGCTTGTTTTAACTGGGGATTAGTCCCTAAGCTAGCAAAGGGCTGGCCACACATGGCTGTGGCAAAAGCCAGCCATACACACAACTCACGCACACACACATTGCGCTCTCACACACCACGGCCATGGCCTTTGCCGTGGCTAGCAGCAAGCAGAACAGAGGCAGGGCAGCGCAGAAGCACGCAAGGAGCATCAGCAGTGCGGCGCCAGCGGTACGCGACAGCAGCGGCCAGCAGCAAACGGAGCAGCAGCGCAGGCACGCACGCGAAGTAGGGGCGGGCGAGCACGGGACAGCAGCAGCGACAACCGGCAGCACCGGCAACAACGACAGCAGAAGAAGTAACGGGCGGCAGCGAGCGCACGCACGTACGCGTACACGGGGGTTCGAGCTCTACGGAGATGACAGCCTATAGCGTCCAAATTGAAGGGCTAAAAGGGGACCCGAGGGAGAAGCTCACCCCGGTTCTCGTGGACGAGGTTAGAAGGTCGGAGGCGGCCCGGAGCAGTGGCAACGATGACGAGTTGGTGACGTTCGCGGCGGAGAAGGGCTCGATGGCGAGCACACGGACCGTCCCGGCTTGAGGTGATCCCCGGAGCGGACGGATCCGGCCGCGACGGACCTCCTGGACGTGCTCCCGCACGCCGGAGACGACGGTGGCCGCGGATGACGGCGAGGAGGTCGGCGGGGCAGAGGCGGACCGGTCAGGGCGCCGCGACGTCGGCGGGCGCAGAAGGAGGGGGCGCGAGGGGGGAAGGACTGCGAGGGGGCTAGGGTTTCAGGGGCGTCGACGGAGCCTTGTAGGCGGGGCAGGGGTCGCCGATGGCCGCCACCGCGGCCAAGGCGCCGTGGATGGCTGCCACGGCCCCCTCCGTCTCCTGTAGCGACGGGAAGGGAATGGCAGGGGTGGGCTGGGCCGTTTTTCTTGGGCTAATGGGCCACGTGGCCCAGTAGATTAGTTTTTGTTTTTACTTTTCTTATGTCTTTTTTCTTTTGTTTTCTATTTCTTTTAATTAGCTTCTGTTTTCCATTTAAAACTTGAACCAAATGACTTTTGTAAAAAGTGGAGCCTTGACATATAAATACTATGCAATAAGCTGCACTGCCACCAAAAGTCTAGTCCTCAAATAATTTAGTTTGATATTTTATTAATTAGTAAAGGCATTTCAATAATTATGTTTGCTACTATTTTATTTATATTAGAGCATTTAAACACTTTATAAAAATGTGGTTTCCTCACCATAATTACATATGCATTATTTGTCACCGGTTGTATTTTTTTACTTTTGACATTTGATTTTTTTCTAGTTTGACTTTATTTTAAAATTTGAATTTCGAATCGATTTTGAACTACGCAAGAGTAACAACAGTAATTGAGGTGACATGGCATCATTAGGCGAGGGTTATTGTAGCTTAATTATCCAGGCGTCACATTTTAGTGCTTCGCAGAAAAGGAATATCAAACTGAACGAAACCTTCGCGAGGATCTTTCTTGGAACAAACGCAAACTAGGAGACTTGGAGTGGAAGTCTGAAATTCCATGAGGCGTCCACGAGATAGGAGGGCACGCCCCCCACCCTCGTGGGCCCCATAGAGCTCCACCGACGTACTTCTTTCGCCTATATATACTCTTATACCCTAAAAACATCATGGAGAGCCACGAAATCACTTTTCCACCACCGCAACCTTCTGTACCCGTGAGATCCCATCTAGGGCCTTTTCCGATGATCTGTCGGAGGGGGATTCGATCACAGAGGGCTTCTATATCAACACCATAGCCTCTCCGATGATGTGTGAGTAGTTTACCACAGACCTTTGGGTGCATAGTTATTAGCTAGATGGCTTCTTCTCTCTCTTTGGTTCTCAATACAAAGTTCTCCTCGATGTTCTTGGAGATCTATGATGTAATACTTTTTGCGGTGTGTTTGCCGAGATCCGATGAATTGTGGATTTATGATCAAGTTTATCTATGAATAATATTTGGTTCTTGTCTGAATTCTTATATGCATGATGTGATATCTTTGCAAGTCTCTTTGAAGTATCGTTTAGTTTGGCCTACTAGATCGATCTTTCTTGCAATGGGAGAAGTGCTTAGCTTTGGGTTCAATCTTGCGGTGTCCTTTCCCAGTGACAGTAGGGGCAGCAAGGCACGTATTGTATTGTTGCCATCGAAGATAAAAAGATGGGGTTTATATCATATTGCTTGAGTTATCCCTCTACATCATGTCATCTTGCTTAAAGTATTACTCTGTTCTTATGAACTTAATACTCTAGATGCATCCTGGATAGCGGTCGATGTGTGGAGTAATAGTAGTAGATGCAGAATCGTTTTGGTCTACTTAACACGGACGTGATGCCTATATTCATAATCATTGCCTAGATATTCTCATAACTATGCGATCTTCGATCAATTGCTCGGCAGTAATTTGTTCACCCACCGTAATACATGCTATCATGAGAGAAGCCACTAGTGAAACCTATGGCCCCCGAGTCTCTTTCTTATTATATTGCATCTCATTTTATTTACATCACATCTCGTTTACTATTTTGCAATCTTTACTTTCCAATCTATACAACAAAAATACTAAAAATATTTATCTTACTATCTTTATCAGATCTCACTTTCGCAAGTGATCGTGAAGGGATTGGCAAGCCCTTTATCGCGTTGGTTGCGAGGTTCTTGATTGTTTGTGCAGGTACTAGGGGACTTGCGTGTTATCTCCTACTGGATTGATACATTGGTTCTAAAAAACTGAGGGAAATACTTACGCTACTTTGCTGCATCACCCTTTCCTATTTAAAGGAAAACCAACACATGCTCAAGAGGTAGCAACATCTCCCACAAGATCCATGACACATTTGTTACATGTTTTACGTATTGTACTAAACACTAGTAGAAACATGAGGCCATCAAAGGGTCATTATCAGTGCCAGTATTATCGGTCGTTGTACCCCTCCTTAATGGCAAAGGGAAGGTAGGGCATCAAAGGGTCGTTATCAGTGCCAGTATTATCGGACGTTGTACCCCTCCTTAATGGCAAAGAGAAGGTAGGGCATTGGGCTGGGGGTTCACATCCTTTGTATTCGCGCATACACACACACGAGCGAGAAACACCAAACAGAAAGTAGGGTAATACCTCCACCGAAAAGGACCTAAGCCTGTATAAACCTTGTGTGTACACCCGTTTGCATCTTCGACAACCTGTACACCTCAACATTATCAAAAATATACGTATTTTCAGAATTTACACCACAACAGGTCCTAAACATAGATGAAAATTACTCAACATGAAGCCAGCCCGCACACTTACCTATGATGCTTCCTACCAAATACTGTCCAACAGGTTAAAGGCAGCCCATCTAACTGAGCGACATGCTATAATTGGACGATCTATCTAGCTCCACCCCTCTTTTCAGATTTGTTGAGGCTTTCGGCTTAGTTATTTCTTTTCTTTGTTTATCTTTTTTTCGGGTTTTTAACTCGGTTTTTGTTTTTTGCATTCCTTTTCTTAAAATTTGTGTAGTTTTTCAAATCTTTGGACATTTTTTCAAGTTCGTGATATTTTCTTTATTTTGTGAAAAAATCCAGATAGTTTATTTTTAAATCGATGGACATTAATTGAATTCACAATTGTTTTATTTTGCAAACTTTTTTCTATTTTGTAAACATTTTGAAAATTCACTAAATGTTTTTGACTTCATGGAAATTTTTAGATTCGTAAATAGTTTCAAATTCACCACAATTTTTTGAATTTACAAACATTGTTTGTATTCACAGAAATTTTCAAATAAAGTTTTTTAAAATTCATCACAACAGAGCAGTAGCAGATCCTCTCGCTGAAGGGTGCGTGCATATCACCCGGCCCAATAGCGTAGGTTCGCCCGCAGCTGCTCGCTGTAGTAGGTTCGCTCGTTGCCGGTTTGCTCTGCTTCGTTTTCTTTTATTGTTTTTTTCTTTTTTTTCTACAGTTTTATTTTGTTTCTTAGTTTTTTTGTCATAACTTTGATTTTTATTTTTTCGTTTTTACAGGTTTTCTTTCATTTTCCTTTCTTTATTCGTCATACTTTAGTTTTTTTGTTTCTTTCTTCCTTTTCTTTGGTTTTCTCCGCTTTTCTTTTTGTTTCTTTGTCAGTTTTTAACGGCTTTCTTTTATTTTAACACATATATACTTTTCTTTGATAATATACTTTTTTGTGTGCATGATAAATATTTTTTGATATACATTGATTTTTTAAATATGTGATGTACATTTTCCTTGTAATACATGGTTCTAAACACTTATTCAAATACATGGTCGATAATTTTTACCCAAATCTACATTTTTCTTGTACACCAGGTATATTTTTTAATGTGAACCAACCTGTGGTTGGATGGTGTAGAGGGACTGTGGTATCCCCAGTCCATGGTTCAAATCCTGGTGCTCGCATTTATTACTGGATTTATTTCAGAATTTCCGGCGATGCGCATTCAGTAGGAGGAGACGTTCCCGTCGACGATGAGGTGCCTACGATGACTTCGTAAATTTCAAGATGATATACCGACTCAGTCTTTCGGAGGTGCTCGTAGGGGTAGGGTGTGCGTGTGTACGTTCATATGGGTGAGTGTATGCGCGTGTATATGAGCGCTTGTGTCTTTACTAATGTTCAAAAAAAGGTATATTTTTTAATACATGTTTAATATTTTTCAAATACATGAAAAAATATTTTTTTCTAATATATGTGTTGGCGCCTATTTGTTTTCATACACATTATATATTTTTTGTCTACATATAAAACATTTTTTCATATATGTTTTAACACTGTTTAGAAACCCTATTAACATAGGTGAATGGATGACTACCAACTCAAAACTTTAGAAGTAGGAAAGATATGCAACCAGTTATCGTGCTATACCATCTATCTTTGTAAACTTTCGTACAAAAAGAGTAAAAAAACTTTTAAAAGTGAAAGGAATTCACTTTGAATATCAGGCAAACATCCACCCGACTACCCGAGAGGTAAAGACAGGTTATGATACAAATGAGAGGTATTCAGGAACCATTTATTCACTACAACAATAGTCTTCCATCATTGCTTACTGACAATTCACACCGTTTCTATACTACTATTAAACAATCAAACAAGAACTTCTTTAAGCACACCCCATAAAGCGTATATAGATTCAATACCACCGCACGATTAGGCCCACTAAAATCAATCTAACGGTTAGCCTTAACCTAAATCATTTTCTGTGTACACTTAGCAATTTACATTGACTGACCGTACTCCACCGTGGAGGAAAATATGAAACTCCATGCCTGAGCAATTAGGAAACTAATAATCACCGGTGCATCCTATTCTAGGAAACTAAATCAGAGTGCATCCATCCTATTAGGAAACTAATCTCAGACAAATCCATCCTATTAAAAAACTTATCTCGGATGCATCCATCCTATTAAGAAGCTAATCGCGAGCCGCCTGCCACCATCATGCACGCTAACCACGATGGGGGAAGCGCGAGGAGCTTCGTCTTCCTCTGGGAACACACGTGCTATCGCCGCCATCGTCTTCTGCCTGGAGGACAGGCGCTCTTCTGCCGCTACTGCGACGACTCCATCCACGTCCAGGGCATGCTCTCCGGCAACCATCGGCATCCGTGTTGACTTCAGCTCCGTTCGCAGCACTCACGCTGACAAAATGTCTATTCAGCGGGTGCACGTGCATTACATATTAAATAAGAATCATGGGGCTTCAAGCAATCTAGAATTATAGATTTGAGATTATCTTAGGTTGCTGATTGCTGTACTGAAAATGTGTAATTATATATGGCACGTACATAAGAATGCAACAATCTTGTCTTACAAAGTAGGATCAAGAGTGATACTGAAAAAGTCAAGATGCAGAGTCTATTTCCCATGATTACTTCTCATGTTCATGTTGGCTTCGTTGGGCTTTACTTCGTACCACCATATGCATTAAACTAGACCGTATAAAGAGGTAACACCATCCCCTTGATTAGAATTGCCTTATTTGTGCTATTTGATCAGTGTGTGTTTTACGTATGACGTTGCTTTACCTGGAATTAAGGTGGGTTGCACCTGCCTAGGCACTATCTCCAGGGATAGGTTGGAAATCAGGATATATGATTCATTCTTAGATAAAACTTTACACGCGTCACTTTAACATAATTGCATAGCAATCCAGTAGATTATGTAAGATTCAGTAGGAGGCAAGATATTGAAGATGTACTACTATTTCAGTTACATGATTCTATACAACTAAAACGGTTCACATGACTCCGTAACTGTTGTTAGAGAATATCTCTCGCTATTCTGTAAAGGTATGCATTCTCTACCGCGTTCCAATAAAGAGAATTTTACCATACAGAAGGATCCAATGAAGAAACTAATCCGGCTGAGTTCCAATAAATAGATCCTTCAAAGGATCTGTCCTAATACAACTGTCGTATATTGGTATAGAGAAATCATATAAACTGTACTCAGTCGGATTTATTTTGTTTCATGACAAAGAAACCAAATACCTTTCGCTATTTTGGCACATATATTTATTCTTATATACTTGTGCAGTTTCGAATGATCCAATATATCTGCAGTCATCAAACTTGAAGATATGTTGTTTAAGACCTTATTTGCACTGCCTCTCTTTCTTTGTCTGCGCGCCTCTTTCCTGCAATAATAATAATGAACAACTTTTTCCGGATCAGGTATTACACTGTTACAAATGTATGTTGAAGCTACTCTTTACAACAAGGAAAAAGAGGATGAGTGTTTTCTATCTTCACCAGTTTTGTAGCATGTTCCAAATTGTTGGCTCTTTCTTATTTGAGGATTCACCATTTTTTTTTGTAATTTAGAAGCTGACCTAAAGCTTGATAAGGTTAAGCTTGACAAATACTCTAGAATACTTTTCCTTCCATCTTTATTTTTCTTCATAACTCATTTCAGTTTCTATATGTACAAAGCGTCTTACATCATTGTAAGTTAGTATGGTTGCCAACGCATAAACACATACAAAACCGGATAAATATTTTCTATCATGATAATTATTGGATTTTTTTAGCCCTTTTACATTTCAATTAGTTCTTGTAAATCATCTTTATTTCATATAGAAGTCGTTGTAGTCACATATCATCTTCTATTTCCTATTATCCATAGTAGGTAGCTATATAATTTTGGCAGTCCACACAACCAAAAAATATATATAATTTGATCCAAATTAGTACAGATATATATTTTGCTATGCAGAGTAGTAGAATAAAATAAGATTCGAGAATTAAGCATCTTGAACAATATAATTGCACCGTAAGGCAGTTTATAATTTTTTTCCTGGCTACACTCGAAGAGAAGACTATACTACATGCCTATATTATTGCATTAATAAATAATTGCTGATTTTATTTAAATGAGAATATTTTCCTGCTATTACTCTATGCAGCAACATAACCACTATTTTGTCTCGTTTTTGAAAATACAATTTGAGCGACATCAAACATTGTGTATCCATTTGATTTATATTTTTAAAAATGTTTATTTTTTTATATTATTTAAATTCACCTGTTTTATGTTTGAGACGTGCGTTACACGTGCATGCTTACTAGTAAACTTTAAACCAAGGAACAAACACACTGCCAGCCCTAAAGCTGAGTACACACATCTCCCAAATAATCATCTCTTCCTCCAACAAGTGTACAAAAGCTAGTCATATTTCCATCATGACATATTTACCAAATTATTTGCTAGCACAAAAACAAAGCCCCAAAGAGAAGGGGAAGAAAAAAGAAGGAGAGAAAAGCCCTCACAAATCCATCCGTATATCGATCACATCACGAATGAGACAATCTCAGGCTCCCGCTGCTCCACTCAAGCCAGAGACCGGCTTACGTTCTCCGCGCCAAAAAAATCACTTTCCGGACAGAAAACAATCTCGTTATACCAACTTCTTAATTAGGGGCTAGCTAATCGGTGCGCGCGCTACTTAATTAGTAGTTGATCTGCTCGGCGTCGCCGTTCGCCGCCATGCCGTCCTCGTCCTCGTCCTCCTCGTCCTCCCGCTCCTCGCCCTCCTCCTCAATGCTCTCCGACCTCTCCCTGCCGCCGCCGCTGCTACGCCGGCCCTCCGATGACGCCTGGGACCCTGCTGCGGACAACGGGTGCACCTTGTAGGCGGGCTGCGGGGGCGGAGGTGCCACCGCGCGGTGGTGCACCATGGAGGCCGCCTGGTGGTGCTGCATGTGGTGGCCGTGGTGGGCGGCCGCGGCTGCGTTCTGGTAGTACTCCTGCGCCGACACTGCCGCCGTGTAGTGCGCCTGCGTTGCCGGGTGCGCCCCATAGATGCCGGCCGGTCCCGCCCCCTGCGCCGCGTAGTCCGGCGGCATCCATATGCCCCCGAGAACCACCAGCTGCGGTGCCCCCGGCGGCGGCGCCGACGGTGCCGGCATCGGCCGCCGCGTGTGCAACCTGTACTTCTGCTCGCAACACAAACAAAAACTTCAATTTAGATACACACCCATGTCTCATGTGTTCATATAATAATCAGTTAATCATTCTACTCATCATAATGAAAGCAGCAGCATGCATAATAACTGGAACGTACTACGAAGAGAGAATGCAAGATGCGTGATGATGAGATTATAATTACCTGGAGATGGCTTTTCACCTCATCATTGGTCAATCCATCCACCTTCATCAGCTCTCGGATCTGCTTCGGGGTCGCCACTTTAATCAATTTGCAAACAACAAAGGAGGTTTAGAATCTTTGGTACACATGTAGTTCGTTCAGATTCAGCTGGTTAATTTGATGCATGTGGACGTCTGTGTGCATACCTTGAGCGCCGCCCAGGATTTGAAGGGCATTGACGAAGCGGCGGTGCAGCTCCGGCGACCAGCACCGCCGGGCCTTCCGGTTCGTCTGCGGAGCTGGCGGCACCGACTGCCCTTCCGGCGGCGTCGACGTCGGTGGTGCACCGACGTCTCTCCGCGAGACTACAGTGCCGTTGCTGCCGCCGTCGTCGTGGTACGGCTTTCTGTCAGCCTCCCGGTCCTTCTCCGCGGGCGCGAGCCCGAGCTCCGGCAGCGCCGCGCTCTCCGCCATACAGGCCTTCTCCTTGGTGAACGGGAGGAAGGCGCCGACACCGTTGCCGCCGCCGCCGTCGAGCCCGCCGAGCATGGAGCTCGTGTCGAGCGGGTGCTCCGAGCGCTCCTTGGGAGTCTGGGGGCCCTTGGCCGCCGCGTCCCCCGCAGCCGGCCCGTTCCACAGCTGCGCCGACACCATCCAGTTCGCCTTCTCCGACGGCGCGTTCCCGGCCGCCTTCTCCGCCGCGTCGATCCCGATGTTCTTCAGCGGGATGAACTCCTCGAGCACCAGCGGCGCCCTCGCCGCCGCGCCGCCATGGCTCCCCATCTGGCACGCCTCCAGCTGCTGCCTGTAGGCCTCCATAGCTGCACCCACACATGCATTATTCAGTCAGGCAGAGCTCCATCGCCCTTCCACGTAAGCACACATGCATGGGCAGTTCGGCACGTTAATTACCTTGGTTGAGGAGCTGCATGCAGAGCGGGAGCTCGCGCTTGAAGGCGTCGATCTTGAGCCGCTCGTCGTCGAGGCGGGCCAGGAACTCCTGCAGCTTCTGCGTCGTCGCCTGCTCCGCCGAGAGATGATGGTGGTGGTCCACGACCGGCGACGCCTGCTTCGGGTAGCCGGCGGCGGCAGCTGCCGTGCCGTTGCCGTTGGGGGTGTAGTCTAGGGTTAGGTCAGACGGCGAGGAATCCATGTGTGTGAAGTGGTGCAGCTAGTGAGGTGCTAGGGAAGCTCCAGTATATTACTCCTGCTTAGATATCAAGGGGTGTGTGTGTGTGTGGATGGGGGGATCGGGGTGGAATCGGCTTGTTTTTAAGGGTGATTTCTGGGAGGGAAGAGAGAATAAAGTCGGATTTAGAGGGGGTGAAAAGGAAAAGTTTCTCCCTGTATGTATGTGTGTGTTTGATACTTTGATCTAGGCACTGTAGACCACCAGACCTGCAGACTAGACTAGAGGGATAAAGCCAAGGGCATGGTAACTTCTTGCAAAGATCAAAGGGGCCAAAAGCTAATCCTCTGCATGCATATGCATGCATGCAGGAGGTTTCATGTACTGCAAGGTGGTGCAGTAGGATATAGCCGTAGCCCGTAGCAACTAGCAAGGCGACCACACATGACACAGATGGGGTCACGTGGTTTCTGGTCTCTCCACTGTAAGATCAAATGAACCTAGCTGGTATATGCATATATTTGTATGCCCTTGAAAGTAGCATATACATCAAATATCTCTGGGCATCATGCATGCATGAAAATCTGGAAACCTTTGGTTTGTTGGCTATGTCTTGTCATGCTGAAAGTCTGGCCACCCATCCAGCGCCACACGATCTATTTTCCCCGGTCAATCTTTTCACATGGATGCCTCATTTTTGTGTTAGGTTAAACTTTACAATCGTTTTTACGGCAGGGAATCAACCCATCACCCACAGGAAGTTAGCATAGCTTCTCTCGGTGCTCCTGATTCAAAAGAATTAAAGGTGTAAGGTGACCTCCTCAAAGTAGTCCAAAGAGAACCTTGCAAGTCCAAGAGAGAACCAGCAAGGTGTCTTGAAGAATATTTTTCACCTTTACCATTAACAATATTGAATGGTTTCAGACACGCACACGAAGGGATAATCACCAGATATACCTAGCTAGCCGGGACGGGAATCACACCATCCTCTGCTACTTGCACTAACAAAAACCAAAAGGAGGCAAGCAAATTCATCATAAACCTAATTGATCACGTCTAAAGAAACCATATCATGCAGAGATGCTCGCACACACAGTGGCCACCTTTTGTTTTCTGGGGTTCCAGTGAATGATTCCTGCATGATTAATCAACGGAGAGGAAATGGTAAAAGGGGTGCTAAAGCATATACTCCACACACATCTTCAAGCCCTCAAAGATATGCAAAGATTCTTCCCTCTTTGCTTTGAAAAGGGTGGCGCATCCCTTCACACACAAGCTCCTCTTCTTCTTCTTCTTCACCGTTGCTTAATTGGCAGTTTGTGTGTGCAAGAACACATGTGTTTATATGCCTCAAGAACTACCGCGAACTGCACTGGCGGTGCACTTTGCATTCACAAGGGAATATATTAGCATGGCTGAAGCAAGGAATATCTTAGGCTTTGGGGGGTATCAACATACAGCACATCCAAAGAAGGACACAAAGGGAGGAGACATGGGGCGTGCTTTAGAGAGAGAAAGAGGGCGGTGTGAGTGAGAATCTCCCCTGCTGCTACTACTCCTAGCTTTTTGAGGAAGTGGGCAGGAAGCTAAGAAGATTCCTCCCTCTCTCTCTGTCTAGATCTCTCTATCCCCATACACACAGCTTGTATGATACAAGAGAGAGAGAGAGAGAGAGAGAGAGAGAGAGGAGAAAGGTGTGTGTGAGAGTATTTGCATGGTGCATCGAATTCCCTGTGCAATAATTAGGGTTGGTCGCTTTCCTGGGGCAGTCTTCAGGTACAAGACTCCAATCCCTGCCTTTTCCCGGGATTCTCTATCTGTACGAACATTGGCTAGTATGGTACTTACGTATACCACATGCATGCATGCTAAGCTTGAAGACGTACATACCTACTCTCTTCGTCCGAAAAAACTTATTCTTCAAATGGATGTATTTAGCATAAAATTAATACTAGATACATCCGTTCGAGAAACAAATTTGGGATGAGATTTTTGGAACAGAGGAAGTAACTATGTACCCAACCATGAAGTACAAACTAAAATATCTTGCTTTAACCGCAAACTAAGTTATCTTTTATGCACGCAAACAAAGAGTCGGCGTGTGTTCAGGAAAGATCTAGCCGATTTTAAGCTGACGTTTGACACTCTCTTTGGTAACCTTTAGAGCATGTCTAGCCGATTCTTTAAAAAACTTTAGCTCCTTATATTTTAAAATTTGTGGAGTTAAACCTGACGAACCCTTATTAAGTTTAACTCCTCAAAAATTGAGCATATCTAGCTTATTATTTAAAAATCTTTAACTCCTTATATTTTAAATTTGAGGAGTTAAACCTAACAAACCCGTATTAAGTTTAACTCCTCAAAAATTGAGCATGTTCACCTCCTTATATTTTAAAATTTGAGGAATTAAACCTGACGAACCCTTGTTAAGTTTAACTCCTCAAAAATTATAAGTGTCGCGGTGGCTGGCGCTCAAATTTACTCGGCCACAACCACTTCTCAGGATAATTTCGACCCACCCCCGCGCCGGCCCTCTCCCCCAGCTGGCACTACATTGACATTGGTGTTACCTCCGGAGTCCACACCAGTAGCCTCCGTGGCCATCCTGCACTTCGATTCGCCCGCTGCTCGTTACTATCACCGGAATCGACCCAGGCGTCGCCACTTTGAGACCGTGGGCGAAAAAAAAATCAACCGTTGAGCTTGGTTTGTTCCAAAACGGATCTAGTAGATAATGAATATGACGTAGAGCACCTGCGGAGGAGCTAGGTGGTGCTGGAATCGCAACAAGGCTGGCAAAATTCCGAACAAGGCAGTTCGGCCGCGACAAACTTGGCGAGCCGGCGAGCACGGTTTCAAGAGAATCTTCCACCTAAGAGGCATGTCGTCCACCCCTAGCCTCGGCAACGCCTCAACCTTGCTGGCCAAGGCTCTCACCTCCTTCGCTCGGAAAGTGTTTGAAGAATTTACTAGGTGCATTTTTTGCCTTGTTTCATTATGTTTTCCTGTTTTTGCCATCAAATTTGACCTAGAATGTTGCATCGTGTTGATGGATATGTTGAGGGAGATGTTCTTTGACGAATCTTTGTCAGGCGACATGGAAGAAGACGATGATGATTTTGAAATGGCCATTGTCGTGATCGTTAACGGGAACTTTTAGTGATCAAGACTAGGATCATAGTCCGTCCATTTGTACATCAATCAAAATAGAGAAGCTTATGAAGGATTACTTCAATCCCAGTTCAACCTATACGAAAGAAGTATTCCCGTCAACGATTCTGAACGCATCGAATGTCAGAGGTTACCAGATCTCTGAGACTACCATCAATCCGGCAGAGCGGAACGACCAGAAAAAGTAGTGGAGTTAGAAAGCTGTATGATAAGTGGTAACTATCATGTAAGGTTCAGGGGGTAAGCGCCACACTAAGACCAAAATGGTTTTTTTTATTGGATTAGGAATTCCCTCTTTTTAATCATTTTCTACCTTTTATTTTCTATATATCTAACCCACGAGATTTCTTAATGTTATACAATTTCCCTTCCTTTTTCTTATAGTTATACATAAAATTATGTATGTATTATATGACCAACTTTCTATGGGTCACATAGACATCGAAATCAGCAGTAGAAGTGAGATGGGTCTCTTCCTCACCATTGCAAAAGTTGTGAAGAAGCATGATCCATGGTTTAAATTAAGTAGGAGTGCATCGGGAGATAAGTGAGAGCACATTGATGAAGTGTGTCGCGGTTGTTCGAGTGCTTGCCTGTGTTCAGTCGATGCCATTGATGACTATTTCTGCATTGGGGAAGATTCAATCTTCGAGGTCGTTCAAAGATACACACAAGCCGTGATTGGGATCTATGATCTGGAGTACTTGAGGGCACCCAATGATGAAGACACCAAGAGAGTATTGGGTTTGAGTGAATAACGAGAATGGGCTCCGATGCTTGGATCAATTAATTGTATTCACTGTACATGGAAGAATTGTGTTGTGGATGGAAAAGTCACTACAAAGGCCAGTCCAAAGATCAAACAATCATTCTTGAGGTAGTTGCATCAGAGGATCTATGGATTTGATATTCATACTTTGGATTGTCTGGCTCTCATTATGACCTAAATGTGTTGTCGAGATCAATACTGTTCAAAAGGCATGTTGCTGAAGATGCTCCTCCTTGCAGTTATGTTGGCAATGGTCGTCTATAGAAGATGGACTACTACCTTGCAGATGGTATCTATCCTCCATGGGGCACTTTGTGAAGACAGTATCGCTTCTTCAAGGCAACAAGAGATCCCACTTTGAAATGTGTCAAGGGTCGGCAAGAAAGGATGTGGAAAGAGCTTTCGGTGTGCTTCATATGCATTGCCATCATTCGTAGCATTGTTGAGTATTGGAACCATGGATCCTATGACAAATTATGACATGTTGAATCATCTTGCATAACATGAACATTGAAGATGAGAGACTCATACAAAAAAACTTTAGGTACATTTCCAAACCCTGTTGAGGCGGAACACCATCCAAACAGGATACGGAGATTCCCCAAATCGCATCAACATACCAAAAACTAAGAAGTTTGTACCTAACTCCAAGATAATCTTGTTGAGCATCAAAGTGCACTCCATAGCACTTGATTGTTGTGCTTCTGTCATGCTCTTTCTTCATTATGATTCGTTTATGTGTTCGAATTTGAATAATATGATTTGTAAACTTTAAATTTGTAATATCCATCAATTGTGTGAAGCTTCATTATTAAATGTGTGCAAATATGTAGTTGAAATGTAGTACGTAAACCAATACTTAGAAGAAATGATGAAGATATTTTTAGAGAGTTAAGCTAAATATAAGGGATTGGCTAGAGATGCTCTTAGGCTAGGGAATTGCATAAGTGAATTTGTGGATATAATAGGAGTGGCAAATAGATTTTTACTCCCATTCTCTTATTTGATTTATGATGGAAATTAATCGGGGATGGAGAGCAGCCCAAGAATTACCAAGGTCCCCATGAGAATAGATCATGGAGTCAGCTCCCTCAACTCTCATTTCCCTTCCCACTTAAATTTTCATCCCACTAATCAATCAGTGGACTCTTAATAGCTTCACGCCTCAACTCCCATTCCCCATCTCTGATTCCCATGAAGCAAACACGTTATGATAAATTGTTCCCGCCAATCGGAGTGTAAAGACTATTTAATTATTGAAAAAGATTGAAAACTGAGATTACACATGCCTAAAGACACAATGTCCTCTTCTAAGCATGCCACCAAGGCACCAACGCATGCTTGACACACACGGCTAAGAAACTATCCATTGTGGCCATTGAGCAGCGTCATTGTCAGCACCCACACTCTTATCTCATGACTTTGACTTAACTTTGCGCAAACACCAACACATTGATAACCACCACAAAAAATCCATGTCGCCCCTTCCAAACAGTATTCTTCTGATATGTCAACCATAAGACAACTCTAGCTTTGACAACAAAACTCGCAAGAGAAAGTTGCAAGCCTTGCACCAACCTAGTCCGATCTAATAGATGGAGAGTGCTTCCGACCAAAATGAACCTTCACGATCTTCATCGACGCCTTGTTGTCTTTTCCACCCAACTCCCGAAGCACCATAAAATAGCTATAATCTAGCAACATGCATACACCAAACTAACACACTAGACCGCCCACATTGAAATCCATACCATGGTCTATGTCCGCTCACCAACATCGTCATTATCACATAAATTGCGACATCATCTTTGACACAAGGTAGTCTCCACTAGTCCTTATGGCTAGTGCCATCTCCTAACAGGATGTCCCCGAGGAGGGGGCTATGCAGACGTGTCAGAGCTGCTCGAGCGTAGGAAAGGAGCATGCTTGACCCCGACAATGCCACAAAGATGGTAATGACAATCCCACGCATCATCAACATCATCTCCTATAGATACACGCCAAAGATAAGGCCTTCACTCTGGCTCTCAATCGCATTGCTCCGACATGTGCCACTTAAATCCAAGCCTGACCAGTCCACCTATTTGCCACTAGCCTATACTAGGAATGTCGCAAAAGCGCCATTACTCCTTGAAGTTCCTCGTCATGGCTTATAACTCGACCTAGCAAACATATATAGACCATATCTAGAGCCCATATCCTGCCCATCTTGATGGTTATGCCTAGTCAGCAACGCTACTCGCAAGTCGAAACGAGTCAAGATTGCCTAAATTTGTGAACCATCGCCACCTACGATCAACCCAATGCTGGAGTGACATAGATTTCCATCATGCTAGTTTTTCGTTCCGCATGCAGGAAGCCATGCAGGCCAGGAAGGCCGGCCGCCACCGCTCCGTTGTGACTTTTGAAAGTCCACGTCCATATTTTCACCTAGAAATAAACATAAAATCCTCAAACCAAGAATTTAGCCAAGCTATCTACCGGGAAAAGATGTGAACGACCGCGATATAGCTAGCCAATGTCTCAAACCCTCGTTTCCTTTGTCAAAATTATGCTGACATTTTTGCACGACGAAGTGTCATCTGAGTTAAAAAGTGCATGCAGCCGTAGCAAAAGTTCTCTCTTCATTTTTGACGACTGATCGTCCAAGTTCTCTAATTCAAGATGGGTAGGCTGGTCCATGATTCCAAGTCAAGAGGATCATCCAAGTACCTGTACAAGCAGCGCAGGTACAGGAGCGGTGCGCTCTGACCGTCCGTTGTGCAGTGCAGAGGCAGAGCAGAGCGGTTTTGGGCACTTTCTCCTCGTGACACGCGTCATCCGGCGGGTGGCCCCCACCAAATCGTCCCGTGAATAACTGAATATACATCCCTTTTGTCCGGCGCCCGCCACCGACCCCAGCGAATATTCTCCACTCCCCCATACTTGACTGCTGCGCTCTACCCTAGCGCTACGCCTTTGTCTCTCTCTCGTCTCGTGTCGCAAAAATTTCTCGCTCTCCTTTCCACGGCAATTTTTACGCTTTGTTTTTCCTTCCTATACCCCGCCCATATCCCGAGCGCTTTGTTTCCCTTGAGGCTCGCGCCAGCACACGCCAACGCGGTCTCCAGCCTTGATTTTTCGCCTCATCAGAGCTTCTTCAGTTTTCTATCTATCTAAACGGAGACGATCGACATGGTGGCTCTGAATCTTGCTGATAATCTGCCTAGGATTCCGAGTTCAGTCACCTCGGTTTCACAACGATACAACGTGCAAGTACTACGTAGCATCCTCCCAAATAATTCTGGTTTTACATTACTATATAGGATAATGCGTCGGTGTTGCTAGTAGTGGCATCAGTAGCGATGCTCCAAAAAGTTGCACTGCTAGCTCGTTGTGCTCACTTTCAAACCCTTCAGTGTATGCTGCATGATCTGTTGGAAGGTGGTGCATGGTACAGGCGAGCATATTCTGCATTTGGGCCAGTAAGTAATCTGACCGTCCGGTACACATGAAAAGGACAAGAAATTCTTCAGAGAGATATATACATATATTCTCTGCATGCGCGTGTGTGTGCTAGCTAGCGAGATAAAGATAGAGAAAATTAGTTCATTATTCCATGTTATTATGCACGCGTGGGGCTGGCGGAATATATGTGGAATGGTGGGGATAATTCAGTGCCGCGGAGAAAAGCTGCGGGGTTAGGAAAGAGAGAATGAGAATGGTGTGAGATGCAACGAGAGAAAAAGAACGGCCAGTGGTCATTAGGAATCTAATGGCCTGCAGGATGCTAATCCCTGCAGGTGTTAAGGTTCGATGAGGAGTGAAGCACCATCCTACTCGAGTGGACACAGAGAAAGAGATCTTGGAAAGAGTTGTTGCGAAATATCATATCTTGCCGTGTCGATTCGGATTGCGTTCTGAATGTTCCTCATATCCTCCAGCCCCGTCGATCATCGTGGACTGACATATTCATTCCTCTTTCCATGCAAATGGACCGATGATATTACCTAAAAGTGGGAGAGTTATGTGATTAGGTTTCGATTCGAGCTCGAGGGATTTCGACAAATGCTGTAGAAAAATTGTCCATCAGAAGTGAGAAGTCTGAAGAGACTGACGATTGCTTGGCTTGAATCTTCTATTACTCAATCAACACCTAGTTAATTTCGTTTCTTTTTGTCTGTATACGTCTTTTCAAGCACCTGAAATTTTACCTCTCGTTAAAAAACATTAGGACCATCTTAGGTTTCTTCAGAAAACAAAAGGAGAGCCCTCCCCATGAGAATACACCCATCTTTTGTGGCATAACCGACACAGCGCAATCATTTGGAAATTCGAACTCGAGTAGTTTCATGGTCTTCCTTTGCAGAAAGAAACGTAGAGTACCAAATGATGCTCTTAGCTAGCAAACATGAGCAGTGCAGCACCCCACAAATGGTAGCCGACGCCTTCCCTTGGTTCCTCACACACTTCCATGCATCATCCACTGATTAAGCGAGGGCTTTAAGCCTCCATCCACGGTTGGTTGGTTACCTTCGAGAATCGGCCTCTTTTCCCGCGTAATGATCCGCCGATTGCATAGCTTCCGTCTTTTCCTCCGACATGAAGATGCTCCGTACCCCTCGCTCATCAAAGCCATGGATTCTCTTCTCGAGCTACCTTGCTTCTCCGATAAGGCGTCTGGTTTCGCTGGCCTCTGCTATACTATATGAGCTGCTTACTAGGTGTCTTCTACTGTGACTGAATATCTAGCTAGGTGGTGGAGTAGACTTTACGTATGGATTCCACCCTACCGCAACGAGCCATGAACAATCCATCCAATCGTCCAATGCATGCGTCTCGATCGACGTTACAGGAACCATGAGAAGAAGATCGAACTGGTAGTATAATACTGGCGAACTGGGAGTGACAGGTCAAGTCACTTCAGGGTTCAGATTTTACAACCGAAAGCAACTCCTGTTCTTCGCTACGAAACGAAATTCACGTACGTACTAGTATAGTGGTCTTGGCGGTATCTTTTCTAGCTCAGCACTTTACAAATCCACAGGAGCACTACTGGTAAAAAGGAAAATCTCTGCACCGCACTGCACGCCAACAATTCGTCTGAACTCTGAACCCTGCCGCTCTGCAGAACTGCAGTTTTCCCCGAGTGACAGGCTGAGTGCGCGTCGCATTGACTTGAGTGACATGGAAGGGTAAATCTTTCTGCGGCCACTTTAACCTTTGCAGCGAAACATTTCAGGTCTTACGTACGTACGTAGTACCCCTGCTGTTTTCTCCGTTCAGAGTTCAGACTGCACCCTTACTTACTGCACGTCGCTTTTACCCTGCCCCCAAGCAGTGGTTGTTGCATTGCCTCTTGGACTGGAACCCCAAGGACCGGGCTAGCTGATGGAGCTGCCAAAGGGCAAAGACAGCAATAGTCTGAACCCTGAAGATACTAGTAGAGCACCGATCACGCATGCAGCTACAGTGGTAGCAGCAAGAGACCAAATGGATGGAAAAGAGACGGCGATGAGCATGCATGGCATGATACACGGGGGTCAGGTCATGGGGATAAGGTTTCTGAGAGGGGAGTTATGGAATCTATGCTCTATGCTCTTGGGCTTTAAAGGGTTCAAGGGAAGGTGCTCACAGACAGCAAAGACAAGGAGGAAAGTGAAAGGGGATCCCGGGAAAGAGGCATCTTGGAGCGAGGAGAGGGGCGGCCGGGGGAATCCGGCGGCCACACACCCCATGCCATGCCATGCATACGGTGGAGATGGAGAGATAGAGAGAGGGTGGGAGAGACAGAGCTTTGCTTTTAGGCGGGTCAAGTAAAGTGCGGGTGCGACGCGAAAGGGGCTTCTCGGTGTGGTCTAGCGGGAGGGACGAGGGTTTGATCCAAGTCTTGCAAAGCGATGCTGCCCATTGCGAGGGGGAGGCTAGCTCTGCTGGGTGTAGTGCATGGGAAATTTCCATGGGGATGCCAATGCCGACGTGTAAATGCTTGGAAATAGTATGTGCTTCTTTTTATTTGTGTCCCTTCTCCCCTCATTGCTCTACTTGGTTTTTTATCTTGGGCATGTGTCATTCCCTTCGTAGAACAGATTCAAATTTCTTTCCAGAAAGCATCTTCTTAGGTGGTCGGTGATTTGCTGACATGTGTGCAAATTCACTTGGCGTGGCGCTTATATGGAGAAAAAAAGTAGAAATTTTAGAGAAAAAGGATATTTTTTTCAAGAACGAAAGATTTTCTCGCAGGTGTTCTTGGTAATTTTCAGGCCGTGTCCTCTTTTTTTTTTCAGGAACCCGTAGATAATTAAAATCTTTCATAATTTCACTATATCTTGTTATAGTTCAAATTCCTTTGAATCAAAGACGACTTGAACCTTTTTTTAGAACAACTATTTTTAGGGTACTGCTACTTCCACTTTATTTTTATTTAATTTTTGAGTAAAACTTCAGCATTATTTTTCAAGTGCTACTACTTCAACTGTTTGACATATATCACATGTGCTTTCTTTGGACGATATGGCCTCATCGCCCGAGCCCACTCACAGCCACAACTTTGTTGGATGTCGTGGTACAAGTCTCTAGGCCAACCCAGCCGGAGACCTAATCAGCGCTGCAGGCGCCGGTTTTGCCTTTTTTGGAGGTATCATCAACCTTTATTACTCAAATTCCACATGGAGTGGCATTACAAACGGATCATGGGGTTGCATTAACCGAACGTGTCTCCCTTGATCTAGAGAATTAGAAAATTTGGCTAACCTATCGGCGTCGCGATTATTCGCTCGGCCTTCAAAAGTAAACTTGCAATTAAACAAAAAAAACTATTATTTATGTCTGAGATGATGAGCCCCATATACACCATTAGAGCCACTATGTATCTCGCTCACAATCTGCTTCGAGTCCGAAGCTACCACAAAGCTCTGTATCATCAAGTCATCTGCTAAGGAGAGTGCCTCACGGCAGGCAATTGCTTCCATAGTTGCAGCATCGCTCACTCCATCAATAACCAGAGAAGAACTCCCAATGTAGTAACCATCTACATCTCTACACATGACCGAGGCCGCTCCCCTACTCTGATTTCTTGCAATGCTTGCGTCGACATGGATTTTCATGAAGCCCGGTGGAATGCAAACGCCGTTTTTGCCTGCTGGCGCACACTACAAATCCTGCTGGGCTGAGGCCCATTATATTTTCCTTCCTCGAGCGCTAGCGATGAGTGTTGCATCTGTGGCCTCGCTCGCGTGTACCATCGATCCCTTTTTTCAACCAACTGGCTCGTTCACATTTCTCAGAAAAAAAAACTCTGGCTCATTCACTTTGTTCCAAAAAAACCTTGGATTTGAAAATAGTTCATTCATTTGCAAAAAAAAATCATAGAATTGGAAAATAGTTCACAAATTTGAAAAAGGATCATCGATTTTGGAAATAAGTTCATTGAATTTTAAAAAGTTCATCGAATTTTAAAAAAGTTCATTGGTTCTGAAAAAAGTTCATCAATTTTGAAAAAAATATCATCAACTTTTTTAAAAATTTCATCGATTCTGAAAAGAGTTCATGGATTAAAAAAATAATTAAAAAAATCATTGATTTTGGGAAAAAGTCACAAAATTTGAAAAAAGTTCATCAAATTTGAAAAATAAGTTCATTGATTTTGAAAAAAAAATTCAATTTGAGAGAAGTTCAGAGTTTAAAAAAATCGTCTATTTTAAGAAAAGAATTACCAATTTGGTAAAAGAAAAAGAAAAGGACAGAAAAAAAGAAAAAAAGAACAAAGGAAAAAGAGGAATGAAGAAATGAAGGAAAAACATGTATGTTATCACACCTATTGAAGTTGTCGGGTTGGTTACGCGTTGATCACTGATATCGTGTGATGCGGGTTCAAATCCAGTTTAAAAAACAGAAAGACAATGAAATATGGGCCGGCCTAATTAAGATGCGCGAGTAGCTGCTCTAGGCGCCGGTTAGGAAAAAAGTAGAAACCGGCGTTTACAGCGCCAAAATACCATATAGGAATTGTCGCGGCTATGTCACACCTTGCGCCAGACCGAATAGCCACTCGCTTCAAGAAACCACTAAATTGGGCCGACTCAGTTTGCTTTGATTCCTCTTTTTTCTTTCATTGCTTGGTTTTTGTTTGTTTCTTTTTCTTTTTGTTTATGTTCAAAAAAATATTGAAAATATATATACTTCAAAAAAGTAATTAAAACGAGTAATAAGTGTTCATAGCACATTTTCTAAAATGTTAAAACAGAGTAAATTTATTGTTCACGTGACCTAAAAAAAATCAAGCGTTTCAAGAAAATGGTCTGTGGAATCTTTTAAAAAATAGTGCAATCTAAGATTATTTTCGTGTAAATGGAAAAATTATTCGTGATAATTATAAAATCAAAATTTCGAAAAATCCAAGTATTTTTATAAATGTTTATATAATGTACAAAAATGTTCACGTGAATTTTGAGAAATATTTTGTGCCATTAAAAAAATATTCAACATGTATAAAAAAAGTGTTCCACGTGTATACGAAAAATGTACAATGTGTACTAAAAAAGAGATATGTCTTGTGAAAAAAAGAAGAGAAAACCAATGAAAAGTGATGAAGAAACACACAAAAATAGATAGAAGAAAAGAACGCCTAGAAGCTTCCTACAACCCGCTTTGCATGAACCCATATTGGGTTGGGCCATCTATGTGAGGCAGAGTCGCAATATGCGAGACATTATAGCTCCCGCGAAGGAGGACATATAGCGAGTTTCCTACTGGACGATCATAGTCTCTCTACTTTTAGCGGGCTTAAAAGTAATTTTATTACTCAAAATGGGCAGAGAGCTCCAGACAAAGTTGTGGTACATTAGCAGGGTCAGATTTGAGCCAGACTGTCATCCTAGCTTCTACACGACCGAAAGAAGCTAACATATGACTGGCGACATTTTGGTACCGACTAATGTGAGTAATAGAGCAATCCCTTTCACTGAGAAGTATCCTCATTTCCTGAATCAACATCGCATTCTGTCATCTGTCCTCACCTCATGCCTGGATAGAGCCCACGCTAACTTGACTACCCATCTCTAGATTCACTGGGAGTGGGGCCATTGCATAACAAATTTCAGACCTTTCAAGCAGGTTGCTAATTCAGCTTGCAAGGGACTTGCACAATTTTGTAGCTCTGCGGACCGAAAGATGATTTCACCAATGCTATCTCACAACACCATTCCAACGCCCGCCTCTCCAATAGTTGTGATGTACGATCCGTCAACATTAAGCTTCATGCGACCTTGGCCCGGGGGTTGCCAGCTAGCGGGAGTAGACTGGGTCGCCGCCACATGTGAAACGGGCCCCGGCCGACTTGCATCAACATCTAACACCATTTTACCTTTCACAAGATCATCTGATGGGTACTACTTGATAGCAAGCAAAGTTGCGTCATAGGTGAGCAAAAATCTACATGATGCTTCGACATGGAGAGGCTTCTTGTCGTGAACTATTTCATTACGTACATGCCATGAACGTCATAGGACCATCAGTAATCGCATGCAGTCAATGTCCTTCTGATCATGCAACACGTCGAAGAGCCATTCAACATCAATATTTCAGATTTCGGCTATGTTCGGTAAGCTCCATTGTTTCGCCATAGCACGCTAAAGCTTCACCGTTCGAGGGCACCTGCAAAATACATGGAGTGTATCATCTAGTTCCGTCACACAGGGCGGACACGAGTCAGTAGGCTCCAGCGTTCGGGTATTATTATTAGCCCAAGTGGCCAACGAATTTGATACGAACTTCCACACAAATATACGCATATTTGGTGGTGCAGGGCACCTCCATATAAGTGTCCAGACGGCACGTTGTCCGTCCAATGCCTTGCCCGCATTGACATATGATGGCAACAATAGTAAGGACGATCATAGTCAAGGTTTCACACACGGGAATGGCGATTGGCGGGCCCATATAGGTTACATCGACCCCTGGTTTGTGAGCCTTTGTCAGCGTTTCTTGTTTGTTTTTACCTGTTTTTGAATCTCTCTAGAAGGTTCCTCGATCTTTTTTGTTTGTTTGGTCTTTTACCGCGCTTTTTTAAAGAAAATCACAAATTGCGAAAAAATAAATATTTTGTAAAAATGTTTGTTGCTTTCAAAAATGTTGGAATTTCAAAAATTGTTCAGGTTTTAAAATTTTGTTCATGTTTTCAAGAATTGTTCAGAATTTCAAAAAGGGATTAAAAAATTAAAAGAATATTCAGGAAAGAGTAAAGTTTGATTTAAACCTTAAGATTGTAGTGTCGGTCAAAAGCAAACCCTCACCTCTAAATCCCTGAAGTCCATACTCTGTCCTCTTTAATCCCGGTCATTTTTAACCTTGATACTCTTTTAGGAGTGGATTTGATGACGTGGCAAGGAAGACCGGGTTTGTTGACTTTTTTTAATCTAAAAATATAAGTGCATGTATGCATGCATGCCATGGTGCATGGTAGCATTCATAGCGTACCGTGCAGGTCGGTCGTTTTCTTGCGCGGGCATGGGATCAATTGTAGGCAGCGTACCGTACGCTAGCTAGCTCTACAGGTATGCGTCACACATGTACGTGCCACGCAAAGGAAAAATATACGCGTGTACGCGTATGTGCGCACGCACTAAGCCGGCTACAACTTACAACTGCTCCTCGTTGACGAGGTTGCGGCGCTCGCCGACTTCCGCATCGCCGGGGTTCGCTCCGGCGTGCTCGCGAGCTGGAACCAGTACGTTAATCCGCGCTGCCCACAGTGGCATGGTGGCACTATCTACTTTCTCTTCCGCATCATGTACGCGGCGCTCATCGCTGGCTGGGTCTCCATATTGCAGCATGCCCATGCGGCCCTGGCACATGCGTGAGCACGCAAAGCGGCCACAGTGTTGTACCCAGTGGCACCGCACCAGCCACCTTCTTCCTCCCTTGTTGACCCCCTGGCGTAGCTGCTTCGCCCCTCGTCTTCTTCGTACGATGCCTTCTACCTACAGCAGCTAGGATATGGTGACCGCGTGCTTGGACCGAACCGAAGTAACCGCATGGACATGGACGCCACCCGTTTACGTCTGCAAACAGTGTCGAGCCATGACGGAAACAAAAAGGTCGATGAGATGCCCGGGGTCGCTGCCGCTGCTAGTGCAGCCTCCGTCCCTGCTGACAAGCGAACCCCACACATGGCCTAATCCACCCATCCCGGTCTTTCTCGATACCACGTAGGCAATCCCTATTTGGATACGACCGCAGGGTTAAAAATGTCCGGGATTAGATAAAATAGGGTATAGACTTCAAGGATTTGAAGATGAGGGTTCATTTTCAACTAGCTGTACAATGTTAAGGTTTAAATCAGACTTTACTTCTCAGGGAACGTCTTCCAAAATATTCACACGGAAAACATGGTGCCGCCACGGTCCAAGCAACTTCAGGCTGTCGTGGCTCGTCTCTGAAGCGCCCTGCACGCACGAACGATAGGCTTGCGCGCGCGCGAGTTGGTGGCGTCGTGTTGGGCTCGTGCTCACCACGGATTTCAAACCGGCCGAAACAAACAAAACCATGGGTTTTAAATCCATCTGTGGGTGTGTGGACCGGCTGCCGTCCTAAACAAAACTCCGCGGCGCCCACTCTGCACGTTGTGTCCTTCTGACACGCACGGATCAGTCATTCAATGCCAACTCATCAAAGCATTCCCCACATCAATCCGTAATTAATCGTCGCCATAAATAAGGAGAAAATAATACGCGTATACAATCTCGTACTACGTATACTCACTACTGTACGTAGTGTACGCCAGCTGTGCACAGTACGCACTTGCCGTCCGCCGCCCCACCCCACAAGCCAGACTCACTCGCCCCCGCCCCACGTGCCCCCTCACGTGCCGAGTTTGAACCAGCCCCAACCCAACGGCTCTCGCCGTCCGTCCCCATCCGTGCCGACCGTTGCGCAGAGAGACGCAACGCTCCTCCGCTCCGGCAGAAGAAAGCCAAAATAATCAGCTGTATTTCACCGCTCCGCAGCCCGTACACACCTCAGTCATCATCAGGCACCTGATCCCGATTCCCGACACATCAGTCAACATTGCTCCGTAGGTTCGCCGGCGGCGTTCGCGGATCGATGGCGGCGTTCACGGAGGAGGAGAGGGCGGTGGACGACGCGCTGGGCTACCCCAAGGCCTACGCCAGGCTCTGCCGCGCCGGCGGGGGCGCGCTCGGCCTCCCCTACGCCCACGGCCCGCCCGGCGCCTTCCTCCCCTACGTCCTCCAGCCCCACGAGGTACCTGCCTTTTCTCGCTCGCGCAGATCCACTCGCCCCGCTTCGACCTCCGCCGCGTCGTGATCTGATCTGGTCTGGTGCGTGCAGGCGCTGCGGGCCAAGGAGCTGAACGAGACGTTCCCGGTGGTGGACGCGGAGGCGGCGCCTACCGCCAACCCGCGCGGCTTCGCCAACCTGCTCTGGAAGCAGCTCGACCACCTCGGCAACGCCGGCTTCGACCCGGCGCTCTTCCGCGTCGACGCCTACGGGAACGTGCTCTACCTCCACGCCGACGCCGCCTCGCCCCTCGCCTGGGACGTCCACCACTGGTTCCCCTGCGCCAGTAAGAAGGATTTTACTACATGTTCCTTGCTGGTTCTGAATCTACCACATGGTTCTGAACTCTGACGGACGGTGGACGGATGCTTGGTTTTCCTCGATCTGCAGGGGGAGGGAGGACGGTTCCGAGCAACCTGCGGATCATGCAGCTGCAGGCGTCCAGGAAGAAGCACAACAAGCTGGAGTTCCTCGTCCCCTGGTGGGATCTGCAGCTCGGCATCTCCGTCAACCAGTTCCTCTCCATCTTCGCCTCCAAGAACACCGACTTCAGGTGAGCTCCTGTCCGACGCCCTTTGCTCACCCTGAGTATACCAACAGGTTTCAGGTGGACAGACGGATTGTTCTGAAACTGTTGTACGTGCAGGAACAGAGCATTCGCGTTCCTCTTCGCCGACGGGGCCAACGAGGAGCTGAGCTCGCTGCAGGCGGTGGAGGCGCACGCGTTCCCGCACCATTTCGCCGAGATGAAGAAGAAAGTAGGCCTCGCGCCCGCCGCCATCGTATCCGCCAGGGGCTCCGACAGTTCGGTGCTCAAATCAGTTGACGCCAACAGACCAGTGAGGTCCAATTACCCCCTGATCGGTATGCGCTTGTCAGAGAATTTCTTGCATTAATTTCCTGGTTTTCGTCACATCTGCATATGAGCTATGGATGATTGAGGGGCTGCTTTTCGTGTAGCTGCAAAGAAGTTCTCCGGCGAGAAGGACGAGAACCTGGCCGCCCACGGCCATGGTGGTAACTCGATGATGAAAGAGAACAACAACCCAGATGTTGACGGCTACATCAGCAATCCTTACCTGTCCATCGTCATGGCTAGGGACTCGCTGAGGCAACGAGAAGAGGCCAAGAAGAAGCAAGCTGAGCTCACTGAACTGGAGAACGAGGTGAGCGAGATGCAGCAGAAGAATGAGGAGGAGAGGGTAGCCATCCAGGACCTGGAGGCTCAGCTCATCAAGAGGCGTCGGCGAGTGGAGAAGTGCCGTCGCTTGGCAGACGCCCAGGCCAACTACAAGACAGTGCTCGAGAAGATGATCAGAGACGCCATGCACCAGTAAGGAGGATGATCCTATAAAACCAAGAGCTGCTAGTTTCTTTTGAAGAATCTTGATTAGCTGGTGCTAATTTTTTTCATTGTGGTGCAAAATGCAGGAGCGTTGTGTACAAGGAACAACTCAGGCTGAACCAGGCTGCAACCAGTACTCTGATGGCGAGACTGGAGGCACAGAGAGCAATGTGTGACTCATCTGAAACCGAGCTCCGCAAGAAGTACCAGCACAGGGATGATCTGGAGAGGCAGGTGAAGCCTTTCATTGATCAAGCAAGGAAGAGGTACCGGGTCGACGATGAAATCCCAGAGGAAAGGCAGTGTGAGAGTTTCAGGTACTTGCCAGAAAGAGTATCGAGGAGCAGCCCTCTGAAACAGGAGCTGAGGGTTTTCTTGGAGGAGGCTCAGAGGACTTCAGATGCATACATTAACCTGGAAGGGGAAGAAATTGGAGAAGGGACTTCAACAATGAGTTATGTCAACACTGAGCAACCTTCCAAGGTGATAAGCTTCCCAAGAAGGTCCATCTCCACTGATGAAAACAGAAGTTACACTGAAAGGGGAAGAGCATCGGTGAGGGAGAAACTAGAACAATCGACGATCAGAGAGCGGCACCGTAGCAGGGGAAGGGAAAGAAAGGAGACCATGGCATCAAGGGGTGTTGGTACACCTATCAAGTCAAGAGATGGTAAGGGCAAGGCAGCCATGCTCGAGTCCGAGACCGAAAGGTCTCATCATGCAAGCCAGACAGTCTCATTCCCAAGGACCCCCTCAGTTCCACCAAGTCCTCCATATAGAGCGACCGGCGTGTACGGGGCGCCGAGGTACCACACAGAGCAGTCACTGCCAGTCCAAAAGGATGATGAAATGCTTCATCCTCGACGTGTTGCCAGATCAGAAGACAATGAAAACATGAACTACAGAGGCAAGGGCAATGTTGATAAGTGGCTCCACATGCTCATGGAGGACCAACAAGAAGGGAATGAAGCGGCGTGCCGTTCCTCGGAAGACCACAATGCCGCCGAGGAGAACGGTTCGGACGATGAGCAGGAAATTCAAAGCAGAATCGATGACGAAGACGAGAGCTGCAGGAATGAGATCACTGAATGTGTTGATGAGATCACTGAATGTGTCGACGAGATCGTCGACGTTGGTGGTGAGAGTGCTGCTGGTCACCATGGCACACCAAGATGCAGGGGTAGCTTTGACATCAAGGAGGAGAAAGTGGAAAGGAAGATATGGTTCCCGAGGTCCGACAGCGGTAGGGGTTTCCGGTCGCTGCCATCCTCTCCCTCCAAGATCCTGGGAATGAGGAGAGGCTCGGACTGTGCAGGCAGGAAACCTAAGGTGGGTGGCGACGATGATCGCAGATACGGCTATGAGGATTCAGTGTCTACAAGCAGCAGCAAGTTCCTCAGCAAATGCAAGCAGGCGATCAAGAAAGCCGTACACAAATGAGGCAATCTCAGCCCTGTGTTTATTCTTTTCCATGTGTGTGTGTTTGTTACATTTGTCTGAAGTGCTATTATTTGTTTCTGTAGCTGAATAAGTTAGTGATGCATAGCTTGCAGACTACTGTCTGAGGTTCTGCCTGTGAAACATTTGTGGTTAGTTTCGTGATCACCCTCATGTGATCACATTGGTGTGTGTGCGTGTACAACTATTTGTTGATCTGTGAAAAAAAGATAGTACCCAATTCTTACATTATAAGTATGTTTCTGTGAGCGAGGCATAGTCTGAAGAACTCTCTGTTTCGCAAAGGTTTGAAGAACTCTGTCAGTAATCTCTGAAACATTTCTAGTAAGTGATCTGCAGCAATCAGATTGGCGTGTGTACGACTATTTCATGATTTGTGAAGAAAGAGAGACTTATAAACTGTTAAATTCATATAGTTCTTGATCTATTAGTACCAAATTAGAAACTGTAATTCTGTAACCAAAGGAGAGACAAATTATGAAGAACCCTAGTAAACATTGAGCGCCGCTGCCGGCTTCAGATTCCTCTCATGACATGGACTTGCGCCACCTGGGGGTCCGCCGCGTCGGCGTGGGCGTCGCCGTGGCCATGCTGGCCCTGCCCTTCTTCCCGCTCGCCGGCGTCTGCCGCTCCATGCCGCTCTCCGAGTCCTCGATCCTCGCGACGTCGCCGCCCATGCCGCCGCCGCCGAACCAGAGCGTGCTCCACTTGAAGCCGCCGACGCCGACGCCGCCGCCGCGGCGCCTCCTCTCCGAGCCCAGCCTCTCCACCTGCTCCTGCAGCGCGCTGCACTGCACCTGCAGCCCAGACATGTCACCGTTAGCACCTGATGAGAGCTGCCGTCGGAGTTGGAAAATGTCCGGCGAACGCACCTGGAGCCTGGCGACGTCCTCGCGCAGGCGGCGCATCTCCTGGTGCTGCGCCAGGGCCTCGCGCTTGGAGGGGCACCGGCCGCTGCCGGAGTGGAAGTCCAGCGCCGCCGCCGGGCTGCAGGGGACCCTGGCGCCGCTGAAGGAGGCGCCCAGGTCGGCGAGGCGGTTCAGCTTGCCGTGCTCCGAGAAGAGCACCTGCATCACGGAGCGCACCGTCAGCCGGTCGTTCTGGACCGCGTGCGCCGCCGCCTCCGCCGACAGCTTCCGGGGGTCGATCAGCCTCCACAGCGACTTGCGCTCCTCTTTCCCGGCGCCTGGGTGTGCCTGGTACATCAGTCGAAATTGGAAATGAACAACTTCTCGTGATGATTTTTTTATGTAATCAATCGTCAATATTATGGGAGTACAAATCCACTCATGTCCTTCAACCATCTAGCGATGAATATAAGCACCGGAATAAAAGGAAGGGCGTCGCCTTGTTGCCCTCCGTGACTGAAGTCGGACAAACTTTGTTGCGGTAGAAAATCGTGAAGTCGTCGTACTAAGGTCGCATATGACCAACACACTAGAATAGCAACCGTCACTTATCCATATACACACGAACGCAAACTAGATCTAAGCGGATCCACCAAAGACAACATCGACTGAATCACACGGATCCGTCGGAGACACACCTCCACACACTCTCCGACGACTCTAAACGCACCGTCAGGATGGGGGTGCCAAGTAGGGAGAACCATATTTCATCTTCAAGGAACCGGTGCAGTTGCCGCTTCGCCTTACTAAGTAAGACACAAACCCTAACCATATTAAAAAAACATTGAAACCCTCCCGCCGGCAAGAGCTGGGATTCGTCGCACGTCCATGGACCTGAGGCCACAAGAGGTGAAGCAGATCAGTGCCGACCACAAGGAGAGGCAGGGAACCCGATCGCCTGTTCGCTTCGGGTCGCCAACAAGGCCACAGGAGATGAAGTAGATCAGCGCCGACTACAAGAAGAGGCTGGGAACCCGACCGCCTGTTCGCTTCGGGTCGCCAACAATAAGGAGCATATATCGGTTTTGCAGGGAAATTTGATCATCCGCCACACTTTTCCCCCACTTTGATAATTTCCCTGGAGAAGGATTCGTGGGGCCCCGACCTCCATTGACACAATATAGGTCAAACTATTTAAACACCCTAATAAAAATGCGTATGGTCCATAGGCCTAAGTTTTGCATGGTACACACCTTCCCCCACTTTGCTTATATGGAAAAAATAAATCGTCCTAAGTCGATTTTGTCCTAGTGGTTGGATAGAAATTGAACGGTTGGGCACTCTTCTTCCTCCTCTAGCCCACCCTTTCGGGGATTCTTCGGATTGTAGGAATTTATAAATCTTTTTTTTTGCGGGTCATGAGTTTATAAATCTTGAAATAGAAAGAACGTAGGATTGTGATGCCACGCCCAATGAATTGCAACATGATTTTTTAAACACATGAATTCTATAAGATTTCAGAGAATTGAGGCGTCAGAGTAGAGAGAGATAAACCTGATATTATAATATAAATTCAGAACATCTAGTTAAACCAACTAGAGGTGAACCAAGCGTTTACCTCTAGTTAAAAGACAGAGAAACTGTAAAATGCCAACATTGAACTGAACATGATTCAGTCAAGTAATTTTTAAAAAAAATTAACATCTTTTCTTTTGCTTGTCCTAATTTTGCACGCGAATCCGCCTCTCTCCAGAGAGCAGCAACGCATGACAACTCTAGGGATGGATGAATATGATACGGACAACACAACGCTGTGAAATGCGAAGAACAATGGAGCAGCGGATGACATCCACCTTGATTTGTCGGGATGCATTTCGCTCCGAAAAGCTCTGAACTTGTGATACGCATGCGGCAATGCCCATGAAACTAAAAGATGAATCGTGTCTGCATGGCAGCCATATATGGCTGCAAGTATCTACAGAACATGCTCTGGCCGTGCCTGCAAGATCCCCAGTCTGACAACTTCGTCCACACATTATGAGATGAATCTGAAGGGAATATTGCACTGTAGTAAGTTGTACTGTGAGTGTGAGCACTGAAGTTGCTACCAGGACTCGGGAAAACAAAGGACAAACAGTGTCGTGGATGAGAACAAAAGGGCACCGGAGTATAGATATGCGTGACAACAGGCAACATTTTGTTGTGTAGCAGTCGGAGCTCCCGTGACCGAACACACCAACAGGCATAGTAACTCCGGCTAATGATGAGGCATTTCCAGTTTGGTTTTATGACAAAATCTCCTGGCGTCTGCGACAGATGAATGAATGCGGACGGGAATGTAAAACAGTGTTTTCAACTGTGCGTACTCTACTTGCGCGATTCTCCCCTCGTTCTCATGTACTCCCTCTCTCTCAAAATATAAGAAAACATTTTTAACACTACACTAATGTCAAAAATATTCTTATATTATGGGATGGAGGGAGTATTTTTGTTAACCGTATCACTTTTTTTTTGTTATGATCTTTATGCCATCATGGAGATTACTCTATACTCATGTATTTTTACCCAGCTGGTGCGCTGTCCCATGCAAAATGTAGTGGTCAAACGCAGAAACACTGTACTACTGCGCGCCTCACAAGTTTTCACGCAGTCTTCTGGCCATTGACCCAAAGTACAAAGCGCAATATCGTAGAAAGATAAAAATGGAAACGGAGTTAAGCATGCATGCATGGTCACCTTGAGGTAGGTGTCGACGGCGCGGTAGAGCGCATCGTCGGCGGCGCGCGCGTGGGCGGGCACAGCGCGGGCGAGCTCCTCGAGCTCGGCGGGCCGCAGCTCGGCCTCCAGCGCGGCTTCCGCCAGGTACGCGTCGACCAGCCTCGCCACCCTGGCCCCGGCTCCGCCGCCGGCGCCCTTGCCGCCCTCCTTGAGGAACCCGCGCACCAGCCGCAGCACCAGCGGCACGTCCAGCAGCGTCGACCCGCCCGGCGCGTGCCCGAACGCCGGTATCATCACGGCCGCCAGCGTCGCCTGGTCCAGCCGCCGCGCCGCGCGGGACTCCAGCTCCCGCAGCAGCGCCGCGTCCGCGCCCACCATGCTCCCCGCCCGCAGCAGCTTGAGCAGGAAGTCGCACGTGATGCCGTCGTCTGCGGCCGCGCCGCTGGGCGGGTCCGGCGGGAGCGCCGCGACGAGGGTCTCCAGGAGCAGCCGCTTCTTGAGCCACGTGGCGGTGGGGCTCTCCGGGGGCAGGAAGCGGCCGGAGGCGGACGTGGTGGCCACGTCCGGGAGCCACTTGGCGGCGTAGTGGGACAGCACGCTCGGGAGCAGGTCGGGGCGGGGCTTGGACTTCACGGCGGCGACGGTGCGCGCGAAGCTCTCCACGTCGTTGACGCACGTGTCGTCCACGCATGCGAGCACCCATGGCTCCGAGGAGGAGCGCGCGTGGTCGGCGTCGGGGGCCGCCGCCGTGCCGCGAGCGCGCGGCGACGGGGTCCTGGGGCTGTGGCTCTGAGACGACGACTTCATGGCGGGGCGGGGCGGCGCGCGAGGTCGGAGCTCTCAGCTGCTTCAAGTTCACGGCGCGTGCATCGGAGTATGGACCGAAGAGCAGGCGAGGCTGTGGGCGAGAGATGGCGACACCCACCTTTGGAGCTGCGTGTCGTACTGTGTCATATGTGGCTGCCCATGATAATCGGGGGCTGTGTTTTCCGAGTAAATTTCATGGTGGTTGTACGTAGTACTACTACGTGCAAGCTACTACTGTCCATCAATCTCTGGTCCAGCTCCAACAGTGGCATGTGCGTCATCTGTCCTTGTTGGACATGATGTGCTCCCGGGTATATGCATATGCTCATCGCCGTTTGTACAGTACTACACATGTGTAATTAGGTTAGCTCGTTGCCCAACTCTTGCGGAGAGTGTCAATTGTAAATTTTCAGATACGGCTTTGAGGATTCGGTGTCTACGAGCAGCAGCGGCAAGTTCCTCCGCAAATGCAAGCAACCAATCAAGAAAGCGGTACACAAATGAGGCAATCTCAGCCTGTTTATTCTGTTCTATGTGGTGTTTGTTACATTTGTCTGATGTGCTATTATTTGTTTGTGTAGGCTGAAAAGGTTAGCAGCACTGTCAACAAGTCGACAACTAAAAATTAAAGGCGGGGCAGAGCACATCTCCAACCTGCAGTTTCATCCAGCCATTGTATACATTCAAGGCTCATTTGGTTTGGATAAAATCTAAACGTAGGAATTTAAAGTGATGTAGAAATTTGATAGGATAGCACTTGCCACCCTAAGGAATTGACTTGCTTCGTTCCTACACGCAAAATGAGCTTTGAGTAGACGTGTAGTTTCCTCCAGAAGCATAGGAAATGAATAGTATTCCTACGAAATTCTTGTACGCATTTCCTACAAACCGAATGCATATATAAATTTTTTTCCTCTGAAATCCTTGTTCTCATGTTTTTTCTATAAAAATCCTCCAAACTGAATGAGGCCCAAGTGTACTAATGATTGATCCTTGGTGCTTTTGCTTTGAACTATGCCTAACACATGCTGCATTATCTCTCCAGCAGCTCAACTGCCTGGATCGCGAGGAGCACGGCCGTGCAAGGCAACCAGAGGTGGAACAATGATATTTGTCGGGAACTTCACTTGAAAATAACCCTATCCGATAAGAGCATCTGGTAGTAAAATCTAACCAATCTAGTCATCGTCAGACATGTAGGGCTGGCGTTCCTTGCCCACGGATGCAGAGCCAAGATTTGAGCATAGAGTTGCCTAATGTATGAAAACCTATACAATTATCTGTATCCAAGCAAGAATATGTAATTAAATTTTGTGGGACAGACCAAGCAGTGGTTGGTTGTTCAATGTATGAGAAATTATATTAACTACTATATACTTTGAATGGCCTAATATCCAAACAAAAATTATGATGATTTTCAAGTAACTACCCTATAGACCGTATAGTGGTAAAGATAAGTTGAATGTCGGTAGATCCACGACGTAGTTCTCCAGAGTTGAGTCAAGTATCACCTGCTTGTAGAAAAACTTCACCAAGACACGGGTCATGTTTACCGTGCCCATGCACATTGGTATCCCAACACACACATACTTGTCGCATCTATACTTCTTCACCATCTTCTTTGTGTAATCCACCACAAAGGCGCACAATACGATGGTGGAGATGCAAGAGAATAAGGTGTTGTCAATTGTCTCAGTCTACCAAGTGATCTTCATAATTAGAATTGAAATGGATATATTAAATTTGACACACAAAAGCGGCAGGGGTGTTATTTTTACCTCGCATGCGATGTAAACTATCACGGGCGTTCAACGACAAATGAGGAAGGGTGGACAGAAGGTGAAACCATATCGCTTGTTTGCCGCCCAAAATGTGAAAACCACAAGGTTTGTAATGGCAGTCGCACTAAGCAGACAGACAAATCGCTTCATCTGCAATAACAAATAATAAAGTTAATAAAATCCTAACCATCTTGAATATGTAGAGTAATATGACATACAATGTTCAGAGAGGATTTTGGATCCCATCTTAAATGTGTAAAGTAATATTTCCCGCAAAAAATGTGTAAAGTAATATGACATACAATGTACTGAGATGTAGGGCCATAGCTATGTGTATAGTTGAGGGGGGGGTGGCCCCCCCCCCCCCCCCCCAGCCTAGGGAAAATCCCTGAAGGATTTTTAGGGACATAGTTAGAAGAAAATCTCCTTGTTAGCCCCCACAAACATCTATACTTTGCATTTTGCCACCCCTGACATCCTAGTCAAGCTCCACCACTGCCGAGATGGCAGGAAAAGTTGCGATGATCACGTAGATGTTTCTCACAAATCTCCATTGCAACCGCACGTCCTCCGACACCACCAGATTTTTAGTGGTTATTTCTTGCATTTCTCCTTCTTCCTCCATTCAAACCTTGCGTGCTTGATCTTGATGGAGAACAAAGCTAGCCGAAGGAAGCAAAACCACGCCTTCTTCCTCCTCTGGTTCATCAATTTGGACCTCGCGTGCTTGATCTTGCTCGCATTAAAATCACCAATGGGAAGAACCACGACTTCTTGCTCCTCTGCTTTGTCCATTTGAAGCTCACGTTCTTCATCTTTCTGGCGGACAGAATCACCCCTCAGATGAATGATGCTTCTTGCTCCTATGTTTTTGCCATTTGAAGGCCGCGTTCTCTATCTTGCTCACGATTAGAATCACCCATGGGGAGAACCACACCTTTTCCTCCTCTGGCCCGTCCATTTGAAGCTCGCGTTCTTCATCTTTCTAGGGGAGCCTCTATTTGTGAGGTACCTAAAAATCATTTGCTCCACCCACTTCTAATCCGGACCATCAGATCTTCATCCAACAACCCAAAATAGAATAACAATGACTGCAACGTGATCCTCGGTGAGCTAGGGAGCAACACACACACAATAAGCAATAATTTATTTGAAATTTAATACACTAAATTAGAACTATTTTAGCTCGTGCTATGCCTAGGTCTACCTTTTAGAGCTTGATTTTATCAAAATAAGTAGCGGGGAGGATGTTTTGGCTCCCGGGCTCATATCCCCCAAAAGAACAAAAAATAGAAAGAAAAATATAAAACAAATCAAACAAATCTTCTTTTTTGAGCAACAAACATGTTCGTGTGTTTGAACCGTGTGCAAATTTTTGTAAGTAAGTGCACTTTTTAGTGCTCTAAGAAAGTCGTTGCTACACAAACTTTTTTTTGAAACATTTTAAACACTGATTTTTTAACTAGGACACCAAAAATGTCAAAGATTTAAAGAACACCGATATTTTCTTTCTTTTTTTCTGTGTAGAGCAGCACAAATGTTATTTCTTAAAAAATGAACAAATTGAGTACATGAACATGTTTGTTGCAAAAAATATCATTTTTTTAGTTTTTACTATTTCTCAATTTCACTCTTCATCAGGGTGCACATGAGTTTGAACTCCAGTTTGAATAGCTTGTAGTGTAGATCTTTTTTTTCTCTAAATCTAGTATGCAATGGAAAACAAATAAACGATCTGGCTTATTTTGGACCCACAAAATATGTTATGCGGACCTTTTCCTTACTCTACAAATAATAGGGGGAACTTATAGGTTATCATGTAATTTGGCAATTCTATCACTCGAAGTGAGCATGATATTCTGAATCACATGTTAATGCTAATAAGAGAGCCTTATTTTGTGGTCACACAACTATGATGAAAGTGATTCTTGCTAATAACAAGATGTTCTGACCTAGAAAACTGGGTACATATAATGATGTTTCAAATAACTGGAATATTAAACAACAAAGCAATAATGTTCAGAGGAAGAACATAAATGTTGTAGTTACATCTGGTGCTACAACTGAATATGCTGAAGTTCACTGCTATATTGCAGTTCAAAAAAAAGGCTCACTGCTATAATTGTGGGAGCTTGTACATCACATCACTTCCTTTAGCATCTTTGTTCTCAAAAGGCAATGATATTTTATTTGTGTGCTCATGTATCATTGTTTTAATGTCAAATTGATAGACTATTGCCATGCATCACTTTTATCCTGAGTTAATACCACATCACATTATTTGATCAAGATTATGCTAGGTAGCAATCAATATCAAAAAAATTGTTGTTTATTATCTACCTACTCGAGGACGAGGAGGGATTAAGCTTGAGGGTGTTGATACATCTCAAGCGTGTCTATGTTTTTTTATTTTCAAGCTATTATATTACAACTTTTGAATACTTTTTATAGCATTTTATATTATTTTTCTGGACTAAGCTGTTAATTCAGTGCATAGTCCCACTTGTTGTTTTATTCATGTTTTTGATTCAGAAAATCGATATTCGATGAGGTAAAAAAACCTAAGAATTGCATACGATTTGTTTCGGGCAACGAAGGTTCTAGAAAACATCGGAGGGGTGCGAGGGGATCCACAGGGCCTCCATACGCCCAGGCCCTAGGGCGCGCCCCATGGTCACGTGGGTCTCACGAGCACCCCATTACGTCCATTCCACCACCTATAAATCCGATAAATCCCAAAACCCCCAGTACCAATTTTACGCGATTTTTTTCGACACCGCAAGTTCTTGTTTCGAGGAGATCCAATATGGAGGCATGTTCTGGTTCTTTGTCGGAGAGAGAATCCACCACATGAGGCTTCTTTATCAACTTTGTTGCCTCCATGACCATGTGTGAGTAGTTCCCTTAGGACCCTAGGGTCCATATCAGTAGTTAGATGTCTTTCTCTCTCTCTCTCTCTCTCTGGTCTTCAATGCCATGTTGCCTTGAGCTGTCTCAGATGATCGAGATCAATTCAATATAATCATTGGTGTATTTGTTGGGATATGATGAATTGCCACTTTATGATCAGATTGTTCATTGAATTTAATTGAATCTTTTGAGGTTTATTTGGTGTATAATTGATTAGCTTTGTATGATCTTCGATCTATTTCTCTACTTTGTCCAAGTTTGATGGGCACTTCTTCAGAGTGAGTTGTGTATTGTAGTGGGTTCTAATCTTGACGTGATCTATATCCTAGTGCAGAAAGAGACAAGGCACATATTGTATTGTTGCCACTAAGGCTAAAATGATGGTTTCTCATCATATTACTTGATGTTTTACTGTCTACATTCTGTCATCATGTTTATTGCAATGCTCTATTTTTTATAAACTTAATACTTTGAGATGCATGCTGGATATTTATCTTAGAGGAGTGTATTAGTTGTAGATGCAGTTGGATTAGAGTCTACATATCATAGACGTAATTCCTATGAGATTATACCATGAATGATCATACTCATAAATATAAATACTGCAATTTAATCGCTGCCCAACTGTATATTGTTCATCACACCACTTGTCTACTTAAGAGAAATGCACTAGTGAACCAATGCCCCTGGGTTTATTCCCCTTTACTGAAGACAAATACTTTCTTTGCTACCCTGTTGCTTTTGCTTTTACTTGCTGCCTACTATCTTTATCAGTTGCAGTTTAATCTTGTAACTAGCAAGATAAGGGGATTGATAAACCTCTTGATGTGTTGGGGACAAGCTTGTTTTGTGTTTTTCCTGCAGGTACCAGTGACTTTATTTGTTGGAAGAACTCCTTCTAGTTTGATAAACCTTGGTTCTCTAATCGAGAGAAATACTTATTGCTACGTTACTTCACCCTTATACCTGGGGGTTACCCAACCACTCCTACAAGAGAGCAAGCAGGTGGATACAAACCTTAAATGAACTATAATTGTTTGATAATATCTCAAGATTGAGGATTAACTACAAAAAAGTTCTTTAGTTTATATAAATATGAGTGATATCAAGGTTGCACCCTTCTTAGAGATTTTCCAATGCGTTGGAGTAAGATTACCTATTAAGTACCTTGATCTCCACTTCACACTGAGAAGCTGAGAAGGAAGGATATGTAGCCTTTGTTAGATAATGGCTAGAATTACAGGTTGGAAAGCCAATCTTCTTTCTTATAAAGTCAAGCCAGTGTTGATTAGATCCTACCTTGTTAGTATAGAAATTTACATGATCTTCTTTTTAAATTTCTCTAAGTGGGCTTTGAATCTAATTAATAATCAAATGGATAGTTGCCGTTTTCACAAAAGAGGGTAACTGCTTATGGAATGACCCTGGTGGGGATAAAATCCATCTAGATAACTGGCCATCATTGTGTATGAAAAAAGAGTTTGGAGGTGTTGGAGTTCCAAACTTGAATGTGTGTTTATTAGGTTCTGGATTAAACAATTCATTAAGGTTGAGGGCTGTTTGTGGAAAAAGGTCATTAAGATTAAATATAATACTAGGAGTCCTAATATGTTTTGTTGTCATGATGCCTAGCCTTCTCAATATTGGAAGGGGTCATGGGGGCCTCTAGGGCTGTTAAACTAGGATATAAGTGGAAATTTGGTAATGGAAAACATGTAAGATCTTGTGAGGATATTTGGTTTGGAAATTCATCCCTTGCAACTCAGTTTTGGGATCTATATTTCTGTAGTTAACGAGCAAGGTAGAGTAGTAGTTGATGTTTGGGATGGTAGGCAAATCAAGTGCACCTTTAGGAGGACCTTTAATGTTGAGCTTGAAGGAAATATGCCCTAGAGGCAATAATAAAGTTATTATTTATTTCCTTATATCATGATAAATGTTTATTATTCATGCTAGAATTGTATTAACCGGAAACATAATACTTGTGTGAATACATAGACAAACAGAGTGTCACTAGTATGCCTCTACTTGACTAGCTCGTTGATCAAAGATGATTAAGTTTCCTAACCATGGACATGAGTTGTCATTTGATTAACGGGATCACATCATTAGGAGAATGATGTGATTGACTTGACACATTCCGTTAGCTTAGCACTTGATCGTTTAGTTTGTTGCTATTGCTTTCTTCATGACTTATACATGTTCCTATGACTATGAGATTATGCAACTCCCGTTTATCGGAGGAACACTTTGTGTGCCACCAAACGTCACAATGTAACTGGGTGATTATAAAGGTGCTCTACAGGTGTCTCCGAAGGTACTTGTTGGGTTGGCGTATTTCAAGATTAGGATTTGTCACTCCGATTGTCGGAGAGGTATCTCTGGGCCCACTCGGTAATGCACATCACTATAAGCCTTGCAAGCATTGCAACTAATGAGTTAGTTGCGGGATGATGTATTACAGAACGAGTAAAGAGACTTGCCGGTAATGAGATTGAACTAGGTATTGAGATACGACGATCGAATCTCGGGCAAGTAACATACCGATGACAAAGAGAACAACGTATGTTGTCATGCGGTCTGATCGATAAAGATCTTCGTAGAATATGTAGGAGCCAATATGGGCATCCAGGTCCCGCTATTGGTTATTGACCAGAGAGGTGTCTCGGTCATGTCTACATAGTTCTCGAACCCGTAGGGTCCACACGCCTAACGTTCATTGACGATATAGTACTATGAGTTATGTATGTTGGTGACCGAATGTTGTTCGGAGTTCCGTATAAGATCACGAACATGACGAGGAACTCCGGAATGGTCCGGAGATAAAGATTGATATATGGGATAATAGTGTTTGGACTCCGAAAGGGGTTCCGGATGTTTCCCAAAATGTTTGGGTACGAGAACACTTTATTTGGGCCAAAGGGGAAAGCCCACAAGGTTTTTGGAAAGCGCAAAAGGAAGTTTTGCGGAGTCCAGGGGCCAGACGCCAGGGTCCCTGGCATCTGGGTCCAGACGCCGGGAACCCTGGCGTCTGGCCCTGGAGTCCGAGAAGGACTCTTGCCTTTCGGGTGAAATCGACTTTGTGGAGGCTTTTACTCCAAGTTTCGACCCCAAGGCTCAACATATAAATAGAGGGGTAGGGCTAGCACCCAAGACACATCAAGAAACACCAAGCCGTGTGCCGGCAACCCCGTCCTCTCTAGTTTATCCTCCGTCATAGTTTTCGTAGTGCTTAGGCGAAGCCATGCGGAGATTGTTCTTCACCAACACCGTCAGCACGCCGTCGTGCTTCCGGAACTCATCCACTACTTCGCCCCTCTTGCTGGATCGAGAAGGCGAGGACGTCATCGAGCCGAACGTGTGTAGAACTCGGAGGTGTCGTGCTTTCGGTACTTGGATCCGCCGAATCGTGAAGACGTACGACTACATCAACCGCGTTGATATAACGCTTCCGCGAAAGGTCTACGAGGCTATGTAGAAAACACTCTCCCCTCTCGTTGCTATGCATCACCATGATCCTGCGTGTGCGTAGGATTTTTTTGAAATTACTACGTTCCCCAACAATGGCATCCGATCCAGGTTTTATGCGTAGATGTCATATGCACGAGTAGAACACAAGTGAGTTGTGGGCGATATAAGTCATACTGCTTACCAGCATGTCATACTTTGGTCCGGCGGTACTGTTGGATGAAGCGGCCCAGACCGACATTACGCGTACGCTTACGCGAGACTGGTTCTACCGACGTGCTTTGCACACAGGTGGCTGGCGGGTGTCAGTGTAGCGACCAGACCTCAAACAGTCTGATCTCTGTGCTCCGGTGTCATCCCTGGATCAGTAATGCTGACACCACACAATACTCGTAGGATTTATAGCAGAGTAGCAATCACACACTTATTACATCGAGTGTCTCAAAAGAGAACTTATTACAATAAATATGGCTTAAGGCCATCTAATAACGATAACAGCGGAAGGCTTGGAAGATAAGTGAGTCCATCAACTCCAAAGGCATCACTGAGTATAGAACCACGACCTAAAACTCCTCAATCATCGTCTGAAAAGTCTGCAACATTAATGTTGCAGCCCGAAACGGGTCAGCACATGGAATATGCTGGCAAGATAACACATAGAGAGTAATGGAATGCAACAGCTATACTATATGCATATTTGGCTGGTGGAAAGCTCTATGGTTACAGTTTTTGCGTAAAGCCAATTTTTCCCCTACTTCAAAGGAATAAAATTAATTACTATCATGGTGGTTGTTAAACATTGAGAATGGTTGACAGCATCCTCAATCCCAATTAAGTAACATCATTAAAACCCAACAATATTAATTTTAGAGTAACATGTTGAGATTCACATGATAATCCAGGTACTAGATACTCAAAACGTCCATAACCGGGGACACGGCTAATCATGATTAGTTTGTTACACTCTGCAGAGGTTTGCGCACTTTTCCCCACAAGACTCGATCGCCTCCGTTTGGTTTCTCGCACTACAGGGTGTTTGAGAAACGGATGACCGAGACATAGTCTTTCAGAAGCGCTAGCACCTTACGATCGGGTAGACCGTACCACCTACATCCCCTACATCTGCTAGTCTACCACTGTAAGAGTTCGCACAACTTAGTCAACTATGTCAGAGCCCATAATGGCTTGTGGCTGCACACGGAAGTTTCTAGTATGAATAATCTCATGATCCCTTTGGGCCTGGGTGGCGGTCCAAAAGAAAACAGGCAAGTCCTGGTAACCCCAGGTGCCTCAATCCACCCAGATGTTTGTTAGGTTGCCACCTTAGATAAACCCTTAATTAACAATCTCACATCTGTCATGGATTTCACTCACCCAATCCACGTCTACTAGCATAGCATGGCATAATAAGCAAACGTAGAAGTAACTCCCAAAGGTTTGATAATAAACAGGTAATAGGTACTACCTCATCTACATCCCATCCCACAATTTAATTAGATCCTAATCATGCAATATGTGAGGATTGATCTAATGCAATAAAACTGGGTTGTAGAAAAGGTATGATCAAAGTGTTACTTGTCTTGCTGATGATCCGCGTAACCTAGAGATTCGAAGTAACAGGCGGCGCACTCCGGGTATTCTATCGCAGACAAACAATAAGCATACAATAAGTACTCATCTAATGCACAGATAAAACTCAAATAGAAGATCTAAACAGAAAGTTCAACTTAAGAACCCTGGTTTGCAAAAAGAATCAAATCGAACGAAGCGAAAGAAATCAAACGGCGAAAGAAAACAACTTCGTTCTAGTAATCTGGATCTAGGGCAAATTTTACAGTAGCAAAAACTTGTTTAAGTTGATTATTCAGAAAGAGGGTTTCGAGACAAAACTCCAGGCGCTTGAATCGCCTGATTCCGATAAACGAGCGAAAAGTTATACTAAAACGAAAATCGGATCAGAAATCACGATCAGAAAATAACCGCGGAAAATCCGACGAAAAAGAAAAACGAGGAACAGAGAATTTTTTTTTAAACGGCATGGAAAATGGGGCGGCGGCGAACCTCGAAAGGCGCGCGGCTCCGGCGGCGGCGGCGGATTAGGGTTAGGGTTAGGGCGCGGTGGCTCTCTCTCCCGCGGGCCTCGGGCGCCTTATAAAGGCCTCGGCCAGGCGGTTTCCTGGCCGGTTACGGCCCGGAGTCGGTTCGGCGCGTTTTTTTTAAAATAATTCCGCTCGGAAGAAAAATAAAAAGAAATACTAAACGGACTCCAAAAATCACGAAATAAATTTTGCCGGGTTCCTAAAATCAAGCCCGATAAAGTGAACATTTATCTGGGCCCAAACTACAACTTTGAAAAACGCGCATTTTTCCTAAATTCAAATAAAAATACCGAAAAACTCCGAAATAAAACTTATTTGATTTTTTTATTAAATCCTCAATATTTATATATTTTGGGAAAGTCATTTTATTCCCTCTCTCATATTTTTATAATAGAAATAATTGATGATAAAATAAATAAAATCAAATGATCCTGTTTACATAATTTGAGAAAACTCAAATTTGTAAATAACGAAATCCCCAACTCTTTCCGTGGGTCCTTGAGTTGCTTTGGATTTTCTAGGATCAAAACCAAAAGCAAAATAAAATATGATATGCATGATGACCTAATGTATAACATTCCAAATTAAAAATTTGGGATGTTACAAACCTACCCCCCTTAAGGTGAATCTCGCCCTCGAGATTCGGGTTGGCTAGAAAATAGGTGAGGGTGGTCTTTGAGCAAATCTTCCTCTCGCTCCCAGGTGGCTTCATCCTCTGTGTGGTGGCTCCACTGAACTTTGCAAAACTTGATAACCTTGCTGCGAGTAACTCGGCTGGCAAACTCAAGAATCTTGACTGATTTCTCCTCATAGGTCAAATTGTTATCCAACTGAATTGCTTCTAATGGCACTGTGTCTCTCAAGGGTATGTCAGTCATCTCCGTGTGACACTTCTTCAACTGAGAAACGTGAAACACATCATGCACTCCGGCCAATCCTTCTGGCAATTCCAACTTGTAGGCCACTTCTCCCATATGCTCCAAAACTCGATATGGTCCTATGAATCGTGGCGCTAACTTCCCCTTAACTCCAAAACGCTTAATCCCTCTAAGTGGGGATACTCGAAGATAAACTCTGTCTCCAACTTCGTAAACTGTCTCCTTACGTTTAGAATCTGCATAGCTCTTCTGCCTGGACTGGGCTACCTTGAGCCTATCGCGAATCAACTTCACCTTCTGTTCAGACTCCTTAATCAGATCTGGTCCAAACAACTGGCGGTCTCCAACTTCGTCCCATGACAACGGTGTCCTGCACCTCCTTCCGTACAAAGCTTCGAAAGGTGCCATCTTCAAACTGGTCTGATAGCTGTTATTGTAAGAAAACTCCTCATATGGCAAATTATCGTCCCAACTAGATCCATAATCTAGCGCACAAGCTCTCAGCATATCCTCCAAAATCTGATTGACTCTCTCAGTCTGTCCATCTGTCTGCGGATGAAAAGCTGTACTAAATTCTAGCCTAGTACCTAAAGTCTCATGCAACTACTTCCAGAACTTTGAGGTAAACTGGGTTCCTCTATCCGATATGATACTCCTCGGAACTCCATGCAGACATACGATTCTGGTCATGTATATCTTTGCCAACTTAGCACTGGTGTAAGTGGTTTTTACTGGGATGAAATGAGCTACCTTCGTCAATCGATCAACTACAACCCAAATCGAGTCATAGCCTGAACGAGTCCTTGGTAATCCCGTGATAAAATCCATGCCTAGCTTATCCCACTTCCATTCGGGTATCGGCAATGGTTGCAACAATCCTGCTGGCTTCTGATGCTCTGCCTTTACTCTCTGACATACGTCACAAACTGCTACATACTTCGCAATATCCTTCTTCATTCCGGTCCACCAGAAAATATCCTTCAAATCCAAATACATCTTGGTATTTCCTGGGTGAACCGAATACGGTGAATCATGTGCCTCTTGCAGAATCAACTTCCTGATCTCCGGGTCATTGGGTACGTAAACACGGTCTTCAAACCATAGGGTGTCGTGCTCATCCTCGCGAAATCCTTTAGCTTTTCCTTTGCTCAGTTTCTCCTTTATAGCGGCAATCTCTTTGTCAGTTTTCTGAGCTTCTCTGATTCTATCCATCAGAGTTGACTGAATTTCCAATGCTGCTACATAGCCTCTTGGAACTATTTCTAAACATAGTTCACGAAGATTTCCTACTAACTCCTTGGGTATTTCTCCCCGTCATTAGTGTATTGACATGACTCTTACGGCTCAATGCATCCGCTACTACATTAGCTTTTCCGGGATGGTAATGCAATTTCATATCATAATCCTTGATGAGCTCCAACCATCTCCTTTGTCTGAGATTCAACTCCCTCTGCGTGAAAATGTACTTCAAACTCTTATGATCCGTGTACACCTCACAATGGTTTCCAATGAGGAAATGTCTCCATGTCTTCAACGCATGCACTACGGCTGCTAACTCCAAATCATGCGTGGCATAATTCAATTCGTGAGGCTTCAGTTGTCGTGAAGCATACGAAACAACTCTTCCTTCCTGCATAAGCACTGCTCCAAGTCCTCGATGTGAAGCGTCGCAATACACCTCATAATCCTTGGTCTGATCTGGCAAAATCAACACTGGTGAGGTAACCAAACGTTTCTTCAACTCCTGGAAACTTGCCTCACACTCCTCAGTCCATTTGAACTTAGTATCCTTCTTCAACAACTCCGTCATAGGCTTCGCGATCTTTGAGAAGTTCTCAATAAATCTCCGGTAGTATCCTGCGAGTCCAAGAAAACTCCGGATCTCTCCAACTGTTGTTGGTGCTTCCCACTTGGTCACGGTTTCAACTTTAGCGGGATCTACTGCTATACCTTCTCCAGATATAACATGTCCGAGGAATCCTACTTCCTTCAACCAAAATTCACATTTGCTGAACTTGGCATATAATTGGTGTTCTCTGAGCTTTCCAAGTACCAAACGCAAATGCTCCTTATGTTCCTCTTCATTCTTCGAATATACCAGGATATCATCAATGAACACTACGACGAACTTATCCAAAAACTCCATAAACACTTTGTTCATCATGTTCATAAAATAGGCAGGCGCGTTAGTCAGTCCAAATGACATAACGATATACTCATACAGCCCATACCTGGTGGTAAAAGCTGTCTTAGGAATATCCTGTTCTCGAATCTTCAACTGGTGGTATCCTGATTGCAAATCGATCTTGGAAAATACCTTAGCTCCTTGCAATCGATCAAACAGATCGTTGATCATTGGTAGTGGGTACTTGTTCTTGATCGTTACTTCGTTCAATCCTCGATAATCAACAACCATCCTTAACGATCCATCCTTCTTCTCCACTAAAAGTACTGGTGATCCCCAAGGCGAAGAACTTGGGCGAATATATCCCTTATCCAGTAACTCCTTAATCTGCTTCTTAATTTCCACCAAATCTTTTGCTGGCATCCTATATGGTCTCTTTGATATTGGCCCAGTGCCTGGTAAAAGTTCAATCAAAAACTCAATGTCTCTATCCGGTGGCATGCCTGGCAACTCTTCGGGAAATACATCAGGAAAATCCTTTACCATCGGTACTTCCTCCTGCACAACTCCTGTTAGGCAATTTACTTGGGTCCTCTTTGGTACATGCCAGGATACATACTTGATCCTTCTCCCTTCTAGTGTGGTAAGCAAAATTGACTTACTAGCACACTCAATATTCCCTCCATACTTTGATAACCAATCCATGCCTAATATCACATCCAATCCTTGAGATTCCAATACTATTAGGTCTAAGGGAAAAACATAGTTACCAATCCTTAATGGTAACCGATCACACCATAGACTTGCCACATACTCTGCTCCTGGCGAGGTTACTAACATGGGTGACCTAAGGGCTTGGGTTGGTAGGTTATACTTATCCACAAATCCCCTTGATATGTATGAATGCGATGCACCAGTATCAAAAAGAACGAGTGCAGTAAATGACTTAACCAAAACTTACCTATTACTGCATCGGGCTGAGCTTCAACCTCCTCCACATTAACGTGGTTCACCTGTCCCCTGTTGAAAGGGTTCGGCTTCTTTCCAGAACTTCCATTGCCATTTTGTCCTTCAGGACAGTCATTTGCATAATGTCCTGGCTTCGAACACTTATAGCAAGTGACGTGGCTCAAATCCTTCTTGGCTGGGGTTGATGGGGTGCTGCGGTTCTGTCCATTGCTTCCTCCATTCCCATTACCATTCTTGGTGCCATTGTGATTGTGCGAGCTACCTACTCCATGGGTATGCTAAAAATGTCCTCCTGGTCTAGGGGTAAAACGAGGCTTCTGCTGAGCTCTGAATTATACTTTCCTTGTCCATACTTCCTCTTGCGGTTCTCAATTTGCTGCTGCTTCCCTTCAATCATAAGAGCACGATCAACCAACTCCTGGTAGTTGTTGAAGGTGGCTACCATCAACTGCATACTCAACTCATCATTCAGTCCTTCCAGGAATTTCTCCTGCTTAGCTGCATCTGTAGCAACGTCATCTGGGGCATAACGTGCTAGCTTACTAAACTCCTCCACATACTGGCCAACTATCCGTCCTCCTTGGCGCAAGTTACGAAACTCACACTTCTTCGTGGCCATTGCTCCTGCTGAAACATGGGCAGTACGAAAAGCCTGCTGAAACTGGTCCCATGTGACAGTGTCGACTGGGAAAGTGGCTGTGAAATTCTCCCACCAAGAGGCTGCGGGTCCTTCTAACTGATGTGCGGCAAACTTCACCTTCTCCGTATCTGTGCATCCTGCTGTGGTCAACTCCCTAGCTATCTTGCGGAGCCAATCATCTGCTACTATCGGCTCGGTGCTACTGGAAAATGTTGGGGAACGTTGCAGAAAACAAAAATTTTCCTACTCGTTTCACCAAGATCCATCTAGGAGTTCATCAAGCAACGAGTGATCGGATTGCATCTACATACCTTTGTAGATCACGCGCGGAAGCGTTCAGAGAACGGGGATGAGGAAGGCATACTCGACGTGATCCAAATCACCGATGACCAGCGCCGAACGGACGGCACCTCCGCGTTCAACACACGTACGGGATGGGAGACGTCTCCTCCTTCTTGATCCAGCAAGGAGGAAGGAGAGGTTGATGAAGATCCAGCAGCACGACGGCGTGGTGGTGGATGCAGGGCGTCACAGTAGCAGGGCTTCGCCTATACTGCGAGGGAGAGACGTAATGGGGAGAGAGGGAGGCGCCAGGGGCTGGGGTATGAAGTCCCTCCTCTCCCCCACTATATATAGGGGTGCCAAGGGAGGGGGGGCGCCGGCCCTAGTAGATGGATCTACTAGGGGGGGGGGCGGCGGCCTAGAGTGGGGGGCTTGCCCCCCAAAAGCAAGGGGGCGCCCCTCTAGGGTTTCCCCTCCAACCCTAGCCGCATGGGCCCTTGGGGGGGTGGCGCCCCAGCCCACTATGGGCTGGGTTCCCTCCCACTTATCCCATGGGCCCCCCCGGGATAGGTGGCCCCACCCGGTGGACCCCCGGGACCCTTCCGGTGGTCCGGTACAATACCGGTGACCCCGAAACTTGTCCCGATGGCCAAAACAGCACTTCCTATATATAATTCTTTACCTCCGGACCATTCCGGAACTCCTCGTGACGTCCGGGATCTCATCCGGGACTCCGAACAACATTCGGGTTACTGCATATACATATCTTCACAACCCTAGCGTCACCGAACCTTAAGTGTGTAGACCCTACGGGTTCGGGAGACAAGCAGACATGACCGAGACGACTCTCCGGTCAATAACCAACAGCGGGATCTGGATACCCATGTTGGCTCCCACATACTCCACGATGATCTCATCGAATGAACCACGATGTCGAGGATTCAATCAACCCCGTATAGCAATTCCCTTTGTCAATCGATATGTTACTTGCCCGAGATTCGATCGTCGGTATCCCAATACCTCGTTCAATCTCGTTACCGGCAAGTCACTTTACTCGTACCGTAATGCATGATCCCGTGACCAGACACTTGGTCACTTTGAGCTCATTATGATGATGCATTACCGAGTGGGCCCAGTGATACCTCTCCGTCATACGGAGTGACAAATCCCAGTCTTGATCCATGTCAACCCAACAGACACTTTCGGAGATACCCGTAGTCTACCTTTATAGTCACCCAGTTACGTTGTGACGTTTGGTATACCCAAAGCACTCCTACGGTATCCGGGAGTTACACGATCTCATGGTCTAAGGAAAAATACTTTGACATTGGAAAACTCTAGCAAACGAACTATACGATCTTGTGCTATGTTTAGGATTGGGTCTTGTCCATCACATCATTCTCCTAATGATGTGATCTCGTTATCAATGACATCCCAATCCATAGTCAGGAAACCATGGCTATCTGTTGATCAACGAGCTAGTCAACTAGAGGCTTACTAGGGACATGTTGGTGTCTGTTATTCACACATGTATTACGATTTCCGGATAACACAATTATAGCATGAATAAAGAAGACAATTATCATGAACAAGGAAATATAATAATAATGCTTTTATTATTGCCTCTAGGGCATATTTCCAACAGTCTCCCACTTGCACTAGAGTCAATAATCTAGTTACATTGTGATGAATCGAACACCCATGGAATTCTGGTGTTGATCATGTTTTGCTCTAGGGAGAGGTTTAGTCAACGGATCCGCTACATTCAGGTCCGTATGTACTTTACAAATCTCTATGTCTCCATCTTGAACATTTTCACGAATGGAGTTGAAGCGACGCTTGATGTGCCTTGTCTTCTTGTGAAACCTGGGCTCCTTGGCAAGTGCAATAGCTCCAGTGTTGTCACAAAAGAGTTTGATTGGCCCCGACGCATTGGGTATGACTCCTAGGTCGGTGATGAACTCCTTCACCCATATTGCTTCATGTGCTGCCTCCGAGGCTGCCATGTACTCCGCTTCACATGTAGATCCCGCCACGACGCTCTGCTTGCAGCTGCACCAGCTCACTGCTCCACCATTCAACATATACACGTATCCGGTTTGTGACTTAGAGTCATCCATATCTGTGTCGAAGCTAGCGTCGACGTAACCCTTTACGACGAGCTCTTCGTCACCTCCATAAACGAGAAACATTTCCTTAGTCCTTTTCATGTACTTCAGGATATTCTTGACCGTTGTCCAGTGTTCCTTGCCAGGATTACTTTGGTATCTGCCTACCAAACTTACGGCAAGGTTTACATCAGGTCTGGTACACAGCATGGCATACATAATAGAACCTATGGCTGATGCATAGGGGATGACGCTCATCTCTTCTATATCTTCTGCCGTGGTCGGACATTGAGCTGAGCTCAATTTCATACCTTGTAACACAGGCAAGAACCCCTTCTTAGATTGATCCATATTGAACTTCTTCAATATCTTATCAAGGTATGTACTTTGCGAAAGACCTATGAGGCATCTTGATCTATCTCTATAGATTTTGATGCCTAATATATAAGCAGCTTCTCCAAGGTCCTTCATTGAAAAACTCTTATTCAAGTAGGCCTTGATGCTGTCCAAGAGTTCTATATCATTTCCCATCAAAAGTATGTCATCTACATATAATATGAGAAATGCTACAGAGCTCCCACTCACTTTCTTGTAAACACAGGCTTCTCCATAAGTCTGTGTAAACCCAAACGCTTTGATCATCTCATCAAAGCGAATGTTCCAGCTCCGAGATGCTTGCACTAGCCCATAAATCGAGCGTTGGAGCTTGCACACCTTGTCAGCATTCTTAGGATCGACAAAACCTTCCGGCTGCATCATATACAATTCTTCCTTAAGGAAACCATTAAGGAATGCCGTTTTGACGTCCATTTGCCATATCTCATAATCGTAGAATGCGGCAATTGCTAACATGATTCGGACGGACTTCAGCTTCGCTACCGGTGAGAAAGTCCCATCATAGTCAACCCCTTGAACTTGTCGATAACCCTTAGCGACAAGTCGAGCTTTATAGATGGTCACATTACCATCCGCGTCTGTCTTCTTCTTAAAGATCCATTTATTTTCTATGGCTCGCCGTTCAACGGGCAAGTCAGTCAAAGTCCATACTTCATTTTCATACATGGATCCTATCTCGGATTTCATGGCTTCTAGCCATTTGTCGGAATCCGGGCCCGCCATCGCTTCTTCATAGTTCGAAGGTTCACCGCTGTCTAACAACATGATTTCCAAGACAGGGTTGCCGTACCACTCTAGTGCGGAACGTGTCCTTGTGGACCTTCGAATTTCGGTAGGAGCTTGATCAGAAGTATCTTGATCATTATCATTAACTTCCTCTCTAGTCGGTGCAGGCACCTCAGGAACATTTTCTTGAGTTGCGCCATTTTTCGGTTCAAGAGGTAATACTTCATCAAGCTCTACTTTCCTCCCACTTACTTCTTTCGAGAGAAACTCTTTCTCTAGAAAGGACCCATTCTTGGCAACAAAGATCTTGCCTTCGGATCTGAGGTAGAAGGTGTACCCAATAGTTTCTTTTGGGCATCCTATGAAGACGCATTTTTCCGACTTGGGTTCGAGCTTTTCAGGTTGAAGTTTCTTGACATAAGCATCGCATCCCCAAACTTTTAGAAACGACAGCTTAGGTTTCTTCCCAAACCATAATTCATACGGTGTCGTCTCAACGGATTTCGACGGAGCCCTATTTAAAGTGAATGCGGCAGTCTCTAAAGCATAGCCCCAAAAAGATAGCGGTAAATCAGTAAGAGACATCATAGACCGCACCATATCCAATAGAGTGCGATTACGACGTTCGGACACACCGTTACGCTGAGGTGTTCCAGGCGGCGTGAGTTGTGAAACTATTCCACATTTTCTTAAGTGTGTGCCAAATTCATGACTCAAGTATTCTCCTCCCCGATCTGATCGTAGAAACTTGATTTTCCTGTCACGTTGATTCTCAACCTCACTCTGAAATTCCTTGAACTTTTCAAAAGTTTCAGACTTGTGTTTCATTAAGTAGACATATCCATATCTACTCAAGTCATCAGTGAGGGTGAGAACATAACGATAGCCACCGCGAGCCTCAACACTCATTGGACCGCACACATCAGTATGTATGATTTCCAATAAGTTGGTTGCTCGCTCCATTGTTTCTGAGAACGGAGTCTTGGTCATTTTACCCATAAGGCATGGTTCGCACGTGTCAAATGATTCATAATCAAGAGACTCTAAAAGTCCATCTGCATGGAGCTTCTTCATGCGTTTGACACCTATGTGACCAAGGCGGCAGTGCCACAAGTATGTGGGACTATCATTATCAACCTTACATCTTTTGGTACTCACATTATGAACATGTGTAGTAATACGCCCGAGATTCATTAAGAATAAACCATTCACCATAGGAGCATGACCATAAAACATATCTCTCATATAAATGGAACAACCATTATTCTCAGATTTAAATGAGTAGCCATCTCGAATTAAACGAGATCCCGATACAATGTTCATGCTCAAAGCTGGCACTAAATAACAATTATTGAGGTTTAAAACTAATCCCGTAGGTAAATGTAGAGGCAGCGTGCCGACGGCGATCACATCGACCTTGGAACCATTCCCGACGCGCATCGTCACCTCGTCCTTCGCCAGTCTCCGTTTATTCCGCAGCTCCTGCTGTGAGTTACAAATATGAGCAACGGCACCGGTATCAAATACCCAGGAGTCACTACGAGTACTGGTAAGGTACACATCAATTACATGTATATCAAATATACCTTTTGTGTTGCCGGCCTTCTTGTCCGGTAAGTACTTGGGGCAGTTCCGTTTCCAGTGACCCTTCCCTTTGCAATAAAAGCACTCTGTCTCAGGCTTGGGTCCATTCTTTGGCTTCTTCCCGGCAGCTTGCTTGCCGGGCGCGGCAACTTCCTTGCCGTCCTTCTTGGAGTTCTTTTTACCCTTGCCTTTCTTGAACTTAGTGGTTTTATTGACCATCAACACTTGATGTTCCTTCTTGACTTCTACCTCCGCTGATTTCAGCATTGAGAACAACTCAGGAATGGTCTTTTGCATCCCCTGCATGTTGAAGTTCATCACAAAGCTCTTGTAGCTAGGTGGAAGCGACTGGAGGATTCTGTCAATGACCGCATCATCCGGGAGATTAACTCCCAGCTGAGACAAGCGGTTATGTAACCCAGACATAGTGAGTATGTGCTCACTGACAGAACTATTTTCCTCCATCTTACAGCTGAAGAACTTATCGGAGACTTCATATCTCTCGATCCGGGCATGAGCTTGAAAAACCATTTTCAGCTCTTCGAACATCTCATATGCTCCATGTCTCTCAAAACGCTTTTGGAGTCCCGGCTCTAAGCTGTAAAGCATGCCGCACTGAACGAGGGAGTAGTCGTCAACACGTGTCTGCCAAGCGTTCATAACGTCTTGGTTCTGTGGGACGGGTGGATCACCTAGCGGTGCTTGTAGGACATAATCTTTCTTGGCAGCTATGAGGATGATCCTCAGGTTCCGGACCCAGTCCGTATAGTTGATGCCATCGTCTTTCAGCTTGGTTTTCTCTAGGAACGCGTTGAAGTTGAGGACTACGTGGGCCATTTGATCTACAAGACATAGTGTAAAATATATTTAGACTAAGTTCATGATAATTAAGTTCATCTAATCAAATTATTAATGAACTCCCACTTAGATTAGACATCCCTCTAGTCATCTAAGTATTACATGATCCGGGTTAACTAGACCGTGTCCGATCATCACGTGAGACGGACTAGTCAACGTCGGTGAACATCTTTATGTTGATCGTATCTTCTATACGACTCATGCTCGACCTTTCGGTCTTCTGTGTTCCGAGGCCATGTCTGTACATGCTAGGCTCGTCAAGTTAACCCTAAGTGTTTTGCATGTGTTCCGAGGCCATGTCTGTACATGCTAGGCTCGTCAACACCCGTTGTATGTGAACGTAAGGATCCATCACACCCGATCATCACGGCGTGCTTAGAAACGACGAACTTTAGGAACGGTGCACAGTTAGGGGAGAACACTTCTTGAAATTGTTATGAGGGATCATCTTATTTACTACCGTCGTTCTAAGTAAACAAGATGAAAAACATGATAAACATCACATGTAATCAAATAATTAACGTGACATGATATGGCCAATATCACATAGCTCCTTTGATCTCCATCTTGGGGCTCCATGATCATCTTGTCACCGGCTTGACACCATGATCTCCATCATCGTGTCTCCATGAAGTTGCTCGCCAACTATTACTTCTACTACTATGGCTAACGCGTTTAGCAATAAAGTAAAGTAATTTACATGGCGTTTCTCGATGACACGCAGGTCATATAAAAGAATAAAGACAACTCCTATGGCTCCTGCCGGTTGTCATACTCATCGACATGCAAGTCGTGATTCCTATTACAATAGCATGAACATCTCATACATCACATATTGATCATTCATCATTCATCACAACTTTGGCCATATCATATCACAAACCACTTGCTGCAAAAACAAGTTAGACGTCCTCTAATTGTTGTTGCAAGTTTTACGTGGCTGAATTAGGGTTCTAGCAAGAACGTCTTCTTACCTACGTTAAAGCCACAACGTGATTTGTCAACTTCTATTTACCCTTCATAAGGACCCTGTTCATCGAATCCGCTCCAACTAAATTGGGAGAGACAGACACCCGCCAGCCACCTTATGCAACTAGTGCATGTTAGTCGGTGGAACCGGTCTCACGTAAGCGTACGTGTAAGGTTGGTCCGGGCCGCTTCATCCCACAATACCGCTGAAGCAAGAAAAGACTAGTAACGGCAAGAAAGTTGACAAATCTACGCCCACAACAAATTGTGTTCTACTCGCGCAAGAAGAACTACGCATAGACCTAGCTCATGATGCCACTGTTGGGGAACGTTGCAGAAAACAAAAAATTTCCTACTCGTTTCACCAAGATCCATCTAGGAGTTCATCAAGCAACGAGTGATCGGATTGCATCTACATACCTTTGTAGATCACGCGCGGAAGTGTTCAGAGAACGGGGATGAGGAAGGCGTACTCGACGTGATCCAAATCACCGATGACCAGCGCCGAACGGACGGCACCTCCGCGTTCAACACACGTACGGGACGGGAGACGTCTCCTCCTTCTTGATCCAGCAAGGAGGAAGGAGAGGTTGATGAAGATCCAGCAGCACGACGGCGTGGTGGTGGATGCAGGGCGTCACAGTAGCAGGGCTTCGCCTATACTGCGAGGGAGAGACGTAATGGGGAGAGAGGGAGGCGCCAGGGGCTGGGGTATGAAGTCCCTCCTCTCCCCCACTATATATAGGGGTGCCAAGGGGGGGGGTGACGGCCCTAGTAGATGGATCTACTAGGGGGGGCGGTGGCCTAGGGTGGGGGGCTTGCCCCCCAAGCAAGGGGGCGCCCCCTCTAGGGTTTCCCCTCCAACCCTAGCCGCATGGGCCCTTGGGGGGTGGCGCCCCAGCCCACTATGGGCTGGGTTCCCTCCCACTTCAGCCCATGGGGCCCCCCCGGGATAGGTGGCCCCACCCGGTGGACCCCCGGGACCCTTCCGGTGGTCCCGGTACAATACCGGTGACCCGAAACTTGTCCCGATGGCCAAAACAGCACTTCCTATATATAATTCTTTACCTCCGGACCATTCCGAAACTCCTCGTGACGTCCGGGATCTCATCCGGGACTCTGAACAACATTCGGGTTACTGCACATACATATCTTCACAACCCTAGCGTCACCGAACCTTAAGTGTGTAGACCCTACGGGTTCGGGAGACAAGCAGACATGACCGAGATGACTCTCCTGGTCAATAACCAAAAGCGGGATCTGGATACCCATGTTGGCCCCCACATGCTCCATGATGATCTCATCGGATGAACCACGATGTCGAGGATTCAATCAACCCCGTATGCAATTCCCTTTGTCAATCGATATGTTACTTGCCCGAGATTCGATCGTCGGTATCCCAATACCTCGTTCAATCTCGTTACTGGCAAGTCACTTTACTCGTACCGTAATGCATGATCCCGTGACCAGACACTTGGTCACTTTGAGCTCATTATGATGATGCATTACCGAGTGGGCCCAGTGATACCTCTCCGTCATACGGAGTGACAAATCCCAGTCTTGATCCATGTCAACCCAACAGACACTTTCGGAGATACCCGTAGTCTACCTTTATAGTCACCCAGTTACGTTGTGACGTTTGGTATACCCAAAGTACTCCTATGGTATCCAGGAGTTACACGATCTCATGGTCTAAGGAAAAAATACTTTGACATTGGAAAACTCTAGCAAACGAACTATACGATCTTGTGCTATGTTTAGGATTGGGTCTTGTCCATCACATCATTCTCCTAATGATGTGATCTCGTTATCAATGACATCCCATGTCCATAGTCAGGAAACCATGGCTATCTGTTGATCAACGAGCTAGTCAACTAGAGGCTTACTAGGGACATGTTGGTGTCTGTTATTCACACATGTATTACGATTTCCGGATAACACAATTATAGCATGAATAAAGACAATTATCATGAACAAGGAAATATAATAATAATTCTTTTATTATTGCCTCTAGGGCATATTTCCAACAGAAAACACCGGCGGATTTAGCCTAAGAAAATGGGCTAAGTGGTCAACAGGTGGTGGTGGTGGTGGTGGGTTGTTGTTGGTGTTCCCCTGATTCTGATTCTGAACTAGCAACTGTTGGGGGACGTAGCAGAAATTCAAAATTTTCCTACGTATCACCAAGATCTATCTATGGAGAGACCAGCAACGAGGGGAAGGAGAGTGCATCTACATACCCTTGTAGATCGCTAAGCGGAAGCGTTCAAGTGAACGGGGTTGATGGAGTCGTACTCGTCGTGATTCAAATCACCGATGATCAAGTGCCGAACGCACGGCACCTCCGTGTTCAACACACGTACAGCCCGATGACGTCTCCCATGCCTTGATCCAGCAAGGAGAGAGGGAGAGGTTGATGGAGATCCAGCAGCACGACGGCGTGGTGGAAGTAGCGGGATTCCAACAGGGCTTCGCTAAGCGCTGCGGGAGGAGGAAGATGTGTCACGGGAGGGAGAGGGAGGCGCCAGGCCTTAGATTGGTTTGCTCCTCCTTTTTCCCCACCATATATAGGGCCAAGGGAGAGGGGGAGGCGCAGCCCTTGCCCCTTCCTCCAAGGAAGGGTGCGGCCAAGGGTGGGGAGGAGTCCATCCTCCCCAAGGCACCTCGGAGGTGCCTTCCCCTTTTAGGACTCTCCCCTTTTTCCCATCTCTTGGCGCATGGGCCTCTTGGGGCTGGTGCCCTTGGCCCATATAGGCCAAGGCACAACCCCTACAGCCCATGTGGCCCCCCGGGGCAGGTGGCCCCACCCGGTGGACCCCCGGGACCCTTCCGGTGGTCCCGGTACAATACCGATGACCCCGAAACTTGTCCCGATGGCCGAAATAGCACTTCCTATATATAATTCTTTACCTTCGGACCATTCCGGAACTCCTCGTGACGTACGGGATCTCATCCGGGACTCCGAACAACATTCGGGTTACCGCATACTAATATCTCCATAACCCTAGCGTCACCGAACCTTAAGTGTGTAGACCCTACGGGTTCGGGAGACATGCAGACATGACCGAGACGTTCTCCGGTCAATAACCAACAGCGGGATCTGGATACCCATGATGGCTCCCACATGTTCCACGATGATCTCATCGGATGAACCACGATGTCAAGGACTTAATCAATCCCGTATACAATTCCCTTTGTCTAGCGGTATGTTACTTGCCCGAGATTCGATCGTCGGTATCCAATACCCAGTTCAATCTCGTTACCGGCAAGTCTCTTTACTCGTTCCGTAACACATCATCCCGTGATCAACTCCTTGGTCACATTGCGCATATGATGATGTCCTACCGAGTGGGCCCAGAGATACCTCTCCGCTTACACGGAGTGACAAATCCCAGTCTCGATTCGTGCCAACCCAACAGACACTTTCGGAGATACCTGTAATGCACCTTTATAGTCACCCAGTTACGTTGTGACGTTTGATACACCCAAAGCACTCCTACGGTATCCGGGAGTTGCACAATCTCATGGTCTAAGGAAATGATACTTGACATTAGAAAAGCTTTAGCATACGAACTACACGATCTAGTGCTATGCTTAGGATTGGGTCTTGTCCATCACATCATTCTCCTAATGATGTGATCCCGTTATCAATGACATTCAATGTCCATGGTCAGGAAACCGTAACCATCTATTGATCAACGAGCTAGTCAACTAGAGGCTCACTAGGGACATGGTGTTGTCTATGTATCCACACATGTATCTGAGTTTCCTATCAATACAATTATAGCATGGATAATAAACGATTATCATGAACAAGGAAATATAATAATAATCAATTTATTATTGCCTCTAGGGCATATTTCCAACAGTCTCCCACTTGCACTAGAGTCAATAATCTAGTTCACATCGCCATGTGATTAACACTCACAGGTCACATCGCCATGTGACTAACACCCAAGAGTTTACTAGAGTCAGTAGTCTAGTTCACATCACTATGTGATTAACACTCAATGAGTTTTAGGTTTGATCATGTTGCTTGTGAGAGAGGTTTTAGTCAACGGGTCCGAACCTTTCAGATCCGTGTGTGCTTTACAAATCTCTATGTCATCTCCTAGATGTAGCTACCACGCTCTATTTGGAGCTATTCCAAATAACTGTTCTACTTGGAGCTATTCTAAATTGTTGCTCCATTATATGCATCCGGTATCTCTACTCAGAGCTATCCGGATAGGTGTTAAGCTTGCATCGACGTAACCCTTTACGACGAACTCTTTTACCACCTCCATAACCGAGAAACTTCCTTAGTACACTAGTTACCAAGGATAACTTTGACCGTTGTCCCGTGATCCGTTCTTGGATCACTCTTGTACCCCTTGACTGACTCATGGCAAGGCACACTTCAGGTGCGGTACACAGCATAGCATACTGTAGAGCCTATGTCTTAAGCATAGGGGACGACCTTCGTCCTTTCTCTCTATTCTGCCGTGGTCGAGCTTTAAGTCTTAACTTCATACCTCACAACTCAGGCAAGAACTCCTTCTTTGACTGATCCATCTTGAACACCTTCAAGATCATGTCATGGTATGTGCTCATTTTGAAAGTACTATTAAGCGTTTTGATCTATCCTTATAGATCTTGATGCTCAATGTTCAAGTAGCTTATTCCAGGTTTTCCATTGAAAAACACTTTCCAAATATCCCTATATGCTTTCCAGAAATTCTACGTCATTTCCGATCAACAACATATATTCATCAGAAATTCTATAGTGCTCCCACTCACTTCTTTGGAAATACCAGTTTCTCATAAACTTTGTATACACCCAAAATCTTTGATCATCTCATCAAAGCATACATTCCAATTCCGAGATGCTTACTCCAGTCCTCAGAAGGATTGCTGGAGCTTTGCATACTTATTAGCATATTTCAGGATTGACAAAACCTTCCGGTTGTATCACATACAACCTTTCCTCAAGAAAATCGTCGAGGAAACAATGTTTTGACATCCTATCTGCAAGATTTCATAAATAATGCAGTAATTGCTAATATAATTCCAACAGACTCTTAGCATCGCTACGAGTGAGAAAGTCTCATCGTAGTCAACTCCTTGAACTTGTCGGAAAACATCTTAACGACAAGTCAAGCTTTCTTAATGGTGACATTTACCATCATTGTCCGTCTTCCTTTTAAAATCCATCTGTACTCAACAGCCTTACGACCATCGAGCCGTTCCGCCAAAGTCTACACTTTGTTTTCATACATGGATCCTCTCTCGGATTTTATGGCCTCGAGCCATTTATCGGAATCCAGGCCCACCATCGCTTCTCCATAGCTCGTAGGTTCATTGTTGTCTAGCAACATGACTTCCAAGACAGGATTATGTACCACTCTGAAGTAGTACGCATCCTTGTCATCCTACGAGGTTTGATAGTGACTTGATCTGAAGTCTCATGATCAATATCATAAGCTTCCACTTCAATTGGTGTAGGTGCCACAGGAACAACTCTTTGTGCCCTGCTATACACTGGTTGAAGTGACGGTTCAATAACCTCATCAAGTCTCCACCATCCTCCCACTCAATACTTTCGAGAGAAACTTTTCCTCGAGAAAGGACCCGATTCTAGAAACAATCCTTTATTGCTTTCGGATCTGAGACAGGAGGTATACCCAACTGTTTTGGGTTGTCCTATGAAGATGCATTTATCCGCTTTGGGTTCGAGCTTATCGGCCTGAAACTTTTCCACATAAGCGTCGCAGCCCCAAACTTTTAAGAAATGACAGCTTAGGTTTCTCTAAACCATAATTCATACGGTGTCATCTCATCGGAATTATGTGGTGCCCCTTTTAAAGTGAATGTGGTTGTCTCTAATGCCTAACCCATAAATTATTGTGGTAATTCGATAAGAGACATCATGGTATGCATCATATCCAATAGGGTGCAGTTATGATGTTCGGACACACCATCACACTATGGTGTTCCAGGCTGTATCAGTTGTGAAACAATTTCCACAATGTCTTAATTCTGTGCCAAACTCGTAATTCAGATATTCATCTCTATGATCATATCATAAATATTTTTATCCTCTTATCACGACGATCTTCCAACTTCACATTGAAATTACTTGAACCTTTCAATAATTCAGATTCGTGATTCATCAAGTAAATGTACTCAACATCTACTCAAATCATCTGTGAAGAAAGAACATAACGATATCCACTACATGCCTCAGCACTCATTGGACTGCACACATCAAAATGTATTACTTCCAACAATTTGCTTTCTAGTTCCATTTTACTGAAACCGAGGCTTTCAGTCATCTTGCCCATGTGGTATGATTTGCATGTCTCAAGTGATTCAAAATCAAGTGAGTCCAAACGGTCCATTTGCATGGAGTTTCTTCATGCATATACACCAATAGACATGGTTCGCATGTCTCAAACTTTTCAAAAATGAGTGAGCCCAAAAATCCATCAACATGGAGCTTCTTCATGCGTTTTATACCGATATGACTTACGTGGCAGTGCCACAAGTAGGTGGTACTATCATTACTATCTTTTGGCATGAACATGTGTATCACTACGATCGAGATTCAATAAACCATTCATTTCAGGTGTAAGACCATTTGAAGGTATTATTCAAATAAACAGAGTAACCATTATTCTCCTTAAATGAATAACCGTATTGCGATAGACATAATCCAATCACGTCTATGCTCAACGCAAACACCAATCTCGATGGTAGAGGGAGCGTGCGATGCTTGATCATATCAACATTGGAAACACTTCCAACACATATCGTCAGCTCACCTTTAGCTAGTCCCCGTTTATTCCGTAGCTATTATTTCGAGTTACTAACACTTAGCAACCGAACCGGTATCTAATACCCTGGTGCTACTAGGAGTACTAGTAAAGTACACATCAACACAATGTATATCCAATATACTTCTATCGACCTTGCCAGCCTTCTAATCTACCAAGTATCTAGGGTAATTCTGCTCCAGTGGCTGTTCCCCTTATTACAGAAGCACTTAGTCTCGGGTTTGGGTTCAACCTTGGGTTTCTTCACTAGAGCAGCAGCTGAATTGCCGTTTCATGAAGTATCCCTTCTTGCCCTTGCCCTTCTTGAAACTAGTGGTTTCACCAACCATCAACAATTGATGCTCCTTCTTGATTTCTACTTTCGCGGTGTCAAACATCGCGGATATCTCAAGGATCATCATATATGTCCCTGATATATCATAGTTCATCACGAAGCTCTAGCAGCTTGGTGGTAATGACTTCGGAGAAACATCACTATCTTATCTGGAAGATCAACTCCCACTTGATTCAAATGATTGTTGTACTCAGACAATCTGACCACAAGCTCAACAATTGAGCTTTTCTCCCTTAGTTTCCAGGCTAAGAAAATCGTCGGAGGTCTTATACCTCTTGACGTGGGCACGAGCTTGAAATCCCAATTTCAGCCCTCAAAACATCTCATATGTTTCGCGATGTTTCAAAAACATCTTTGGTGCCTCAACTCTAAACCGTTTAACTGAACTATCACGTAGTTATCAAAATGTGTATGTCAGATGTTCGCAACATCCACAGACAACGTTCGAGGTTCAGCACACTGAGCTGTGCATTAAGGACATAAGCCCTCTACTGAAGCAATGAGGACAATCCTCAGTTTACGGACCTAGTCCGCATAATTGCTACTATTAACTTTCAACTAAATTTTCTCTAGGAACATATCTAAACGGTAGAACTAAAGCGCGAGCTACAACATAATTTGCAAAGACCTTTTGACTATGTTCAGGATAATTAAGTTCATCTTATGAACTCCCACTTAGATAGACATCCCTCTAGTCATCTAAGTGATTACATGATCCGAGTGAACTAGGCCGTGTCCGATTAACACGTGAGACGGACTAGTCAACGTCGGTGAACATCTTCATGTTGATCGTATCTACCATACGACTCATGCTCGACCTTTCGGTCTCTGTGTTCCGAGGCCATGTCTTCACATGCTAGGCTCGTCAAGTTAACCCTAAGTGTTTTTGCATGTGTAAATCTTGCTTACACCCGTTGTATGTGAACGAAAGGATCTATCACACCCGATTAACACGTGATGCTTCGAAGCGACGAACTGTAGCAATGGTGCACAGTTAGGGGAGAACACTTCTTGAAATTTTAATGAGGGATCATCTTATTTACTACCGTCGTACTAAGTAAATAAGATGTATAAACATGATAAACATCACATGCAATCAAATAGTGACATGATATGGCCAATATCATGTAGCTCCTTTGATCTCCATCTTGGGGCTCCATGATCATCTATTACAAGAACATGATCAATCTCATACATTACATATATCATTCATCACATCCTTTTGGCCATATCACATCACATAGCATACCCTGCAAAAACAAGTTAGACGTCCTCTAATTGTTGTTTGCATGTTTTACGTGGCTGCTATGGGTTTCTAGCAAGAACGTTTCTTACCTACGCAAAACCACAACGTGATATGCCAATTGCTATTTACCCTTCATAAGGACCCTTTTCATCGAATCCGATCCGACTAAAGTGGGAGAGACAGACACCCGCTAGCCACCTTATGCAACTAGTGCATGTCAGTCGGTGGAACCTGTCTCACGTAAGAGTACGTGTAAGGTCGGTCCGGGCCGCTTCATCCCACGATGCCGCCGAATCAAGATAAGACTAGTAACGGCAAGCATATTGAACAAAACCAACGCCCACAACTACTTTGTGTTCTACTCGTGCATAGAAACTACGCAATAGACCTAGCTCATGATGCCACTGTTGGGGAACGTAGCAGAAATTCAAAATTTTCCTACGTACCACCAAGATCTATCTATGGAGAGACCAGCAACGGGGGGAAGGAGAGTGCATCTACATACCCTTGTAGATCGCTAAGCGGAAGCGTTCAAGTGAACGGGGTTGATGGAGTCGTACTCGTCGTGATTCAAATCACCGATGATCAAGTGCCGAACGCACGGCACCTCCGCGTTCAACACACGTACAGCCCGATGACGTCTCCCATGCCTTGATCCAGCAAGGAGAGAGGGAGAGGTTGATGGAGATCCAGCAGCACGACGGCGTGGTGGAAGTAGCGGGATTCCAACAGGGCTTCGCTAAGCGCTGCGGGAGGAGGAAGATTGTGTCACGGGAGGGAGAGGGAGGCGCCAGGCCTTAGATTGGTTTGCTCCTCCCTTTTTCCCCACTATATATAGGGCCAGGAGAGGAGGGGGAGGCGCAGCCCTTGCCCCTTCCTCCAAGGAAGGGTGCGGCCAAGGGTGGGGAGGAGTCCATCCTCCCCAAGGCACCTCGGAGGTGCCTTCCCCTTTTAGGACTCTCCCTTTTTCCCATCTCTTGGCGCATGGGCCTCTTGGGGCTGGTGCCCTTGGCCCATATAGGCCAAGGCACAACCCCTACAGCCCATGTGGCCCCCCTGGGCAGGTGGCCCCACCCGGTGGACCCCCGGGAACCCTTCCGGTGGTCCCGGTACAATACCGATGACCCCGAAACTTGTCCCGATGGCCGAAATAGCACTTCCTATATATAATTCTTTACCTCCGGACCATTCCGGAACTCCTCGTGACGTCCGGGATCTCATCCGGGACTCCGAACAACATTCGGGTTACCGCATACTAATATCTCCATAACCCTAGCGTCACCGAACCTTAAGTGTGTAGACCCTACGGGTTCGGGAAGACATGCAGACATGACCGAGACGTTCTCCGGTCAATAACCAACAGCGGGATCTGGATACCCATGATGGCTCCCACATGTTCCACGATGATCTCATCGGATGAACCACGATGTCAAGGACTTAATCAATCCCGTATACAATTCCCTTTGTCTAGCGGTATGTTACTTGCCCGAGATTCGATCGTCGGTATCCAATACCCAGTTCAATCTCGTTACCGGCAAGTCTCTTTACTCGTTCCGTAACACATCATCCCATGATCAACTCCTTGGTCACATTGCGCATATGATGATGTCCTACCGAGTGGGCCCAGAGATACCTCTCCGCTTACACGGAGTGACAAATCCCAGTCTCGATTCGTGCCAACCCAACAGACACTTTCGGAGATACCTGTAATGCACCTTTATAGTCACCCAGTTACGTTGTGACGTTTGATACACCCAAAGCACTCCTACGGTATCCGGGAGTTGCACAATCTCATGGTCTAAGGAAATGATACTTGACATTAGAAAAGCTTTAGCATACGAACTACACGATCTAGTGCTATGCTTAGGATTGGGTCTTGTCCATCACATCATTCTCCTAATGATGTGATCCCGTTATCAATGACATTCAATGTCCATGGTCAGGAAACCGTAACCATCTATTGATCAACGAGCTAGTCAACTAGAGGCTCACTAGGGACATGGTGTTGTCTATGTATCCACACATGTATCTGAGTTTCCTATCAATACAATTATAGCATGGATAATAAACGATTATCATGAACAAGGAAATATAATAATAATCAATTTATTATTGCCTCTAGGGCATATTTCCAACAGCAACTGCATCAGGGTGTTCTGCTGCTGGATCAACTGGGTGAGCTCCGGCGGAAAGGCAAATCCGGGGTCACGTCTCGGAGGCATCTAAGGGTTTAGAAAAGATGAGATATAAGAATAGAGGGGGTCTAAAGGGAAAACACTACCCATATGCACATGAGGCAAAAGCACACAATTCACTTCAATCAATCAAACAAAGGCATACAATCGGTCTAACTATCGCAAAAGTGCTCGGACTACTATATTTACATGGTGGACTGCTACTACTGATGAGGTGGTCTACTAGAAATATTCTACGGTTGTAGACTCCATGATATCTGCTCCTGCTTCATCAACATAGTCATCATCGCTACTATCTTGTTCTAGTCGGTGCCGTCAATGATGATGTAGTCCTCCGGGCTAATCTCCTTGGGTTCCTCGTCTTCATCTACTGGTGTCGGGCCTCCCATAAATATTCCAATCTTCTTGATCAGATCGTCATTCTTCCCCACCAATACTTCAATTTCTTCTTCATAATCTTCATGTGTAGCCTTGAGTTCTTCCTCCAGTTCCTTAATTCTAGTCCTAGCCTTCTTCAGATCTATCATGTCGGCGCACATCTGATTCTCCTTTCGTCGAATGTGCTGGTTTAACTCCTGAATAAAAGCTGCAATTGATCTATCCTTCCTGGTGTTGATCATCTCCCAGTGTTCATCTCGGCGCCCACAAATCTGGTAGATAGTATCCTTGAGATCCTTGCGGTAGACTTCTCCAATGCGTCCCATGGCGATGTGAGCTGCCATACTCTTTCCTAGACTCCAAGTTGGTGCATCAAAAGAAAACTCTATGGGATCAGTGACTGGCATGAACGTCCTTCCTGGAACTTGAACTTGAATCATCCAGCGCTCTTCTTCAGGTAAAGTGGCGTTGTAGGTTCCCGTGAAGCTTGGTATCCCTATGTTCAGGTATCTAGTGACTTCCTTCAAGTGGCGTCCAAAGGGTGTGTCTTCATCTGGTTGTGTGAACTTGTTCCTTGCATCCGCCATCCTAAAGAGTAGAAAAGATGAGAAGTCAGAATAGAAGAGAGTGAGTGGTGATCTAGGTCTTTAGCTTAGTGGTCGTGTCCTACAGTCAGCGTGTGCTCTGATACCATCTCTGTAGCGACCAGACCTCAAACAGTCTGATCTCTGTGCTCCGGTGTCATCCCTGGATCAGTAATGCTGACACCACACAGTACTCGGAGGATTTATAGCAGAGTAGCAATCACACACTTATTACATCGAGTGTCTCAAAAGAGAACTTATTACAATAGATATGGCTTAAGGCCATCTAATAACGATAACAACGGAAGGCTTGGAAGATAAGTGAGTCCATCAACTCCAACGGCATCACTGAGTATAGAACCACGACCTTAAACTCCTCAATCGTCGTTTGAAAAGTCTGCAACATTAACGTTGCAGCCCGAAACGGGTCAGCACATGGAATATGCTGGCAAGATAACACATAGAGAGTAATGGAATGCAACAGCTATACTATATGCATATTTGGCTGGTGGAAAGCTCTATGGTTACAGTTTTTGCGTAAAGCCAATTTTTCCCCTACTTCAAAGGAATAAAATTAATTACTATCATGGTGGTTGTTAAACATTGAGAATGGTTGACAGCATCCTCAATCCCAATTAAGTAACATCATTAAAACCCAACAATATTAATTTTAGAGTAACATGTTGAGATTCACATGATAATCCAGGTACTAGATACTCAAAACATCCATAACCGGGGACACGGCTAATCATGATTAGTTTGTTACACTCTGCAGAGGTTTGCGCACTTTTCCCCACAAGACTCGATCGCCTCCATTTGGTTTCTCGCACTACAGGGTGTTTGAGAAACGGATGACCGAGACATAGTCTTTCAGAAGCGCTAGCACCTTACGATCGGGTAGACCGTACCACCTACATCCCCTACATCTGCTAGTCTACCACTTTAAGAGTTCGCACAACTTAGTCAACTATGCCAGAGCCCATAATGGCTTGTGGCTGCACACGGAAGTTTCTAGTATGAATAATCTCATGATCCCTTTGGGCCTGGGTGGTGGTCCAAAAGAAAACAGGCAAGTCCTGGTAACCCCAGGTGCCTCAATCCACCCAGATGTGTGTTAGGTTGCCACCTTAGATAAACCCTTAATTAACAATCTCACATCTGTCATGGATTTCACTCACCCAATCCACGTCTACTAGCATAGCATGGCATAATAAGCAAACGTAGAAGTAACTCCCAAAGGTTTGATAATAAACAGGTAATAGGTACTACCTCATCTACATCCCATCCCACAATTTAATTAGATCCTAATCATGCAATGTGTGAGGATTGATCTAATGCAATAAAACTGGGTTGTAGAAAAGGTATGATCAAAGTGTTACTTGCCTTGCTGATGATCCGCGTAAACTAGAGATTCGAAGTAACAGGCGGCGCACTCCGGGTATTCAATTGTAGACAAACAACAAACATACAATAAGTACTCATCTAATGCACAGGTAAAACTCAAATAGAATATCTAACCAGAAAGTTCAACTTAAGAACCCTGGTTTGCAAAAAGAATCAAATCGAACGAAGCGAAAGAAATCAAACGGTGAAAGAAAACAACTTCGTTCTAGTAATCTAGATCTAGGGCAAATTTTACAGTAGCAAAAACTTGTTTAAGTTGATTATTCCGAAAGAGGGTTTCGAGACGAAACTCCAAGCGCTTGAATCGCCTGATTCCGATAAACGAGCGAAAAGTTATACTAAAACGAAAATCGGATCAGAAATCGCGATCAGAAAATAACCGCGGAAAATCCGACGAAAAAGAAAAACGACGAACAGAGAATTTTTTTAAACGGCACGGAAAACGGGGCGTTGGCGAACCACGAAAGGCGCGCGGCTCCGGCGGCGGCGGCGGATTAGGGTTAGGGTTAGGGCGCGGTGGCTCTCTCTCCCGCGGGCCTCGGGCGCCTTATAAAGGCCTCGGCCAGGCGGTTTCCTGGCCGGTTACGGCCCGGAGTCGGTTCGGCGCGTTTTTTTAAATAATTCCGCTCGGAAGAAAAATAAAAAGAAATACTAAACGGACTCCAAAAATCACGAAATAAATTTTGCCGGGTTCCTAAAATAAGCCCGATAAAGTGAACATTTATCTGGGCCCAAACTACAACTTTGAAAACGCGCATTTTTCCTAAATTCAAATAAAAATACCGAAAAACTCCGAAATAAAACTTATTTGATTTTTTTTATTAAATCCTCAATATTTCTATATTTTGGGAAAGTCATTTTATTCCCTCTCTCATATTTTTGTAATAGAAATAATTGATGATAAAATAAATAAAATCAAATGATCCTGTTTACATAATTTGAGAAAACTCAAATATGTAAATAACGAAATCCCCAACTCTCTCCGTGGGTCCTTGAGTTGCTTAGGATTTTCTAGGATCAAAACCAAAAGCAAAATAAAATATGATATGCATGATGACCTAATGTATAACATTCCAAATTGAAAATTTGGGATGTTACAGTCAGTTTCTCCAACTTTAGTTGAACTGAGTGTGGCTACGCCTTGTCCTTGCAAAGGTTAAAACAGCACCAACTTGACGAACTATCGTTGTGGTTTTGATGCGTAGGTAAGAACGGTTCTTGCTAAGCCCAGTAGCAGCCACGTAAAACTTGCAACAACAAAGTAGATGACGTCTAACTTGTTTTTGCAGGGCATGTTGTGATGTGATATGGTCAAGACATGATGCTAAATTTTATTGTATGAGATGATCATGTTTTGTAACCGAGTTATCGGCAACTGACAGGAGCCATATGGTTGTCACTTTATTGTATGCAATGCAATCGGCCTGTAATGCTTTACTTTATCACTAAGCGGTATCGATAGTCGTAGAAGCATAAGATTGGCGAGACGACAACGATGCTACGATGGAGATCAAGGTGTCGCGCCGGTGATGATGGTGATCATGACGGTGCTTCGGAGATGGAGATCACAAGCACAAGATGATGATGACCATATCATATCACTTATATTGATTGCATGTGATGTTTATCTTTTATGCATCTTATCTTGCTTTGATTGACGGTAGCATTATAAGATGATCTCTCACTAAATTTCAAGATAAAAGTGTTCTCCCTGAGTATGAACTGTTGCCAAAGTTCGTCGTGCCCAGACACCACATGATGATCGGGTGTGATAAGCTCTACATCCATCTACAACAGGTGCAAGCCAGTTTTTCACACGCAGAATACTCAGGTTAAACTTGACGAGCCTAGCATATGCAGATATGGCCTCGGAACACTGAGACCGAAAGGTCGAGCGTGAATCATATAGTAGGTATGATCAACATAGTGATGTTCACCATTGAAAGATACTCCATTTCACGTGATGATCGGTTATGGTTTAGTTGATATGGATCACGTGATCACTTAGAGGATTAGAGGGATGTCTATCTAAGTGGCAGTTCTTAAGTAATATGATTAATTGAACTTAAATTTATCATGAACTTAGTACCTGATAGTATCTTGCTTGTCTATGTTGATTGTAGATAGATGGCCCGTGCTGTTGTTCCGTTGAATTTTAATGCGTTCCTTGAGAAAGAAAAGTTGAAAGATGATGGTAGCAATTACACGGACTGGGTCCGTAACTTGAGGATTATCCTCATTGCTGCACAGAAGAGTTATGTCCTGGAAGCACCGCTAGGTGTACCACCCGCGCCAGCAACTGCAGACATTGTGAATGCTTGGCAGTCACGTGTCGATGACTACTCGATAGTTCAGTGTGCCATGCTTTACGGCTTAGAACCGGGACTTCAACAATGTTTTGAATGTCATGGAGCATATGAGATGTTCCAGGAATTGAAGTTAATATTTCAAAAGAATGCCCGGATTGAGAGATATGAAGTCTCCAATAAATTCTACAGCTGCAAGATGGAGGAGAATAGTTCTGTCAGTGAGCATATACTCAAGATGTCTGGGTACTGCAATCACTTGATTCAACTGGGAGTTAATCTTCCAGATGATAGCGTCATTGACAGAATTCTTCAATCACTGCCACCAAGCTACAAGAGCTTCGTGATGAACTATAACATGCAAGGGATGGATAAGATGATTCCCGAGCTCTTCGCAATGCTAAAGGCTGCGGAGGTAGAAATCAAGAAGGAGCATCAAGTGTTGATGGTCAATAAGACCACCAGTTTCAAGAAAAAGGGCAAAGGGAAGAAGAAGGGGAGCTTCAAGAAGAACAGCAAGCAAGTTGTTGCTCAAGAGAAGAAACCCAAGTCTGGACCTAAGCCTGAGATTGAGTGCTTCTACTGCAAGCAGACTGGTCACTGGAAGCGGAACTGCCCCAAGTATTTGGTGGATAAGAAGGAAGGCAAGGTGAACAAAGGTATATGTGATATACATGTTATTGATGTGTACCTTACCAGAGCTTGCAGTAGCACCTGGGTATTTGATACTGGTTCTATTGCTAATATTTGCAACTTGAAACAGGGACTACGGATTAAGCGAACACTGGCCAAGGACGAGGTGATGATGCGCGTGGGAAACGGTTCCAAAGTCGATGTGATCGCCGTCGGCACACTACCTCTACATCTACCTTCGGGATTAGTATTAGACCTAAATAATTTTTATTTGGTGCCAGCATTAAGCATGAACATTATATCTAGATCTTGTTTGATGCGAGACGGTTATTCATTTAAATCAGAGAATAATGGTTGTTCTACTTATATGAGTAATATCTTTTATGGTCATGCACCCTTGAAGAGTGGTCTATTTTTGATGAATCTCGATAGCAGTGATACACATATTCGTAATGTTGACGACAAAAGATGCAGAGTTGATAATTATAGTGCAACTTATTTGTGGCAATACCGTTTAGGTCATATCGGTGTAAAGCGCATGAAGAAACTCCATGCTAATGGACTTTTGGAACCACTTGATTATGAATCACTTGGTACTTGCGAACCATGCCTCATGGGCAAGATGACTAAAACGCCGTTCTCCGGAACTATGGAGAGAGCAACAGATTTGTTGGAAATCATACATACAGATGTATGTGGTCCAATGAATATTGAAGCTCGTGGCGGATATCGTTATTTTCTCACCTTCACAAATGATTTGAGCAGATATGGGTATATCTACTTAATGAAACATAAGTCTGAAACATTTGAAAAGTTCAAAGAATATTAGAGTGAAGTTAAAAATCATCGTAACAAGAAAATAAAGTTTCTACGATCAGATCGTGGAGGAGAATATTTGAGTTACGAGTTTGGTCTACATTTGAAAAAATGCGGAATAGTTTCGCAACTCACGCCACCCGGAACACCACAGCGTAATGGTGTGTCCAAACTCGTAATCGTACTTTACTAGATATGGTGCGATCTATGATGTCTCTTATTGATTTACCGCTATCGTTTTGGGGTTATGCTTTAGAGACGGCTGCATACACGTTAAATAGGGCACCATCGAAATCCGTTGAGACGATGCCTTATGAACTGTGGTTTGGCAAGAAACCAAAGTTGTCGTTTCTTAAAGTTTGGGGATGCGATGCTTATGTGAAAAAGCTTCAACCTGATAAGCTCGAACCCAAATCGGAGAAATGTGTCTTCATAGGATACCCAAAGGAGACTGTTGGGTACACCTTCTATCACAGATCTGAAGGCAAGACATTCGTTGCTAAGAATGGATCCTTTCTAGAGAAGGAGTTTCTCTCGAAAGAAGTGAGTGGGAGGAAAGTAGAACTTGATGAGGTAACTGTACCTGCTCCCTTGTTGGAAAGTAGTTCATCACAGAAACCGGTTCCTGTGACGCCTACACCAATTAGTGAGGAAGTTAATGATGATGATCATGAAACTTCAGATCAAGTTATTACTGAACCTCGTAGATCAACCAGAGTAAGATTCGCACCAGAGTGGTATGGTAATCCTGTTCTGAAAGTCATGTTACTAGACCATGATGAACCTACGAACTATGAAGAAGCGATGGTGAGCCCAGATTCTGCAAAATGGCTTGAAGCCATGAAATCTGAGATGGGATCCATGTATGAGAACAAAGTGTGGACTTTGGTTGACTTGCCCAATGATCGGCAAGCCATTGAGAATAAATGGATCTTCAGGAAGAAGACTGACGCTGACGGTAATGTTACTGTCTATAAAGCTCGACTTGTTGCGAACAGTTTTAGACAAGTTCAAGGGATTGACTACGATGAGACCTTCTCACCCGTAGCGATGCTTAAGTCAGTCTGAATCATGTTAGCAATTGCTGCATTTTATGATTATGAAATTTGGCAAATGGATGTAAAAACTGCATTCCTGAATGGATTTCTGGAAGAAGAGTTGTATATGATGCAACCAGAAGATTTGTCGATCCAAAGGGAGCTATCAAAGTATGCAAGCTCCAGCGATCCATTTATGGACTGGTGCAAGCCTCTCGGAGTTGGAATAAATGCTTTGATAGTGTGATCAAAGCATTTGGTTTTATACAGACTTTTGGAGAAGCCTGTATTTACAAGAAAGTGAGTGGGAGCTCTGTAGCATTTCTGATATTATATGTGGATGACATATTATTGATTGGAAATGATACAGAATTACTGGATAGCATAAAGGGATACTTGAATAAGAGTTCTTTAATGAAAGACCTCGGTGAAGCTGCTTATATATTGGGCATCAAGATCTATAGATATAGATCAAGACGCTTAATTGGACTTTCACAAAGCACATACCTTGACAAAGTTTTGAAGAAGTTCAAAATGGATCAAGCAAAGAAAGGGTTCTTGCCTGTGTTACAAGGTGTGAAGTTGAGTAAGACTCAATGCCCGACCACTACAGAAGATAGAGAGAAGATGAAAGATGTTCCCTATGCTTCAGCCATAGGCTCTATCATGTATGCAATGCTGTGTACCAGACCTGATGTGTGCCTTGCTATAAGTTTAGCAGGGAGGTACCAAAGTAATCCAGGAGTGGATCACTGGACAGCGGTCAAGAACATCCTAAAATACCTGAAAAGGACTAAGGATATGTTTCTCGTTTATGGAGGTGAAAAAGAGCTCATCGTGAATGGTTACGTTGATGCAAGCTTTGACACTAATCCGGACGATTCTAAATCACAAACCGGATACGTGTTTATATTGAACGGTGGAGCTGTCAGTTGGTGCAGTTCTAAACAAAGCGTCGTGGCAGGATCTACGTGTGAAGCGGAGTACATAGCTGCTTCGGAAGCAGCAAATGAAGGAGTCTGGATGAAGGAGTTCATATTCGATCTAGGTGTCATACCTAGTGCATCGGGTCCAATGAAAATCTTTTATGACAATACTGGTGCAATTGCCTTGGCGAAGGAATACAGATTTCACAAGAGAATCAAGCACATCAAGAGATGCTTCAATTCCATCGGGGATCTAGTCCAGGTGGGAGACATAGAAATTTGCAAGATACATACGGATCTGAATGTTGTAGACCCGTTGACTAAGCCTCTTCCACGAGCAAAACATGATCAGCACCAAGGCTCCATGGGTGTTAGAATCATTACTGTGTAATCTAGATTATTGACTCTAGTGCAAGTGGGAGACTGAAGGAAATATGCCCTAGAGGCAATAATAAAGTTATTATTTATTTCCTTATATCATGATAAATGTTTATTATTCATGCTAGAATTGTATTAACCGGAAAAGTAATACTTGTGTGAATACATAGACAAACAGAGTGTCACTAGTATGCCTCTACTTGACTAGCTCGTTGATCAAAGATGGTTAAGTTTCCTAACCATGGACATGAGTTGTCATTTGATTAACGGGATCACATCATTAGGAGAATGATGTGATTGACTTGACCCATTCCATTAGCTTAGCACTTGATCGTTTAGTTTGTTGCTATTGCTTTCTTCATGACTTATACATGTTCCTATGACTATGAGATTATGCAACTCCCGTTTACCAGAGGAACACTTTGTGTGCCACGAAACGTCACAACGTAACTGGGTGATTATAAAGGTGCTCTACAGGTGTCTCCGAAGGTACTTGTTGGGTTGGCGTATTTCGAGATTAGGATTTGTCACTCCGATTGTCGGAGAGGTATCTCTGGGCCCACTCGGTAATGCACATCACTATAAGCCTTGCAAGCATTGCAACTAATGAGTTAGTTGCGGGATGATGTATTACAGAACGAGCAAAGAGACTTTCCGGTAACGAGATTGAACTAGGTATTGAGATACCGATGATCGAATCTCGGGCAAGTAACATACCGATGACAAAGGGAACAACGTATGTTGTCATGCGGTCTGATCGATAAAGATCTTCATAGAATATGTAGGAGCCAATATGGGCATCCAGGTCCCGCTATTGGTTATTGACCAGAGAGGTGTCTCGGTCATGTCTACATAGTTCTCAAACCCATAGGGTTCGCACGCTTAACGTTCGTTGACGATATAGTGCTATGAGTTATGTATGTTGGTGACCGAATGTTGTTCGGAGTTCCGGATAAGATCACGGACATGACGAGGAACTCCAGAATGGTCCAGAGATAAAGATTGATATATGGGATAATAGTGTTTGGAATCCGGAAGGGTTCCGGAATTCATTGGAAGGGGTTCCGGATGTTTCCCGAAATGTTTGGGTACGAGAAAACTTTATTTGGGCCAAAGGGGAAAGCCCACAAGGTTTTTGGAAAGTGCAAAAGGAAGTTTTGCGGAGTCCAGAGGCCAGACGCCAGGGTCCCTGGCGTCAATGCAAAAAAAAAGGGTCCCTGGCGTCTGGGTCCAGACGCCGGGAACCCTGGCGTTTGGCCCTGGAGTCCGAGAAGGACTCTTGCCTTTCGGGTGAAACCGACTTTGTGGAGGCTTTCACTCCAAGTTTTGACCCCAAGGCTCAACATATAAATAGAGGGGTAGGTCTAGCACCCAAGACACATCAAGAAACACCAAGCCGTGTGTCGGCAACCCCGTCCCCTCTAGTTTATCCTCTGTCATAGTTTTCGTAGTGCTTAGGCGAAGCCCTGCGGAGATTGTTCTTCACCAACACCGTCACCACGCCGTCGTGCTGCCGGAACTCATATACTACTTCACCCCTCTTGCTGGATCGAGAAGGCGAGGACGTCACCGAGCCAAACGTGTGCAGAACTCGGAGGTGCCGTGCTTTCGGTACTTGGATCGGTCGGATCGTGAAGACGTACGACTACATCAACCACGTTGATATAACGCTTCCGCGAACGGTCTACGAGGGTATGTAGACAACACTCTCCCCTCTCGTTGCTATGCATCACCATGATCCTGCGTGTGCGTAGGAATTTTTTTGAAATTACTACGTTCCCAATAGAGCTTATGCGGTGGTTTGAATTAGAGGCCATAGTCCAATCTATTGTTCTGGTAGAAGTGCATGATTTAAGTTGACAATATGAATCTAAAGGTATATGCACATCCATGCATTTGTATATTTCTGTTAATTCCATAGGCGTCAAACCTATTTTCCTCTCTGCTATGTGGTCTTTAAAAATTACTCCGAGAGTGCAGTCTTTTATGTGGTCTTTAAAATTTACTCCTAGGGTGCAGTTTTTCCTGAGGTTGTTATTCCATAACAACATAATGAGCAGGGACAATATGAGAAAGAGAGCGATGCTCAAACCCATGGAATGTGAGTATTACAAAGAAATAGAAGCAGTTTTTCATTTGTTTTTTAAGTGATACTAGTCCAACAATTGTTTGCTAAGCTGGATAAGTGCTTTTTTTGAAAAATATCGAGACTTTATTCATTAGATATAAGAAGTACATCGTTCATGAGGATCATTACAATCTCATCTACAGGTTCCTCAAACCAGACGTAAGTCAAAAAAATCTAGCTAATTTAGCAAGCTCATGAGCTACTTTATTTGCTTCTCTATTACAATGTTCGAATCTAGTAATACTAAAATCACAAGCATAATGAAAATAATCGTCGAATATTGCTGCTGCCGCACCCGCTGATTGTCCTCCATTCTGCAGAGTATAAATTACCTCCAGATTATCTGAGTTAATAACAAGGCGATTACATCCCGCCCTTTGCGCCAGAGTTAAACCAAACTTGAGAGCAAGGGCTTCCGCCATCAGCACATCTGCGCAGTAATCGATCTTCCCATTCCCTCCAGCAATAAACCTGCCTTTGTCGTCTCTCAGGACCGCCCCCATCGTTCCCCTAAGCATATCGTGGTCAAAAGAAGCATCAACATTAAGTTTCACGAACCTCTAGGGGACAGGACCATCCTTCCTTCTTAATGGTAGCCTTGGGCGATGAAGCATTAACAAAGTTTGTGGTAAGTGATAAAACACCCATTGAAATCTGCAAGGCATTTTGGGTTTTCTCCTTATGCACTAACTTCCGTCTTTCCCACCATAAATACCATGTTGAGACAGCAATCATCTCACGCACATTGTGGTGACCTATCATCCTCCAATCTTGGTCCGAGAGAAGTAGTAAGTACTCCAACACCGCCTCTCCAGCATGGTCTACCTCGCACGCTTTATCGATAATATCAATTATCCCTAGCCTTTTCCAAACCTCCTTTGCTTTCCTACAATGGAAAAACATATGTTTTGTATCTTCTAAGCCCTGTGAGCAAGTGGGGCAAGTGGGCGAAACCTTCATATGTCTATTAGCAAGCATAACCCGGCATGGGAGAGTTTCATGAGGCGTGCGCCATATAAAAAAATTTCACTTTCGCCGGGCAAGATAACTTCCATATCTTACTCCAAATAGGGTTAACTGTGGTTCCCCCCACTCCATTGGAGTATTTTAATTTGTTACCATACTGATTTTCCCACTCGATGGAATATGCTGACTAGACCAAGAACATTCCATGTTTTGTATAGCTCCAAGCAATAAAATCTGGCATATCATATTACGAGAGTGGAATTGAAAGAATCTGTTGTATATCGATGGGCCACGTAGTTTGTTTGATGAGTTCTTCATCCCAATTATTGGACACATGATCAATGAGATCACCTACCTTGGTTAACAGATGCCCCCCCTTCGGCGTTACAATTCTCCTATTAGCACAGTTTGGGATCCAAGCATCTTCTCAAATATTTATTTTTTGTCCGTTTCCCACTCGCCAGATATAGCCTCTTTTCAGGGTAATGATGCCTGCCATAATACTCTGCCATGTAAAAGAAGAGCCTTTCCTTTGTTTAGCGTTCATTAAGTCACCATCAGGGTAGTACTTTGCCCTTAAGATAGAAGCACACAAAGAATCAGGGTTATCCAGAAGACTTCACGCTTGTTTAGTGAGCAACACCAAGTTGAAGCAGTGAATATCATGAAATCCCATGCCTCCTTGATTTTTAGGAACACACATTTTTCACCAGGACATCCAATGCATCCTTTTCTGGTTCTCCTTGTCTCCCCACCAGAAATGCGCTAACGCGTCAATGATTTCTTTACAATTTTTTTAGGAATTTTAAAGACCGACATTGCATAGGTGGATATGGCTTGGATCACAGCCTTGAGCAGGATTTCCTTCCCCCCGGTGGACAACAATTTCTCCTTCCAGCCACTGATTTTCTTAAGAATTCGCTCAATCAGAAATTAGAAATAGTCTGTTTTATCCATCCCCACATTTGCTAGCAGGCCCAAATATTTATCATTAAGAGCCTCCATCATTATATTCAGTGTTGTACATAATTGTGCTCTAATATCCACCTTCGTATTCGGGCTAAAGAAAATGCTGGATTTTTTAACGCTTACCAATTGTCCGGATGCCTTACAATATAGATCAAGCGCTGCTTTTAGAGCTTCTGCATTGTGTTGGTTTGCTTTCATAAGAATCAATGAATCATCTGCAAATAGGAGATTTGTGAAAGGTGGGACATCTCTACACACTTTTACTCCTGAGATAGTTCCAATTTCCTCTGCATGTGTGAGTAAAGCATTCAGACCCTCAGTACATAATAAGAAAAGGTATGGCGACAACGGGTCTCTGATACATCCATTTTGCATCATGCTTTTATATCCATATTTATTGCATTATGGGCTGTTATTACACATTATGTCATAATACTTATGCCTATTCTCTCTTATTTTACAAGGTTTACATAAAGAGGGAGAATGCCGGCAGCTGGGATTCTGGGCTGGAAAAGGAGCAAATATTAGAGACCTATTTTGCATAGCTCCAAAAGTCCTGAAACTTCACGGAAGATGTTTTCCAAATATATAAAAAAATTTGAGCGAAAGAAACTCACCAGGGGGCCACACCCTGCCCACGAGGGTGGGGGGCACGCCCTACCCCCTGGGCGCGCCCCCTACCTCGTGGGCCCCCTGGTGGCCCTCCGGTGGCCATCTTCTGCTATATGGAGTCTTTCAATGGGAAAAAATCATAAGCCATCTTCTCGGACGAAACTCTGCCGCCACGAGGCGGAACCTTGGCAGAACTAATCTAGGGCTCTCGCGGAGCTGTTCTGCCAAGGAAACTTCCCTCCCAGAGGGGGAAATCATCGCCATCGTCATCACCAACGCTCCTCTCATCGGGAGAGGGTAATCTCCATCAACATCTTCATCAGCACCATCTCATCTCAAAACCCTAGTTCATCTCTTGTATCCAATTCTTGTCTCCAAGTCCGGGATTGGTGATAGTAGGTTGCTAGTAGTGTTAATTACTCCTTGTAGTTGATGCTAGTTGGTTCAATTGGTGGAAGATCATATGTTCAGATCCTATATGCATATCAATACCCCTCTGATTATGAACATGTTTATGCTTTGTGAGTAGTTACTTTTGTTCCTGAGGACATGGGAGAAGTCTTGCTATTAGTAGTCATGTGAATTCGGTATTCGTTCGATATTTTGATGAGATGTATGTTGTCTCTCCTCTAGTGGTGTTATGTGAACGTCGACTACATGACACTTCACCATTATTTGGACCTAGAGGAAGGCATTGGGAAGTAATAAGTAGATTATGGGTTGCTAGAGTGACAGAAGATTAAACCCTAGTTTATGCGTTGCTTCGTAAGGGGCTGATTTGGATCCATATGTTTCATGTTATTGTTAGGTTTACCTTAATACTTTTGTTGTATTTGCGGATGCTTGCAATAGAGGTTAATCATAAGTGGGATGCTTGTCCAAGTAAGGGCAGCACCCAAGCACCGGTCCACCCACATACCAAATTATCAAAGTACCGAACGCGAATCATATGAACGTGATGAAAACTAGCTCGACGATATTCCCATGTGTCCTCGGGAGCGCTTTACATCATATAAGAGTTTGTCCAGGCTTGTCCTTTGCTACAAAAAGGATTGGGACACCTTGCTGCACCTTATTTACTTTTGTTACTAGTTGCTCGTTACAAATTATCTTATCACAAAACTATCTGTTACCACTTATTTCAGTACTTGCAGAGAATACCTTGCTAGAAACCGCTTATCATTTCCTTCTGCTCCTCGTTGGGTTCGACACTCTTACTTATCTAAAGGACTACGATAGATCCCCTATACTTGTGGGTCATCAAGACTCTTTTCTGGCGCCGTTGCCGGGGAGTGAAGCGCCTTTGGTAGGTGGAATTTGGTAAGGAAAAAATTATATAGTGTGCTGAAATTTACTGTCACTTGTTACTATGGAAAGTAATCCTCTGAGGGGCTTGTTCGGGGTATCTTCACCCCGACCAGTAGAGCAAAGAGTTTCTCCTCAACCTACTGAAAATGAATATGAAAATGAAAATGCTTGCTTTGATGTTCCTGCGGGTATGATAGAAAAACTGCTAGCTAATCCTTTTTTTAGGAGATGGAACAAAACATCCTGATGAACATCTGATATATGTGGATGAAGTTTGTGAATTATTTAAGCTTGCAGGTGTACCCGGAGATGTTGTTAAGAAGAAGGTCTTCCCTTTATCTTTGAGGGGAGATGCATCGACATGGTATAGGCTATGTGATGATATGAGGTCTTGGAATTATAAACGATTGAAATTGGAATTTCATCAGAAGTTTTATCCTATGCATCTTGTTCATCGTGATCGCAATTATATATATAATTTTTGGCCTCGCGAAGGAGAAAGCATCGCTCAAGCTTGGGGGAGGCTTAAGTCAATGTTATATTCATGCCCCAATCATGAGCTCTCAAGAGAAATGATTATTCAAAAAATTTATGCTCGGCTTTCTGGTAACAATCGCACCATGCTTGATACTTCTTGTGCTGGCTATTTTATGATGAAGACTATTGAATTCAAATGGGATTTATTGGAAAGAATTAAACGCAACTCTGAAGATTGGGACCTCGACAATGTTAAGGAGTCAGGTATGACACCTAGTTTTGATTGTGTTAAATCTTTTATGGATACCGATATTTTTCGTAAATTTAGCACTAAATATGGACTTGACTCTGAGATAGTAGCTTCTTTTTGTGAATCTTTTGCTGCTTATGTTGATGTCCCCAAGGAGAAGTGGTTTAAATATCATCCTCCCATAGAAGTAAAAGTAGCTGCACCTATTAAAGTTGAAGAAAAGACTATCACTTATAATGATCCTATTGTTCCTACTTCTTATGTTGAGAAACCACCTTTCCCTGTTAGGATGAAGGATCATGCCAAAGCTTCAACTGTGGTTCGTAAAAGCAATATTAAAACATATACCCCTCCTGAGCAAGTTAAAGTTGAACCTAATATTGCTATTGTTAAAGATCTCTTGTCTGATAATATAGATGGGCATGTCATTTATTTCTGTAATGAAACTGCTAGAATTGCTAAACCCCGTGATAAAGATAAACCTATACCTGTGGTAGGCATGCCTGTTATTTTTGTTAAAATAGGAGATCATTGTTATCATGGCTTATGTGATATGGGTGCTAGTGCTAGTGCAATACCTTATTCCTTATACAAAGAAGTTATGCATGATATTGCACCTGCTGAGATGGAAGATATTGATGTCACAATTAAACTTGCCAATAGAGATACTATTTCACCAATGGGAATTGTTAGAGATGTTGAAGTCTTGTGTGGGAAAACTAACTATCTTGCTGATTTTCTTGTTCTTGGTTCCCCACAAGATAGCTTTTGCCCCATTATATTTGGTAGACCCTTCCTAAATACTGTTAATGCTACCATAGATTGCAAAAGGGATGTTGTTACTATCGGTTTAGATGATATGACTCATGAATTTAATTTTTCTAAATTTAGTAGACAAAACCGTGAAGAAGAATTACCTAGTAAGGATGAAATTATATGTCTTGCTTCTATTGCCGTACCTCCTAGTGATCCTTTAGAACAATACTTGCTAGACCATGAAAATGATATGTTTATGAATGAAAGAAGGGAATTAGATAAAGTATTCTTTAAACAGGAGCCTATTCTGAAAAACAATTTACCTGTTGAAACCCTAGGGGATCCTCCTCCACCAAAGGGTGATCCCGTGTTTGAGCTTAAACCATTACCTAATACTCTTAAATATGCTTATCTTGATGAGAAAAAGATATATCCTGTTATTATTAGTGCTAACCTTTCAGAACATGAAGAAGAGAGATTATTGAAAACTCTGAAGAAGCACCATGCCGCTATTGGGTATACACTTGATGATCTTAAGGGCATTAGTCCCACTCTATGTCAACATAAAATTAATTTGGAAGAAGATGCTAAACCAGTTTGTGATCATCAACGTCGGCTATCCTAAAATGAAAGAAGTGGTCAGAAAGGAGATACTAAAGCTCCTTGAGGCAGGTATAATTTATCCCATTGCTGATAGTCAGTGGGTAAGCCCTGTCCATTGTGTCCCTAAGAAGGGAGGTATTATTGTTGTTCCTAATGATAAAGATGAATTGATTCCTCAAAGGATTATTACAGGTTATAGGATGGTAATTGATTTCCGCAAATTAAATAAGGCTACTAAAAAGATCATTACCCCTTACCTTTTATCGATCAAATGCTAGAAAGATTGTCCAAACATACACATTTTTGCTTTCTAGATGGTTATTCTGGTTTCTCTCAAATACCTATGTCAGCCAAAGATCAATCAAAGACTACTTTTACATGCCCTTTTGGTACTTTTGCTTATAGACGTATGCCTTTTGGTTTATGTAATGCACCTGCTACCTTTCAAAGATGCATGATGGCTATATTCTCTTACTTTTGTGAAAAGATTTGTGAGGTTTTCATGGACGAATTTTCTGTCTATGGATCTTCTTTTGATGATTGCTTGAGGAACCTTGATCGAGTATTGCAGAGATGTGAAGAAACTAATCTTGTCTTCAATTGGGAAAAGTGCCACTTTATGGTTAATGAAGGTACTGTCTTGGGGCATAAAGTTTCTGAAAGAGGTATTGAAATTGATAAAGCCAAGGTTGATGCTATTGAAAAGATGCCATGTCCCAAGGACATCAAAGGTATAAGAAGTTTTCTTGGTCATGCCGGTTTTTATAGGAGGTTCATTAAGGACTTCTCAAAAATTTCTCGGCCTCTGACTAATTTATTACAAAAAGATATACCATTTGTCTTTGATGATGATTGCGTAGAAGCATTTGAAATACTTAAGAAAGCATTGATTTCTACACCTATTGTTCAGCCACCTGATTGGAATTTACCCTTTGAAATTATGTGTGATGCTAGTGATTATGTTGTAGGTGCTGTTCTAGGACAAAGAGTCGATAAGAAACTAAATGTTATTCAATATGCGAGTAAAACCCTTGACAATGCTCAAAGCAATTATGCTACTACTGAAAAAGAATTCTTAGCAATTGTATTTGCTTGTGATAAGTTTAGACCTTATATTGTTGATTCTAAAGTAACTATTCACACTGATCATGCTGCTATTAAATATCTTATGGAAAAGAAAGATGCTAAACCTAGGCTTATTAGATGGGTTCTCTTGCTACAATAATTTGATTTGCATATTGTTGATAGAAAAGGAGCTGAGAACCCCGTTGCAGACAACTTCTCTAGGTTAGAAAATGTGCTTGATGACCCACTACCTATTGATGATAGCTTTCCCGATGAGCAATTAAGTGTCATAAATGCTTCTCATACTGCTCCATGGTATGCTGATTATGCTAATTACATTGTTGCTAAGTTTATACCACCTAGTTTCACATACCAGCAAAAGAAAAAGTTCTTCTATGATTTGAGGAATTACTTTTGGGATGACCCACATCTTTATAAAGAAGGAGTAGATGGTGTTATTAGACATTGTGTACTTGAGCATGAACAGGAACAGATCCTACGCAAGTGTCACTCTGAAGCTTATGGAGGACACCATGCTGGAGATAGGACTGCACATAAGGTACTGCAATCTGGTTTTTATTGACCTACTCTCTTCAAGGATGCCCGTAAGTTTGTCTTATCTTGTGATGAATGTCAAAGAATTGGTAGAAATGCCTATGAATTATTCACTTGTTATTGAACCATTTGATGTTTAGGGCTTTGACTATATGGGACCCTTTCCTTCCTCTAATGGATATATACATATTTTAGTTGTTGTTGATTACGTTACTAAGTGGGTAGAAGCTATTCCAACTAGTAGTGTTGATCATAACACTTCTATTAAAATGCTTAAAGAAGTTATTTTTCCAAGATTTAGAGTCCCTAGATATTTAATGACTGATGGTGGTTCACATTTTATTCATGGTGCTTTCCGTAAAATGCTTGCTAAATATGATGTTAATCATAGAATTGCATCTCCTTATAACCCTCAGTCTAGTGGTTAAGTAGAATTGAGTAATAGAGAACTCAAATTAATTTTGCAAAAGACTGTTAATAGGTCTAGAAAGAATTGGTCCAAGAAACTTGATGATGCATTATGGTCCTATAGAACTGCACATAAAAATCCTATGGGTATGTCTCCGTATAAAATGGTCTATGGAAAAGCATGTCACTTACCTCTCGAACTAGAACACAAGGCTTATTGGGCTATTAAAGAACTTAATTATGATTTTAAACTTGCCGGTGAGAAGAGGTTATTTGATATTAGCTCACTTGATGAATGGAGAACCCAAGCCTACGAAAATGCCAAGTTGTTTAAAGAAAAAGTTAAAAGATGGCATGACAAAAGGATACAAAAGCATGAGTTTAATGTAGGTGATTATGTATTGCTATACAACTCTCATTTAAGATTTTTTGCAGGAAAGCTTCTCTCTAAATGGGAAGGTCCTTACGTTATCGAGGAGGTCTACCGTTCCAGTGCCATAAAAATCAACAACTTCGAAGGCACAAATCCGAAGGTGATGAACAGTCAAAGAATCAAACATTATATCTCAGGTAATCCCATAAATGTTGAAACCAATGTTATTGAAAGCGTAACCCCAGAGGAATACATAAGGGACACTTTCCAGAACGTTTCAGACTCCGAAAGGAATAGGTATGTGGTACGGTAAGTAAACCGACTCCAAAACAGTTTTTAAGGCAATATTTCTCCGTTTTGGAATATTTAGAAAAATAGAAAAATAAGCAGCAGTCCGGGAAGGACACGAGGGCTCCACGAGGGTGGAGGGCGCGCCCTACCCTACTGGGCGCGCCCCCTACCTCGTGGGCATCTCGTGTGCTCTCCGAACTCCGTTTTCGTACACGACACGTATTTTGGTCGGTAAAAATTCATTATATAATCTCCCAGGGGTTTTGACTCCTGTATCACGCAAAAATCTCCTGTCTTTGTTTCAAGCTGTTTTTCTGACAGATCTAGATTATCATGGCGTCTCCAAGTGCTCCCAAGGACAAGTTCTTTGACAAGGTCATCAACCCTTACCTCGCGGAGGTGCAGCGACACCCTCAAACCATTGAGATGCGTGATGGGTTGCTGCACATCCGTGATGCTGAGGGGCCGAGGGGACCGGAAGCGTGGAGACGAGGCTTGAAGCAATGGAGCAACAAGTTTTGAAGTGTCAGGGGATGGTGGAGCGTGGAGTCAACTCCAACCACATGATGATCGCAGAATTCACCAACAAACACAAGCTGGATGCCGACAACATCGGGGAGACCATCTTCAAGATTCACGAGAAAATTGAGCACCTTCAAGCTCAAATTTATGACCTGCAAAACCAAAACTGTGAGTATGAATATAGATTCAAAAGGATGAGTTTGGCTGCAGATTTGAGGATCCCGGAGACTCGGTCATCTTTCTATGATGGTGAGCCTATGCCTTGGAAGAAGGACGACAAGCCTACGCCATCAACAAAATCACCACCGTCTCCATCAACAAAGAAGAATTGAGTATCTGGTATGGGCACTCCACTTGGCAACTGCCAAGCTTGGGGGAGTGCCCCGGTATCGTATCACCATCACTTTTATCTTTACCGTTTTTCTTAGTTCGATCCTTTTGGTAATATCTTGATCTAGTAGAATAAAAGTTCTTAGTGTGATCTAGTTGTGAGTTTTGCTTTATTATCCTTCTATGTAATCAAGTCCGTGAGCTATATAATAAAGATTAGTGTTGAGTCAAGGGCTTGATTATTTTGCCATGATCCTAAGTGAATAAAAGAAAAAGAGAAAGAAATAAAAAGAAACAAAAAGATCATGTGAATCTTATGGAGAGTAATGAGCTCACATAGAAAGAGTATGATGAATAAAAGTTGTTGAGAGTTGACAAGCATAGTTTTGGTCATCGTTGCAATTAATAGGAAGTAATAAAGAAAGAGAGGTCTTCACATATAAATATACTATCTTGGACATCTTTTATGATTGTGAGCACTCATTAAAATATGACATGCTAAAGAGTTGACATTGGACAAGGAAGACAACATAATGGGTTATGTTTTCTTACATCTGAGATAAACTATATTGTCTTGGATCTTCCAACATGATGAGCTTGCCTTTCCCCCTCATGCTAGCCAAATTCATTGCACCAAGTAGAGATACTACTTGTGCTTCTAAATACCCTTAAACCAGTTTTGCCATGAGAGTTCACTATACCTACCTATGGATTGAGTAAGATCCTCTAAGTAAGTTGTCATCGGTGCAAGCAATAAAAATTGCTATCTAAATATGTATGACTTATTAGTGTGGGAGAAAATAAGCTTTTATACGATCATGTGATATGGAAGTAATAAAAGCGACAGACTGCATAATAAAGGTCCATATCACAAGGGGCAATATAAAGTGACGTTCTTTCGCATTAAGATTTCGTGCATCCAACCATAAAAGCGCATGACAACCTCTGCTTCCCTCTGCGAAGGGCTTATCTTTTACTTTTATCTCCTACATTGCATAAGAGTCATGGTGATCTTCACCTTTCCTTTTTACATTTTATCCTTTGGCAAGCACAATATGTTGGAAAGATCCTGGTATATATGGCTAATTGGATGTGAGTTTTCATGAACTATTACTGTTGACATTACCCTTGAGGCAAAACGTTGGGAGGCAAAACTATAAGCCCCTATCTTTCTCTGTGTCCGATTAAAACTCCATACTCATAAGTATTGCGTGAGTGTCAGCAATTGTGAAAGATTATATGATAGTTGAGTATGTGGACTTGCTGAAAAGCTCTTATACATTGACTCTTTCCTATGTTATGATAAATTGTAATTGCTTCAATGACTGAGATTGTAGCTTGTTAGTTTTCAATGAAGTTTATGATTCATACTTGATATTGTGATTGAATTATTACTCTAGCATCAGAGATTATATGACAAGAATTATATGAGTTGCTGTTCTAAGAATGATCATGATGCCCTCATGTCCGTATTTTATTTTTATCGACACCTCTATCTCTAAACATGTGGACATATTTTTCAATTTCGGCTTTTCGCTTGAGGACAAGCGAGGTCTAAGCATGGGGGAGTTGATACGTCCATTTTGCATCATGCTTTTATATCCATATTTATTGCATTATGGGCTGTTATTACACATTATGTCACAATACTTATGCCTATTCTCTCTTATTTTACAAGGTTTACATAAAGAGGGAGAATGCCGACAGCTGGGATTCTGGGCTGGAAAAGGAGCAAATATTAGAGACCTATTCTGCACAGCTCCAAAAGTTCTGAAACTTCACAGAAGATGTTTTCCAAATATATAAAAAATATTGAGCGGAAGAAACTCACCAGGGGGCCACATCCTGCCCACGAGGGTGGGGGGCGCGCCCCCTACCTCATGGGCCCCCTGGTGGCCCTCCGGTGGCCATCTTCTGCTATATGGAGTCTTTCGATGGGAAAAAAATCATAAGCCATCTTCTTGGACGAAACTCCGCCGCCACGAGGCGGAACCTTGGCAGAACCAATCTAGGGCTCTAGCGGAGCTGTTCTGCCGGGGAAACTTCCCTCCCGGAGGGGGAAATCATCGCCATCGTCATCACCAACGCTCCTCTCATCGGGAGAGGGCAATCTCCATCAACATCTTCATCAGCACCATCTCATCTCAAAACCCTAGTTCATCTCTTGTATCCAATTCTTCTCTACTACTATAGTACACGATTTTTTGAATATTTGAATCTGCCTTCTTCTCTCATATTTTACCCGCCACTTCCAGAATCGAATCATCTATGGCCGTCAACTTATTAAATCGAACGGCCCGTGTTACCCGGATTCGCCCCTCACGCAGTCCCGCCAAACCTGAAAACCAGTCGCCCCTTCTGGAGAACTCCACAACCCCCATGATAGCCTCCACCCTCCAGGCTCTAGCAAATCGATTCCCTGCCAACCTCCCATTTTTCATCTCACGCTGGTCTTTCCCCTGGAATCTGGATGCTCCGTATCCAATTTCTCTAGCCCGTGGGTCACACACTCACACTCACACACCAGCAGCTCCATTGGTCCATTCCCGGTCCACACACCCAGCACGGCAGCACCTCCGGATCACCTCCACGTCCAGATTGCATCTCCAGCCCCGTCTCCTTGCAGGCTCTGGCTTGCTTCGAAATTTGTTTCCGCCTGGTGATTAAAGGCTCATAGGAGCTGGACATCCATCTACGGCCAGCTGACCATATTGCCGTTGACCACAAGTGAGGTTGGTGATTCTTCTGTTCCTTTGAGATTTTGTTGCATGAGAATGTTGTGCAAGTGATTCTTCTTGCTGAGGATGATATGAAATACAGATCCACTGGTCTGATTGTAGCTTGCTGATTTTTCTACTTTTCTTGCACGCAAGGTGTTTGTGCTTATGTCCAGACAGTACACTAAGAAAGGCAATGCTATTGACCCATCAGGGAAAAGCACAAAAAATATTCTCTACAAGGATGTTTTGGTATAATTCATGTGCATGCTGTGTACAGCAGTGTTATGTTTCTAATATGGTTGTATTGATGTAAATAGTACCCAGGAAAATAATGTTATATAGGGCTTCAGTCATTAGTTTGTCCCTGTGAAAGTTGTAGACCAAAAGTTATGTTTGCAGGGGTACTATTCTAGCATATGCAATACTTAAACCATGTACTACTCCTTTTTCAGTTATTGCATATAGCAGAAATCCAGCAACAGAAGTGAGCAAATATCATTCTTTATGATACAGAGCCATTGGGCTTCAAATGTATATACAATATACTGACATTGATATGGAGGTCGAGCGGTCTCCCCTAAAATCAAAAAACAAAAAAGTTTATTTTTTAAATAGAAGTCGAGCAGAACAGGCTATTCTCACGTTTTTGCATGATTTTTACGTGCATTGATATGGACTGATACATATCCATTTTTCTGCTCGCAAAAAATATTGCATATGCATGGTAGAATGCATTACATCCATGTACGTCCAAGTAATGTACGTAGAATGCATGGAGATTATTATTTTCTAGACAAAATTTAATCCCATGATGTAAGTTCCATTTTGTGAATATTAACTGCAAGTTTGTCTTTTCTTTTTTTGCGGGAAACTGCAAGTTTCTTAAATGTTTGGGAAATATAAGAAAATCAAATTGTTCATGAACATTGTAAATCGGCAAGCGATTGCGAAGCTAAAACTCCATATAAAAAGTGTTTCATTTATACTTCAGATTTTTTTGCTTGTATGGTCTTTTTGTTAAGAATGCACACGTGCAAAGCATGTGCCTTTGACTAGTGTCTCCAAGTCCGGGATTGGTGCTAGTAGGTTGCTAGTAGTGTTAATTACTCCTTGTAGTTGATGCTAGTTGGTTTAATTGGTGGAAGATCATATGTTCAGATCCTATATGCATATCAATACCCCTCTGATTATGAACATGTTTATGCTTTGTGAGTAGTTACTTTTGTTCCTGAGGATATGGGAGAAGTCTTGCTATTAGTAGTCATGTGAATTTGGTATTCGTTTGATATTTTGATGAGATGTATGTTGTCTCTCCTCTAGTGGTGTTATGTGAACGTCGACTACATGACACTTCACCATTATTTGGGCCTAGAGGAAGGCATTGGGAAGTAATAAGTAGATGATGGGTTGCTAGAGTGACAGAAGCTTAAACCCTAGTTTATGCGTTGCTTCGTAAGGGGTTGATTTGGATCCATATGTTTCATGCTATGGTTAGGTTTACCTTAATACTTTTGTTGTATTTGCGGATGCTTGCAATAGAGATTAATCATAAGTGGGATGCTTGTCCAAGTAAGGGCAGCACCCAAGCACCGATCCACCCACATACCAAATTATCAAAGTACCGAACACGAATCATATGAACGTGATGAAAACTAGCTTGACGATATTCCCATGTGTCCCCGGGAGTGCTTTACATCATATAAGAGTTTGTCCAGGCTTGTCCTTTGCTACAAAAAGGATTGGGCCACCTTGCTGCACCTTATTTACTTTTGTTACTTGTTGCTCGTTACAAATTATCTTATCACAAAACTATCTATTACCACTTATTTTAGTACTTGCGGAGAATACCTTGCTGGAAATCGCTTATCATTTCCTTCTGCTCCTCGTTGGGTTCGACACTCTTACTTATCGAAAGGACTACGATAGATCCCCTATAGTTGTGGGTCATCAGTCTCCCTGTCTCAACCCCCTTGTGGGCTTGAAACTCTCACTTTCCTCTCCATTTATCCTAACCCTGTACTCAACCGTTGAGACACATTGCATAATAAAGTTCACCCATTCTTGTCGAAAACCCAATCTCAACATAATGTCCTTCAAAAAAAGGCCACTCAACTCTATCATAAGCTTTGTGCATATCCAGTTTTATCGCGCAGATGCCTTCTTTACCATCTCTTTTGTTCTTGATTGTGTGGAAATACTCATAGGCTACTAAAATATTATTTGTTATCAATCTGCCAGGCACAAAGGCACTTTGAGTTGGGCTAATAATATCTGGCAGGAGAACCTTCAAACGAGAAGCCACCATTTTTGCAATGATTTTATATACCACATTACATAAGCTGATTGGCCTAAATTGGGTTACCTTTTCTGGTGAATTTAACCTTTGGGATCATCACAATCGCTGTATTGTTCCAACCGGCTGGAATAGTGCATGTATTGATCGCTTGCAAAAGCTCCTCAATTAGGTCGTCCCCTAACATGGGCCAATATCTTTTATAGAAGATAGCATGGAGTCCATCTGGCCCGGGGGCTTTTAGATCCCCAATATCAAACAAAGCCTTACGAACATCTTCAGCAGTATAAGGGGAGAGAAGAGCATTGTTCATTTCAGAAGAAACTCTTCGACAAACAAGGGACAAGACTTCTTGGCTTGGACATTGAATTTTTGATGTGAAGAGTTTTGCGAAATAACCAGTGATGTGATCTTGTAGCTCCTTATCCTCTCTCCAGACCCCCGAGTCATCCAATAACTTCTTGATATTATTTCTCTTCTTCCTAGCCGTAGCTGCGTTATGGAAGAAAGATGTGTTACGGTCCCCGTGCATCAACCAGTTTGCACGACCTCTTTGTAGCCAGAAAATTTCCTCCTGGTCTAAAAGATTTTCAATAACCACAATTATCTCCTTCTGTCGGCAACAAGACTCAGCATTCGTCGGGCCGCGTCGCAGTCGCTCTAACTCTTTTTTCAATTTCTTAATTCTCCGCTTCAGGCCCTTTAAAAATTCATGATCCCAGTTGTGAAGATCAGCATGCACGGCTCTCGTTCGATCCGCAAGAGAAGGTCCAATACCAGCTAACTTTGCTTTCTCTCAAGATGCCTTAACGATTTCATTAACAGTGTATTCCTGTAACCACCTAGCTTCAAATTGTTTTGCACGTCCCGGTGGTTGCTTGAAAATATTCTCGTCCAGATAATCCGTATCCAGCACCAGCGGGCGATGGTTGGAATGAACATGTTCTTCATTAATCACCATTACACGAGGGAATTTGAGTGCCCACCCTATATTACATACTGCACGATCAAGACGCTCTCGAATATCACCTCTGCTCCAAGTAAAAAGGTCGCCAATGTAACCTAAGTCCTCTAGCCCACAATCCATAAGGCATTCACGGAACTCCCTCGTCATACCATTTGGTCTCGCATTACCGCCCTCTTTTTCTGAAGAATATAATATTTCATTAAAATCCTCCAAAATTACCCAAGGATGGTCACCCTTACTGTGAAGATTGCAAATATCATCCCAGGATAAGCTGTGTTCATTCCAGTTCGGACGGCCATAGAAGCCCATGAATCGCCATTGCACAATATTTTCATTCATAAATAAAACATCAATAAAATAAGGTGATACATAGTTCAACTCAATTTTATTCGACTCATAATAAAACATAACAAGGCCACCGGCCCGACCATCACTCTCCACTACAAACATAGAATCAAAGCTTAAGACACGACGTAGCTCATCGGCTTTACATTTATTCAAATGAGACTCTAAAAGAAAAACTAAATCAGCCTTTATACGCCCTTGTAGTTCCAGGAGCTCGCGAACTGCCGTGTTTGAGAGCATGCCACAACAGTTCCATCCTAAGATTTTCATTTGGCCCGGCGGACCTCCTCCTCGGAGGCCGCCGATGCGTCATTTTCGCCTTTCCCTTCCCCAACAGACTCCACCCCTTGAGGAATATACTCCTCCTCCTTCTCATTAGTTTCCTTTGCAACATGTGTGACCACACCATCCACGTTCTGCACCGCTTCAACTCGACCTGTACACACTCGCTTTGAGGGGCTGGTAATGTCCCCGTATAATAAACGCTCATAACTATCCAACGATTTCTTGAAAGAGAACTGTACATCACTACCCGTCAGGCGTACATCAGGAAAAAAGGCTCCTTTTTTGCCCAGGACTTGCGTGCGGGCGTTCTCAGATCGCTTTCTTCCCCCTTTCTTTGTATCTTTTTTCTCACTCTTTCTAGGGTGGCCCTGCATGTGAGTTTTAACAGCACTAAATTTGAAATTAGCAATATCTGTAGTTGTCTCACTCCCAGCCGCCGCAAGTCTCGCAGCAACTGCACCTGAAAGTGCTTCAAGTATTCCATGTTGGAATAGGAGCTTCCCCGTTTCAGTATCAGTCGAGTGGCCCATGATGGCCGCCCCCATCTCCTGGCTTGCCCGAGCCACCAAATGCTGTTGTACCGAACTAGGCACACAAGGCAGCTCGCTGGTCAGGGCCACATGCAATGGCGGTTGGCCCTCCTGGCCAAAAGGCAATCCCACGCAGGGGTTCTTGAGCATCGCCAGCTCCCAGCCCTCCTGACCGAGACTAGCACATTTCCCCAGCGCCTTCGCTTGGCCCTCCCGGCCCGGTTCAGCGTCTGCAAACTCCTTCGTCACCATGGTTGCTGAAGAGGCGGGGACAGCAGCCTCTTTCTCAGAGACGGTGAGTTCTCTCACGGGCGAAGCCACCTTGATGACGTCCATAGTCTTGACGGCCTTGTTGATGTCGATGCCGGTAATCGGAACCTTCTCTCCACAGGAAGATCCCCCAACATTAAGAACTCTTCTACTTACACCTTGTCCTTTCCAGTAAGCTTCTACGCTAAGATTTTTAGGGAAGGTAGGCACTCTCTTATCACTAGGAATATTACAAAATCTCTCGGATGTATGGCCTGTGATCCCACAACACTCACAATACAAAGGTAGTTTTTCATACCATACATCATATTTGACTATTTTCGAGCTACCTAAAGGAATAAACTCAATTGTACTCTTCAGAGGTTCGTGCAATAAAACTTCCACCCGCACACGCAGAAAATTTTCCACAATGACATGGTTGCGGTGTGGAACCTCTATCACCTCCCCAATTTGATCCCCAAAAGACCAACCCATGCTTTCGGTCTTGAGCTCAAAAGGGAGGCCACGTACCTGGACCCAGATGGCCATTACGCCAAGGTTGATCTCGGTCGGGTCGCCCTTGCCGTCGAACTCAGTGAAGACAAGACCATCCCGCTTATAGTGCCACGGCTACGCCTTTAACACGAACCGTCGATCACCCTCGGCGGCAAAGTTGAGGACAAACCTCCCGTCATCAGAGGCCACCTCCTGGACGGTGACCACTCCTTGGTGTTTCCACGCCGTGGCCCGGAGTTCATCGACGATGAAGGCATGACGCGTGGGTTGGCCTGGAAAGGGGGCAGGAGCTGGCCGACCACAAGGTGGCCGCTGACGGCCTTGCGCGCTGCATCCATGTCGATGACAAGAGGGGTCCCCTCCCCTTTGGTCGTCCTGGACGCCGTCTTCCCACCATGATCGGGGGTAGCCGGGAGCACACAGGGTCCAGCCTCCAAAGATGTCGGCGTTGAGCGCACCCCACCTACCGGTGCCAGTAGTATGCTAGGATTCTCTCTTCCTGATTGTTCTGCCGCTCCCCTCTTCACACTCCCTACCCCCTGGCTCGCCATGCCGCTCAGTACGTGAGGAAGCAAACAGCAGAGGTGGTTTCAACTGCATAGATCCACTGACGCGTGTATTTTAATTTTCTTTGTGTAGGGGTTTGTGGAACTCGGAGTACTAGCTGCATTGTCTTTTAATTTACACTAACATGGCTTGCATCGACATGGTTGTGTTTCTTAATTGAAATGGAATCGGGGACGATGATCCCCGCTGATCTGGAAAAGAAATCACCCAGAATTTTAAAGTAGATAAGTTTAAGACACGGTGTCCAACATCTGGATGACTCGATCTATGCATTTGAAAGCACTTTTTTTCCAAGTACAAACAATCCGTATCTAGGGATCCATCTCCGATGCATCCGAGGCCAAGATAGCAAGAAGTTGCCACACACTTGTCCCTGTTGCAAATGAGTGTGCGCATCATCATCTTGGAAAAGTGCACGCAAAGTTGCACAGCGGTATATATGAGCATATGACCGGTGCCTAGTTCTAGTTTGTTCACTGTGGTTTAACCATGCACGTCACGGGTGCACGCACGCACGCATGCAGGCATGGTCCTCGCCAACTGAGATACTACCCGCTGGTGCTGCGTTGTATATGCTCAAATTTGGCAGCGACGATCGAAGGGAAAAAAACGGATAAGCTGTCGGTGTCAGAGGCCGTTGGCGTGCGAGTGAATTCATGGGGGCGACAGCACACTGCACGTTCAAATGCATGCAGCGCAAATATTCCCGGTCTCGCTATCAGCCCGTGCGCGAGCAGAGCAGACGGGCAGTGCACAGCTACGCACCGCAGAGCTTTGGCGGGCACGTACCTGCAAAATCAGAGTGATAGCACGTCATGACGTGGAGAACGGGCTGGTGCAGAGGTGGTAGTACGCACCTACCCTGACAGCGACGCAACGGAACGGACCAACAAGCTTGTCGCCTTCTTGTATTCTTCTCGTTGGGAATACATGCATGGCCGACGTGCTGGACACGGGCTGCCTTGCCTCCGCCAGAGGCATCCATGGCTCCCGCATATCTCAGGCACGACTCATGGAGCAAACGTGGTACAAGAGAGAGGGTTTGGGGCACGCGGATCCACTCGGCTCTCTAATTTTGAAGGTCTCATAATTAATTGATGTCTTCAATTTAAAACTGTGTTATCCGATTTTGACCGGTCAACAATTTCTCAAGAAGTTTTCTCGTTAAATTATTTTAATTCACTATGCTTCCTAATTTTGAGGTTCTCCTATTTGATTGAGATATTCATTTTTCGATTTGGTTCACGATTTTGACCAGTTAAACGATTTTTCAAATCAACCGGCCTACAAAAATATATCAATCTCATGCACCCTCTCACCACTTAAAAAAAGAAGTGTCAACATGTTATACCATAGCACCAATATAGTGCATGCAACCACCGACGCAAAAAAATTCCACATATAAATATGAGTTGATTAGCAGATAACACCGAATCACACCATGAAAGACCCACCAAACCACCGCATTATAAATATAAAGAAAGCACACTCAATCATCTCCCCTACTCGCGAAACCAAATGCTCCCTCACTGTCAAAATATAATGTGTATTAGTTTTTGAAAAGTTAAATTTCTTTAATTTTGATCAAGTTCAGAGTCAAAAATATCAACATCCACAATACTCCCTCCGTCCCAAAATTCTTGTCTTAGATTTGTCTAGATACGGATGTATCAAGTCACGTTACATCCGTATCTAGACAAATCTAAGACAAAAATTTTGGGACGGAGGGAGTACTAAGCAGATAAAATATGAAATTCATTTCATGAAGAATCTAATGATACCGATTTGATTTTATGTATATTGATATATTTCTCTACAAATTTGGTCAAACTTAAAAAGGTTTGATTCAAAAAAAAAAACTAATCCACCTTATATTTTGAAACAGAGAGAGTAAAAAAATTATGAGAGCCCAACAACGCAGCAAAGCACATCCAACCCTTCTAGTATATACTGAAATGTGAGTTGGGGTTAGCAAATATGTGGTCTGAGTACAAACGCAAACATGCCTTATCTCTTTAGAGTTTTTTTTAAATGCCCTTATCTCTGAGAGTGGTATGCCTGAAAAACAACTTGACTTAAACACACTTGCTTAAACCTGTAGTGCCCTTCAGAAACCTTGCTAAACCCAGATTCCTACTGATCAAATCACATATGTGTGTTGTATGACCTCTTGTAATGAACATAGCACAAAGTAAGTGTAAGAAACACGCACACGAAGAGAAAATGATCTGAGGGCCTCTTGTACAGACAATAAGCTTGTCAAATGTTCGGGCCATCAAGCATGACATGCAAGCCGGCGAAGGCATCTATCAATTAGCTCTAGATGCTTCCTGCAGACATTTTACTTGGAACATGATTTACTTGGAACATGTATCTTAGGATGGGAATTGGATTGTTAGTATAATCATTGCTAGGATTATTCAGATTTCAGTCATCGTGTAACTCTTTTCTTTTAAAGGAAAATGCCATGTTGTTTCTTTTTTGAAAATGTCTCGTGTTGTGTTCTTATACTAAAAACAGTTCCATTTTTCCTCTACTGATCCAAATTATATCACCCAGGAAATCATAGCTGACATCCAGCTCACAATGTTCACTTTGTGTCCCTGTGTCAATTTTTTCACGACCAAAATTCATGTTTTCATGATTGGAGTGATGACTTAGAACTTGAATTTCTAACTGGGATACTTTATCCATGTTGATTTGGATGTAGACCAGTCGGAGGCTGCTAACATTGTCTTTATATCCTAGTCAATCAATTTATGTTTTTCTTCTGACTTGAATGATACGTTTGTAATAGAGTTGAGCTCACCCGACCATACTAGCCGAATCATTTTTTTCTCACACATGTCTAACACCCACAAAGTAACAGCCGCTTGAAACCCTCAACTCATTCTCTACATGTAGGCTATAGCAAGAAGTTCATGTATCACTACTGCAGGATGCTGCTAACACGACACTACGATCAGAGACCCTTTCACGAAATTGTGTGCGATGCATTAATCACAAACGGAGATGTAAAAAAAGGTCAAAAAGGTGCAAAACGTTTGCAATGGAGGATGCATCAAACACGGTTCAGATTTTAGTTGCGTGTGCGATCCAGGACATACGGTTCAGTCCAATGAACTGTTTACGATGAGGCGGAACAAAAGAAATGGGCAGCCTGATGAAGGTGTGTGCGATGTACAGCATACGGTTCACTCGGATGAACTGTTTGTGATTAGGCAACACAAAAGAAACGGTCAGTCGGATCAAGGTGTGTGCGATGCGCAGCATACAGTTCACTCGAATAAACTATTTGTGATTAGGCAACACAAAAGAAACAGACAGCCAGATCAAGGTGTGTGCAATGTACAACATGCAGTTCACCCGGATGAACTGTTTGTGTTGAGATGAGAGAACAGAAATGGTTCAATACAACAAATACCATAAATATTGCATGGTTCAAATTCAAAGATTACAATGCCCAAATGCAAACATTGCAAACCGCGTAATTTCTGAAAAGGGATCAGCCGCTGACAAGTCATGTATGGGTTTGACACAATAACTTCCAATTGCTTTGCCATATGCTCTTCCAATACGAAGTTTGGCATTTTTGGAGGGACTTCCATTCCGCAGTACCAGCCGCCTCTGATAATCATACCATTGATATTTCCTAATTAAATGTGTGTTCAACTTCAGTACCCTCAGCACCTTTGCTCTGGTAAGAAAGAACATGGCGAGTGTAATCTCCGGTGGGGTCCCTCGGTAGGAGTTCAAAGTAATATTTGAGAGATGCAGATCCAGGCATTCGATGTGATTGTCATTATCAATATCTTCCACCAGGCCTAATATGCACTGCAAAAGAAGAGAACGTGTTAGTGCCTACATGCAGTTTTGAACACTGTTACACGCCCATTTGTTTTGCAGGATTTGTAAAATGCACCAACGTGCCATCTTCGATCTGTCATGATTAACATGGGCATTAATTTGATTACAATCTAGAAACATGTAGCCTTCTTCACAAGAGGTTGGATTGAATGAAAAATTCCCTAAGAAAACTTGTACAGATTAATCCAAAGGAGAAATGCTTATGGACGATTGCAACCATATGAATGAAGCAACCAATATGGGGTGGGGGTGTATTTCCTAAAATCCTCCAAAATTCCTTCAGAAATCGTAGTACATAGTCATTGTAAACTTGGGAAAAGGTGCAAAAAATTGAACTCCCTTATGGTTAACATTTAACAGGAAAGGAACATCACCTCGATATACAGCTTCTTCAGGCACGGAAAGCATCTCAGGCAACTGCAAACTTGGTCCAGATTGGGGACGACAGATTCTAGTGCCAAGACCTTCACTGTGCCCAGAGTCTGGGTGAAACTTCGCTGGATGCCAGACAAACATACATCTTCGAAACTAGAAATAACATTGATATCAAGGAGAGGTATATAAGGCGACTGTTGTACCTGAAAGTTGTAGTATTTGACAGATGAGTAGCCCACCACTTTCAATTTTGGCGCAGAAATGACATTGATTCTTGTTGGACCTTGTTGATCAACTACAAGTAATCTCTCAAGTGAAGGTGTGTCTTGGATGACCATATTGTGGTCCACCTTTTGTGATCTCTCGTTGCAGCACCAGCAACACACATAAATGAAGGAAATATGCCCTAGAGGCAATAATAAAGTTGTTATTTATATTTCCTTATATCATGATAAATGTTTATTATTCATGCTAGAATTGTATTAACCGGAAACTTAGTACATGTGTGAATACATAGACAAATAGAGTGTCACTAGTATGCCTCTACTTGACTAGCTCGTTGAATCAATAATGGTTATGTTTCCTAACCATAGACATGAGTTGTCACTTGATTAACGGGATCACATCATTAGAGAATGATGTGATTGACTTGACCCATCCGTTAGCTTAGCACGATGATCGTTTCGTTTGTTGCTATTGCTTTCTCCATAACTTATACATGTTCCTATGACTATGAGATCATGCAACTCCCAAATACCGGAGGAACACTTAGTATGATATCAAACGTCACAACGTAACTGGGTGACTATAAAGATGCTCTGCAGGTGTCTCTGATGGTGTTTATTGAGTTGGCATAGATCGAGATTAGGATTTGTCACTCCGAGTATCGGAGAGGTATCTCTGGGCCCTCTCGGTAATGCACATCACTATAAGCCTTGCAAGCAATGTGACTAATGAGTTAGTTACGGGATGATGCATTATGGAAGGAGTAAAGAGACTTGCCAGTAACAATATTGAACTAGGTATTGAGATACCGATGATCGAATCTCGGGCAAGTAACATACCAATGACAAAGGGAACAACGTATGTTGTTATGCGGTTTGACCGAGAAAGATCTTCGTAGACTATGTGGGATCCAATATGAACATGCAGGTTCCGCTATTGGTTATTGATCGGAGACGTTTCTCGGTCATGTCTACATAGTTCTCGAACCCGTAGGGTCCGCACACTTAACGTTCGGTGACGATCGATATTATGAGTTTATGTGTTTTGATGTACCGAAGGTAGTTCAGAGTCCCGGATGTGATCACGGACATGATGAGGAGTCTCAAAATGGTCGAGACATAAGGATTGATATATTGGATGACTATGTTTGGAGATCGGAAAGGTTTCGAGAGAGTTCGGGCATATATCGGAGTACCGGGGGGTTACCGGACCCCCCCCCCCTGGGGGGGGGGTCAATGGGCCTTAATGGGCCATAGTGGAAAGGAGGAGGCGGCCAAGGTGGGGGCGCCCCCCAAGCCCAATCAGAATTGGGAAGGGGGCCCGGCCCCCCTTTCCTTCTCTCCCTCTCCCCTTTCCTTCCCTCTCCTACTCCAACTAGGGAAGGGGGAATCCTACTCCCATCGGGAGTAGGACTCCCCTCTTGGGTGCGCCTAGGAGGCCGGCCCTCTCCCCCCTCCACTCCTTTATATACGGGGGGCACCCCATAGACACACAAGTTGATCATTGATCTCTTAGCCGTGTGCGGTGCCCCCCTCCATCATAATCCACCTCGGTCATATCGTCATAGTGCTTAGGCGAAGCCCTGCACCGGTAGCTTGATCATCACCGTCATCACGCCGTCGTGTTGACGAAGCTCTCCCTCGACACTCAACTAGATCAAGAGTTCGTGGGACATCACCGAGTCGAACATGTGTAGATCGCGGAGGTGCCGTACTTTCGGTACTAGGATCGGTCGGATGGTGAAGACGTACGACTACATCAACCGCGTTGTCATAATGCTTCCGCTTACGGTCTACGAGGGTACATGGACATCACTCTTCCCCTCTCATTGCTATGCATCACCATAATAGATCTTGCGTGTGCGTTGGAATTTTTTGAAATTACCACGTTCCCCAACAGTGGCATCAGAGCCAGGTCTATGCGTAGATGTTATATGCACGAGTAGAACACAAAGGAGTTGTGGGCGTGGGTATATACATATTGCTTGCCATCACTAGTTGATTCTTGATTCAGCGGTATTGTTGGATGAAGCGGCTCAGACCGACATTACACATACGCTTACGCGAGACTGGTTCTACCGACATGCTTCGCACATAGGTGGCTGGTGGGTGTCAGTTTCTCCAACTTTAGTTGAATCGGATTCAATGAACAGGGTTCTTTCTGAAGATCAAAAAGCAATCACTATACCGCGTTGTGGTTATTGATGCGTAGGTAAGAACGGTTCTTGCTCAGCCCGTAGTAGCCACGTAAAACTTGCAACAACAAAGTAGAGGACGTCTAACTTGTTTTTGTAGGGCATGTTGTGATGTGATATGGTCAAGACATGATGCTAAATTTTATTGTATGAGATGAGCATGTTTTGTAACACAGTTATCGGCAACTGGAAGGAGCCATATGGTTGTCGCTTTATTGTATGAAATGCAATCACCATGTAATTACTTTACTTTATCACTAAGCGGTAGCGATAGTCGTAGAAGCAATAGTTGTCTCGGTCATGTCTACATAGTTCTCGAACCCGTAGGGTCCGCACCCTTAATGTTTGGTGACGATCGGTATTACGGGTTTTTGTGTTTTGATGTACCGAAGGTAGTTCGGAGTCCCGGATTTGATCACGAACATGACGAGGAGTCTCGAAATGGTCGAGACGTAAAGATCAATATATTGGAAGCCTATGTTTGGACATCGGAATGGTTCCGGGTGAAATCGGGAGTATACCGGAGTACCGGGAGGTTACCGGAACCCCCCGGGAGGTATATGGGCCTTAGTGGAAGAGAGGGGAAAGAAGCAAAGGAGGGGGACCAAGCCCAATCCGAATTGGGAGGGGGGCTGGCCCCCCTTTCCTTCCTTCTTCCCTCTCCTTCCTTCTCTCCTAAAACCAACAAAGGGAAGGGGGAATCCTACTCCCGATGGGAGTAGGACTCCTTGGGGCGCGCCTAGAGAGGCCGGCCCCCTCCCCCTCCTCCACTCCTTTATATACGGGGGAGGGGGCACCCCATAGACACACAAGTTGATCATTGATCTTTAGCCGTGTGCGGTGCCCCCCTCCAACATAATCCACCTCGGTAATATCATAGCGGTGCTTAGGCGAAGCCCTGTTTCGGTAGCAACATCATCATCGTCATCATGCCGTTGTGCTGACGAAGCTCTCCCTCGGAGCTCTACTGGATCGTGAGTTCGCGAGACGTCACCAAGCCGAACGTGTGCAGATCACGGAGGTGACGTACCTTCGGTGCTAGATCGGTCGATCGTGAAGACGTATGAGTACATCAACCATGTTGTCATAACACTTCCGCTTACGATCTACGAGGGTACATAGACGATACTCTCCCCTCTCGTTGCTATGCATCACCATGATCTTGCGTGTGCGTAGGAATTTTTTTGGAATTACTGCATTCCCCAACAGTGGTATCCGAGCCAGGTTTATGCGTAGATGTTATATGCACGAGTAGAACACAAAGGAGTTGTGGGCGTGGGTATATACATATTGCTTGCCGTCACTAGTTGATTCTTGATTCAGCGGCATTGTTGGATGAAGCGGCCCAGACCGACATTACGCGTACGCTTACGTGAGACTGGTTCTATCGACGTGCTTCGCACACACGTGGCTCGTGGGTGTCTGTTTCTCCAGCTTTAGTTGAATCAGATTTAATGAACATGGTTCTTTCTGAAGATCAAAAAGCAATCACTATACCGCGTTGTGGTTTTTGATGCGTAGGTAAGAACGGTTCTTGCTCAGCCCGTAGCAGCCACGTAAAACTTGCAACAACAAAGTAGAGGACGTCTAAGTTGTTTTTGCAGGGCATGTTGTGATGTGATATGGTCAAGACATGATGCTAAATTTTATTGTATGAGATGACCATGTTTTGTAACACAATTATCGGCAACTGGCAGGAGCCATATGGTTGTCGCTTTATTGTATGAAATGCAATCGCCATGTAATTGCTTTACTTTATCACTAAGCGGTAGTGATATTCATAGAAGCAATAGTTGGCGAGACGACAACGATGCTTCAATGGAGATCAAGGTGTCAAGCCGGTGACGATGGTGATCATGACGGTGCTTTGGAGATGGAGATCAAAGGCACAAGCTGATGATGACCATATCATATCACTTATATTGATTGCATGTGATGTTTATCATTTATGCATCTTATTTTGCTTAGTTCGGCGGTAGCATTATAAGATGATCTCTCACTAAATTTCAAGGTATAAGTGTTCTCTCTGAGTATGCACCGTTGCTACAGTTCGTCGTGTTGAGAGACCACGTGATGATCGGGTGTGATAAGCTCTACGTTCACATACAATGGGTGCAAGCCAGTTTTGCACACGCGGAATACTCGGGTTAAACTTGACGAGCCTAGCATATGCAGATATGGCCTCGGAACACTAGAGACCGAAAGGTCGAGCGTGAATCATATAGTAGATATGATCAACATAGTGATGTTCACCATTGAAAACTACTCCATCTCACGTAATGATAGGACATGGTTTAGTTGATATGGATCACGTGATCACTTAGATGATTAGAGAGATGTCTCTCTAAGTGGGAGTTCTTAAGTAATTTAATTAATTGAACTTTAATTTATCATGAACTTAGTACCTGATAGTATTTTGCATGTCTATGTTGTTGTAGATAGATGGCCCGTGCTGTTGTTCCGTTGAATTTCAATGCGTACCTAGAGAAAGCAAAGTTGAAAGATGATGGTAGCAACTACACGGACTGGGTCCGTAACTTGAGGATTATCCTCATTGCTGCATAGAAGAATTACATCCTGGAAGCACCGCTAGGTGACAAACCCACTGTAGGAGCAACGCCAGATGTTATGAACAACTGGCAGAGCAAAGCTAATGACTACTAGATAGTTCAGTGTGCCATACTTTACGGCTTAGGACCGGGACTTCAACGGCGTTTTGAATGTCATGGAGCATATGAGATGTTCCAGGAGTTGAAGTTAATATTTCAAGCAAATGCCCAGATTGAGAGATATGAAGTCTCCAATAAGTTCTACACCTGCAAGATGGAGGAGAATAGTTCTGTCAGTGAACATATACTCGGAATGTCTGGGTACCACAACCACTTGACTCAACAGGGAGTTAATCTTCCTGATGATAGTGTCATTGATAGAGTTCTTCAATCACTGCCACCAAGCTACAAGAGCTTCGTGATGAACTATAATATGCAAGGGATGGATAAGACGATTCCTGAGCTCTTCGCAATGCTAAAGGCTGCGGAGGTAGAAATCAAGAAGGAGCACCAAGTGTTGATGGTCAACAAGACCACCAGCTTCAAGAAAAAGGGTAAAAGGAAAAGGGGGAACTTCAAGAAGAACAACAAGCTAGTTGCTGCTCAAATGAAGAAACCCAAGTCTGGACCTAAGCCTGAGACTGAGTGCTTCTACTTCAAAGGAACTGGTCACTGGAAGCGAAACTGCCCCAAGTATTTGGCGGAGAAGAAGGATGGCAAAGTAAAAGGTATATTTGATATACATGTTATTGATGTGTACCTTACTAATGCTCGCAGTAGTGCCTGGGTATTTGATACTGGTTCAGTTGCTAACATTTGCAACTCGAAACAGGGGCTACAGATTAAGCGAAGATTGGCTAAGGACGAGGTGACGATGCACGTGGGAAATGATTCCAAAGTTGATGTGATCGCCGTCGGCACGCTACCTCTACATCTACCTTTAGGATTAGTATTAGACCTAAATAATTGTTATTTGGTGCCAGCGTTGAGCATGAACATCATATCTGGATCTTGTTTGGTGCGAGACGGTTATTCATTTAAATCAGAGAATAATGGTTGTTCTATTTATATGAGTAATATCTTTTATGGTCATGCACCCCTGATGAGTGGTCTATTTTTGCTAAATCTTGATAGTAGTGATACACATGTTCATAGTATTGAAGCCAAAAGATGCAGAGTTGATAATGATAGTGCAACTTATTTGTGGCATTGCCGTTTAGGTAATATTGGTGTAAAGCGCATGAAGAAACTCCATTATGACGGACTTCTGGAATCACTTGATTATGAATCACTTGGTACTTGCGAACCATGCCTCATGGGCAAGATGACTAAAACTCCGTTCTCCAGAACAATGGAGCGAGCAATAGAGTTATTGGAAATCATACATATTGATGTATGTGGTCCAATGAACATTGAAGCTCGCGGTGGATATCGTTATTTTCTCACCTTCACAGATGATTTGAGCAGATATGGCTATATCTACTTAATGAAACATAAGTCTGAAACATTTGAAAATTTCAAAGAATTTCAGAGTGAAGTGGAAAATCATCGTAACAAGAAAATCAAGTTTCTACGATCTGATCGTGAAGGCGAATATTTGAGTTATGAGTTTGGACTTCATTTGAAACAATGCAGAATAGTTTCACAACTCACACCACCTGGAACACCGCAGCGTAATGGTGTGTCCGAACGTTGTAATCGTACTTTACTAGATATAGTGCGATCTATGATGTCTCTCACTGATTTACCGCTATCCTTTTGGCGTTACGCTTTAGAGACAGCTGCATTCACGTTAAATAGGGAACCATCTAAATCCGTCGAGACGGCACCTTATGAACTATAGTTTGGCAAGAAACCAAAGTTGTCGTTTCTTAAAGTTTGGGGCTGCGATGCTTATTTGAAAAAAGCTTCAACCTTATAAGCTCGAACCCAAACCAGAGAAATGTGTCTTCATAGGATACCCAAAGGAGACTATTGGGTACACCTTCTATCACAGATCCGAAGGCAAGATATTCGTTGCTAAGAATGGATCCTTTCTAGAGAAGGAGTTTCTCTCGAAAGAAGTGAGTGGGAGGAAAGTAGAACTTGACGAGGTAATCGTACCTTCTCCCTTATTGGAAAGTAGTTCATCACTAAAATCAGTTCCAGTGATTCCTACACCAGTAAGTGAGGAAGCTAATAATGATGATCATGAAACCTCTGATCAAGTTACTACCGAACCTCGTAGGTCAACCAGAGTAAGATCCGCACCAGAGTGGTACGGTAATCCTGTTCTGGAAGTCATGTTACTTGATCATGACGAACCTACGAACTATGAGGAAGCGATGATGAGCCCAGATTTCGCAAAATGGCTTGAGGCCATGAAATCTGAGATAGGATCCATGTATGAGAACAAAGTATGGACTTTGATTGACTTGCCTAATGATTGGCATGCCATAGAGAATAAATGGATCTTCAAGAAGAAGACTGACGTTGACGGTAATGTTACTATCTACAAAGCTCGACTTGTTGAGAAAGGTTTTTGACAAGTTCAAGGAGTTGACTACGATGAGACCTTCTCACCCGTAGCGATGCTTAAGTCCGTCCGAATCATGTTAGCAATTGCCACATTTTATGATTATGAAATTTGGCAAATGGATGTCAAAACTACATTCCTTAATGGATACCTTAAAGAAGAGTTGTATATGATGCAACAAGAAGGTTTTGTCGATCCAAAAGGTGCTAACAAAGTGTGCAATCTCCAGCGATCCATTTATGGACTAGTGCAAGCCTCTTAGAGTTGGAATATACGCTTTGATAGTGTGATCAAAGCATATGGTTTTATACAGACTTTTGGAGAAGCCTGTATTTACAAGAAAGTGAGTGGGAGCTCCGTAGCATTTCCGATATTATATTTAGATGACATATTGTTGATCGGAAATGATACTGAATTTCTGAATAGCACAAAAGGATACTTGAATAAGATTTTTTCAATGAAAGACCTCGGTGAAGCTGCTTATATATTGGGCATCAAGATCTATAGAGATAGATCAAGACGCTTGATTGGACTTTCACAAAGCACATACCTTGATAAAGTTTTGAAGAAGTTTAAAATGGATCAGGCAAAGAAAGGGTTCTTGCCTGTATTACAAGGTGTGAAGTTGAGTCAGACTCAACGCCCGACCACTGCAGAAGATAGAGAGAAAATGAAAGGTGTTCCCTATGCTTCAACCATAGGATCTATCATGTATGCACTGTTGTGTACCAGACCTGATGTGTGCCTTGCTATAAGTTAAGCAGGGAGGTACTAAAGTAGTCCAGGAGTGGATCATTGGACAGCGGTCAAGAACATCCTGAAATACCTGAAAAGGACTAAGGATATGTTTCTCGTATATGGAGGTGACAAAGAGCTCGTCATAAACGGTTATGTCGATGCAAGCTTTGACACTGATCCGGATGACTCTAAGTCACAAACTGGATACGTGTTTTTATTAAATGGTGGAGCTGTCAGTTAGCGCAGTTCCAAGCAGAGCGTTGTGGCGGGATCTACGTGTGAAGCGGAATACATAGCTACTTCGAAAGTAGCAAATGAAGGAGTTTGGATGAAGGAGTTCATATCCGATCTACGTGTCATACCTAGTGCATCGGGTCCAATGAAAATCTTTTGTGACAATACTAGTGCAATTGCCTTGGCAAAGCAATCCAGATTTCACAAGAGAACCCAGCACATCAAGAGACGCTTCAATTCCATCCGCGACCAAGTCAAGGAGGGAGACATAGAGATATGCAAGATACATACAGATCTGAATGTTGCAGGCCCATTGACTAAGCCTCTCTCACGAGCAAAACATGATCAACACCAAGACTCCCTAGGCGTTAGAATCATTACAATGTAATCTAGATTATTGACTCTAGTGCAAGTGGGATACTGAAGGAAATATGCCCTAGAGGCAATAATAAAGTTGTTATTTATATTTCCTTATATCATGATAAATGTTTATTATTCATGCTAGAATTGTATTAACCGGAAACTTAGTAGATGTGTGAATACATAGACAAACAGAGTGTCACTAGTTTGCCTCTACTTGACTAGCTCATTGAATCAATGATGGTTATGTTTCCTAACCATAGACATGAGTTGTCATTTGATTAACGGGATCACATCATTAGATAATGTTGTGATTGACTTGACCCATCCGTTAGCTTAGCACGATGATCGTTTAGTTTGTTGCTATTGCTTTCTCCATAACCATACATGTTCCTATGACTATGAGATCATGCAACTCCTAAATACCGAAGGAAAACTTTGTGTGCTACCAAACGTCACAACGTAACTGGGTGATTATAAAGGTGCTCTACAGGTGTCTCCGATGGTGTTTGTTGAGTTGGCATGGATCAAGATTAGGATTTGTCACTCCGATTGTCAGAGAGGTATCTCTGGGCCCTCTCGGTAATGCACATCACTTAAGCCTTGCAAGCATTGCAACTATTGAGTTAGTTGCGGGATGATGTATTACAGAACGAGTAAAGAGACTTGCCGGTAACGAGATTGAACTAGGTATTGAGATACCGACGATCGAATCTCGGGCAAGTAACATACTGATGACAAAGGGAACAACGTATATCGTTATGCGGTTTGACCGATAAAGATCTTCGTAGAATATGTAGGAACCAATATGAGCATCCAGGTTATTGATCAGAGACATGTCTCGGTCATGTCTACATAGTTCTCGAACCCGTATGGTCAGCACGCTTAACGTTCGGTGACGATCGGTATTACGAGTTTTTGTGTTTTGATGTACTAAAGGTAGTTCGAAGTCCCAGATGTGATCACGGAGATGACGAGGAGTCTCGAAATGGTCAAGACATAAAGATCGATATATTTTAAGCCTATGTTTGGACATCAGAATGGTTCCGGGTGAAATCGGGAGTATACCGGAGTACCGGGAGGTTACCAGAACCCCCCGGGAGGTATATGGGCCTTAGTGGAAGAGAGGGGAAAGAAGAAAAGGATGGGGCGCCCCCCTCAAGCCCAATCCAAATTGGGAGGTGGGCCGGCCCCCCTTTCCTTCCTTCTTCCCTCTCCTTACTTCTCTCCTAAAACCAACAAAGGGAAGGGGCCTAGAGAGGCCGGCCCCCTCCCCCTCCTCCACTCCTTTATATATAGGGGAGGGGGCACGCCATAGACACACAAGTTGATCATTGATCTTTAGCCATGTGCGGTGCCCTCCTCCACCATAATCCACCTCGGTAATATCGTAGCGGTGCTTAGGCGAAGCCCTGTTCCGGTAGCAACATCATCACCGTCATCACGCCGTCGTGCTGACGAAGCTCTCCCTCGAAGCTCTACTGGATCATGAGTACGCGGGACGTCACCGAGCCGAACATGTGCAGATCGCGGAGGTGTCGTACCTTCGGTGTTAGATCGGTCGATCATGAAGACTTACGACTACATCAACCGCGTTGTGATAATGCTTCCGCTTACGGTCTACGAGGGTACGTAGATGATACTCTCCCCTCTCGTTGCTATGCATCACCATGATCTTGCGTGTGCATAGGATTTTTTTTAAATTACTATGTTCCCCAACAGTTGACTACGATGAGACCTTCTCACCCGTAGCGATGCTTAAGTCCGTCTGAATCATGTTAGCAATTACCACATTTTATGATTATGAAATTTGGCAAATGGATGTCAAAACTACGTTTCTTAATGGATATCTTAAAGAAGAGTTGTATATGATGCAACCAGAATGTTTTCTCGATCCAAAAGGTGCTAACAAAGTGTGCAAGCTCCAGCGATCCATTTATGGACTAGTGCAAGCCTCTTGGAGTTGGAATATACGCTTTGATAGTGTAATCAAAGCATATGGTTTTATACAGGCTTTTGGAGAAGCCTGTATTTACAAGAAAGTGAGTGGGAGCTCTGTATCATTTATGATATTGTATGTGGATGACATATTGTTGATCGGAAATGATACTGAATTTCTGAATAGCATAAAAGGATACTTGAATAAGAATTTTTCAATGAAAGACCTCGGTGAAGCTGCTTATATATTGGGCATCAAGATCTATAGAGATAGATCAAGACGCTTAATTGGACTTTCACAAAGCACATACCTTGATAAAGTTTTGAAAAAGTTCAAAATGGATCAAGCAAAGAAAGGTTTCTTGCATGTGCTACAAGGTGTGAAGTTGAGTCAGACTCAACGCCCGACCACTGCAGAAGATAGAGAGAAAATGGAAGTCATTCCCTATGCTTCAGCCATAGGTTCTATCATGTATGCAATGTTGTGTACCAGACCTGATGTGTGCCTTGCTATTAGTTTAGCAGGGAGGTACCAAAGTAATCCAGGATAGATCACTGGTTAAGAACATCCTGAAATACCTGAAAAGGACTAAGCATATGTTTCTCATTTATGGAGGTGACAAAGAGCTTGTCGTAAACATTACGTCGATGCAAGCTTTGACACTGATTCGGATGACTCTCTAAGTCACAAACTGGATACGTATTTTTATTGAATGCTGGAGCTGTCAGTTGGTTGATACGTCTCCAACGTATCTATAATTTTTTATTGTTACATGCTATATTATATTCTATTTTGGACATTATTGGGCTTCATTATACACTTTTATATTATTTTTGGTACTAACCTATTAACCGGAGGCCCAGCCCAGAATTGTTGTTTTTTGCCTATTTCAGAGTTTTGCAGAAAAAGAATATCAAACGGAGTCCAAACGGAATGAAACCTTCGGGAACGTGATTTTTGGAACGAACGTGATCCAGAGGACTTGGACCCTACGTCAAGAAAGCAACCAGGAAGGCACGAGGTAGGGGGCGCGCCTACCCCCCAGGAGCGCCCTCCACCCTCATGGGGCCCACGTTGCTCCACCGACGTACTTCTTCCTCCTATATATACCTACATACCCCCAAACTACCAGATATGGAGCCAAAACCCTAATTCCACCGCCACAACCTTCTGTACCCGTGAGATCCCATTTTGGGGCCTTTTCCGGAGCTCCGCCGGAGGGGGCATCGATCATGGAGGGCTTCTACATCAACACCATAGCCTCTCCGATGATGTGTGAGTAGTTTACCTCAGACCTTCGGGTCCATAGTTATTAACTAGATGGCTTATTCTCTCTTTTTGGATCTCAATACAATGTTCTCCCCCTCTCTTGTGGAGATCTATTTGATGTAATCTTCTTTTGCGGTGTGTTTGTTGAGACCGACGAATTGTGGGTTTATGATCAAGTTTATCTATGGACAATATTTGAATCTTTGAATTCTTTTATGTATGATTGGTTATCTTTGCAAGTCTCTTCGAATTATCAGTTTGGTTTGGCCTACTAGATTGATCTTTCTTGCAATGGGAGAAGTGCTTAGCTTTGGGTTCAATCTTGCGGTGTCCTTTCCCAGTGACAATTGGGGCAGCAAGGCACATATTATATTGTTGCCATTGAGGATAACAAGATGGGGTTTATATCATATTGCATGAGTTTATCCCTCTACATCATGTCATCTTGCTTAAAGCGTTACTCTGTTCTTTTGAACTTAATACACTAGATGCATGCTGGATAGCGGTCGATGTGTGGAGTAATAGTAGTAGATGCACGCAGGAGTCAGTCTACTTGTCTCGGACATGATGCCTATATACATGATCATACCTAGATATTCTCATAACTATGCTCAATTCTGTCAATTGCTCAACAGTAATTTGTTTACCCACCGTAATACTTATGCTCTCGAGAGAAGCCACTAGTGAAACCTATGGCCCCCTGGTCTATTTTCTATCATATTAATCTTCCATCAACAAGCTATTTCTTGCACCGTTTTTATTTTTCTTTATTTACTTTGCATCTTTATCATAAAAATACCAAAAATATTATCTTATCATATCTATCATATCGCACTTTCGTAAGTGACCGTGAAGGGATTGACAACCCCTTTATTGCGTTGGTTGCGAGGATTTTATTTGTTTGTGTAGGTGCGAGGGACTCGTGTGTGGCCTCCTACTGGATTGATACCTTGGTTCTCAAAAACTGAGGGAAATACTTACGATACTTTGCTGCATCACCCTCCCCTCTTCAAGGGAAAACCAACGCAGTGCTCAAGAGGTAGCAAGAAGGATTTCTGGCGCCGTTACCGGGGAGTCTACGCAAAAGTCAACATACCAAGTACCCATCACAAACCTTATCTCCCGCATTACATTATTTGCCATTAGCCTCTCGTTTTCCTCTCCCCCACTTCACCCTTGTCGTTTTATTTGTCCTCTCTCTCCGTCCTCCTTCTCTTTCCCTATTGGCCTCTTTTTGCCTGTTTCTTGTTTGCTTGTGTGTTGGATTGCTTGCCTGTCACGATGGCTCAAGATAATACCAAATTGTGTGACTTTACTAATACCAACAACAATGATTTTATTAGCACTCCGACTGCTCCTCTTACCGATGCTGAATCTTGTGAAATTAATGCTGCTTTGTTGAATCTTGTCATGAAAGATCCATTTTTCGGCCTTCCTAGTGAAGATGTCGCTACCCATCTAAACAACTTTGTTGATTTGTGTGATATGCAAAAGAAGAAAGACGTGGACAATGATATTGTTAAATTGAAGCTATTCCCGTTTTCGCTTAGAGATCGTGCTAAAGCTTGGTTTTTGTCTTTGCCTAAAAATAGTATTGATTCATGGAATAAGTGCAAAGATCCTTTTATCTCTAAGTATTTTACTCCCGCTAAGATCATCTCTCTTAGAAACGATATTATGAATGTTAAGCAACTTGATCATGAACATGTTGCACAAGCTTGGGAGAGGATGAAATTAATGATACGTAATTGCCCTACACATGGTTTGAATTTGTGGGTGATTATACAAAATTTTTATGCCGGATTGAATTTTGCTTCTAGAAATCTTTTAGATTCGGCCGCGGGAGGCACTTTTATGGAAATCACTTTAGGAGAAGCTACTAAACTCCTAGATAATATTATGGTTAATTATTCTCAATGGCACACTGAAAGATCTACTAATAAGAAAGTACATGCGATAGAAGAAATTAATGTTTTGAGTGGAAAGATGGATGAACTTATGAAATTATTTGCTAATAAAAGTGTTCCTTCTGATCCTAATGATATGCCTTTGTCTACTTTGATTGAGAATAATAATGAATCTATGGATGTGAATTTTGTTGGTAGGAATAATTTTGATAACAACGCGTATAGAGGTAATTTTAATCCTAGGCCGTATCCTAGTAATACCGCTAATAATTATGGTAATTCCTACAACAATTCTTATGGAAATTTTAATAAGATACCCTCTGAATTTGAGACTAGTGTTAAGGAGTTTATGAATTCGCAAAATAATTTCAATGCTTTGCTTGAAGAAAAATTGCTTAAAGTTGATGAATTGGCTAGGAACGTTGATAGAATTTCTCTTGATGTTGATTCTTTGAAACTTAGACCTATTCCACCTAAGCATGATATCAATGAGTCTCTCAAAGCCATGAGAATTTCCATTGATGAGTGCAAAGAAATAATCTCTAGGATGCGTGCTAAGGAAGATTGTTTTGTGAAAGCATGTTCTTCTAGTTTCCATGAAAATAAAGATAAAGATCTAAAAGTTTTTGATGTGTCCCCTATTAAATCTTTGTTTTGCAATATCAATCTTTATAATGATGGGACTGAATATGATCCACCTTTACCTAGAAGGCGTTCCAAAAATTCGGAGTCTTTAGATCTTGATGCTAAAACTATTAAAAGTGGGATTGAAGAGGTCAAAACTTTAAATATCAATGAACCCACTATTTTGGATTTCAAGGACTTTAATTATGATAATTTCTATTTGATAGATTTTATTTCCTTGTTACAATCCGTGCTAAATTCTCCACATGCCTATAGTCAAAAATAAAGCTTTTACTAAACATATCGTTGATGCTTTGATGCAATCTTATGAAGAAAAACTTGAGTTGGAAGTTTCTATCCCTAGAAAACTTTATGACGAGTGGGAACCTACTATTAAAATTAAAATTAAAGATAACTAATGTTATGCTTTGTGTGATTTGGGTGCTAGTGTTTCCACGATTCCAAAGACTTTGTGTGATTTGCTAGGTTTCCGTGATTTTGATGATTGCTCTTTAAACTTGCACCTTGTGGATTCCACTATTAAGAAACCTATGGGAAGAATTAATGATATTCTTATTTTTGCAAATGGGAATTATGTGCCCATAGATTTTATTGTTCTTGACATAGATTGCAATCCTTCATGTCCTATTATTCTTGGTAGACCTTTCCTTCGAACGATTGGTGCAATTATCGATATGAAGGAAGGAAATATTAGATTCCAATTTCCGTGAAGGAAAGGTATGGAACACTTCCCTAGAAAGAAAATTAAATTACCATATGAATCTATTATGAGAGCCACTTATGGATTGCCTACCAAAGATGGCAATACCTAGATCTATCTTCGCTTTTATGCCTAGCTAGGGGCGTTAAACGATAGCGCTTGTTGGGAGGCAACCCAATTTTATTTTTATTCCTTGAATTTTCCTCCTGTTTAGTAATAAATAATTTATCTAGCCTCTGTTTTGGTTTTGTTTTTGTGTTTAATTAGTGTTTGTGCCAAGTAGAACCGTTGGGAAGACTTGGGGAAAGTCTTTTTGATCTTGCTGTAAAAACAGAAACTTTAGCACTCACGAGAATTGCTGCCATTTTTATTTGGAAAGTGATATTTAGTTAATTATTTTTTCATATGATTAATAGATAAATTCCTCACGTACAGCAATTCATTTTAGAATTTTTGGGGTTGCATAAGTTTGCGTTAGCTACAGATTACTACAGATTGTTCTGTTTTTGACAGATTCTGTTTTTCGCGTGTTGTTTGCTTATTTTGATGAATCTATGGCTAGTAAAATAGTTTATAAACCATAGAGAAGTTGGAATACAGTAGGTTTAACACCAATATAAATAAATAATGAGTTCATTACAGACCTTGAAGTGGTGTTTTGTTTTCTTTCGCTAACGGAGCTCACGAGATTTTCTATTTTGAGTTTTGTGTTGTGAAGTTTTCAAGTTTTGGATAAAAGATTTGATGGATTATGGAACAAGGATTGGCAAGAGCCTAAGCTTGTGGATGCCCATGGCACCCCAATATAATCTAAGGACACCTAAAAGTCAAAGCTTGGGGATGCCCCGGAAGGCATCCCCTCTTTCGTCTACTTCCATCGGTAACTATACTTGGAGCTATATTTTTATTCACCACATGATATGTGTTTTTCTTGGAGCGTCTTGTATTATTTGAGTCTTTATTTGTTAGTTTTCCACAATCATCTTTTCTGCACACACCTTTTGAGAGAAACACACATGATTTGAAAAATATTAGGATACTCTATGTGCTTCATTTATATCTTTTGGGTTATATAGTTTTTGCTCTAGTACTTCACTTATATCTTTTAGAGCACGGTGGTGGATTTGTTTTATAGAAAATATTATTCTCTCATGCTTCACTTATATTATTTTGAGAGTCTTAAACAGCATGGTAATTTACTTAAACTGGGAAATTAATCCTAATATGCTAGGCATTCAAGATTAGTAAAAAAAATTCTTAAGAGTGTGCTGAATACGAAGAGAAGTTTGATACTTGACAATTGTTTTGAGATATGGAGATGGTGATATTAGAGTCATGCTAGTTGAGTAGTTGTGAATTTTATAAATACTTGTGTTGAAGTTTTTTATTCCCGTAGCATGCACGTATGGTGAACCGTTATGTGACGAAGTCGAAGCATGATTTATTTATAGATTGTCTTCCTTATGAGTGGCGATCGGGGACGAGCGATATCTTTTCCTACCAATCTATCGCCCTAGGAGCATGCGCGTAATACTTTGTTTCAATAACTAATAGATTTTTGCAATAAGTATGTGAGTTCTTTATGACTAATGTTGAGTCCATGGATTATACGCACTCTCACTGACGGTGTCCTGGACTAGGGGGTACTCACCACGTCGTCTCCCGATCTATTAGATTGGGCCGAGGACCCCCGTGGCCGTATACTCATGGCCCAGTTTGGACGGCTGCCGCATACAAGGAAGATTCCACAAGACTTGGCGATCAAGACAAGGACTTCTCCCCACCGGCGTATTCGGCTAGGACTCTTGTTATCCTAGGCCTCCGGTGCATTATATAAACCGAGGCCAGGCTAGTCGATAGATATACAATATATACAACAATCATACCGTAGGCTAGCTTCTAGGGTTTAGCCTCCTTGATCTCCTGGTAGATCTACTCTTGTACTACCCATATCATCAATATTAATCAAGCAGGACGTAGGGTTTTACCTCCATTAAGAGGGCCCGAACCTAGGTAAAACATCGTGTTCCCTGCCTCCTATTACCATCCGGCCTAGACGCACAGTTTGGGATCCCCTACCCGAGATCCGCCGGTTTTGACACCGACATTGGTGCTTTAATTGAGAGTTCCACTGTGCCGTCATCGCAGAGGTTGATGGCTCGACTTATCGTCAAGGAAAATATTACCTCCGGAGGAGCTCGACAAAAGGATCGATGGCTCGCCTGCAGATCAACTGCGACTTCGGCGTCTTCGTCACCAGTTCGACTGGTCACCTTGGTTCGACCAAGAATTGCGCCCCGTGTTCAGATCACCATGTTCGGACGAGGGCCTTCATCAAACATCAACTCCGATCTCTATCAAGATCACGGAGGAATTATCTATGGAGCTCGGGGGCTCAACGTCAACATTGCCCTCAAGCGAACGTGCTGTTTTTTTGGTCAGCAAACTCGTATCTGCCTCCACCACCTCCTCAAGTATCTCTTTGACGATCGCTTTGGTGGAATTATGCGGAATTGGGTCTATAACAACCCTGGAAAATTTCGTCGAGTTCCGATGGAGGAATCTCTAGCAATCCACGATATACCGGAGCCCTGTCAAATCTGGATGGGAATTTGGACGAGTTTAGGGCGTGGCATCCAGCTTCTAGCTCGGACATCCTTTGGAAGATCCAACCGTTGATTGGCTGCGGAATTCCTATATCTACCACCTCTCAAAATTTCAGCTCGATCCGACCGTCCAAACTCCGGGAACCTTTCGATTAGTGCATCACTTTTTGGATCTATTTTCTGCACGAAAACGAATCCGACCCGAGTTCATCTTTTTTATGAACGGGATTTCGGACATCCCTTTTGAAGGAAGTTTTGTATGGGGTATTGTGTTTTGTTCCCGAACATACCCCACTAACTTTAAGATCTTTTGAACATGATCTTCAACATCATGCTGGTGTCAAACCAGTCCGGCAATATTACTCCACGGCTGCCGACCTGCGCTAGACACGTCGTCACTTTAGCCGAGCTCAACTGCTTGGGATCATCATCTCGGCAAGCCGAACAAGAGTCCGGCATCACGAAGGATAAATCATCATCAACATTGCCGCCCCACGGATTACACGGAGCGGGCATACCGGCATCGCCGCACGGTCGCTTCATCAAGCCGGCATCGACCACGTCACGACCTGCATCGACAGGGCCGCACTATTGCTTCTTCAAGCTGGTGTCCATCACGCCGACCTACTTCGACATCTCGGATGGACCGGGGGCTTCGCCATCTCTTCATCAACCTACTCCGGACGCTTCGGCGTCACTAGCCGACCAGCTCCGTCACGTTAGCTGGGCCGAGGGCTTTGCCTCGGCGAGTCAACCTTTACCATCATTGCCATGCCGTCGTTTTATCGCCCATCAGGCAATGTGTGTGCGGAGCGAGTCCCAATTTTGGGAATCATCTTCCTTCGGATTGCTACAACAAATAAATCAGGTGCTATTAATCCCAGTATTTTTTGCTTGTTTGGGTTCATTTTTCCCAAGGAATTATTACTCTGGTTTGTCCATGATATGTACACAGGTCTATCAAATGGTGACCGCATTAACGAGGTCGCGTGGTGGTTCAATCAGTTTCCGTATATAGTCCGGCGAACGCCGCATCCGGAGCTCGGACTGACCTGTGAATTCAGGCTTTGCCACGCCTTTACTACATCACGCCGACGCCCTGCATCGACATTGACTTCGGCGCCAGGCCATATTTCTTCTATTCCCCACTTTGCATAAATTATTTATTATGCAACATTTTTTTAATTATCATTATTACTATTATCTCCAGTTTGCACTATTTTTTGTGCACAGGAAAATGATCAGGGGACTTCGGCGTCACTCTGCAGGTCTACATTGACTGTGCTATGTCACCACTTCGGCGTGTCGAGCTCTCCGCTCCGCCACCTTGGGACCGGCTTGGGGTATGGAACCTTGCCCCGCATCAAGCTCGGACCGCGTCATCAATACCGAACACATTAACCAGCTAAGTCGCTTTCATGCTCAAAGCTTTAATTTCTAACTTGTGTTCGGTTCGACCAAGAATTATACTTTTTTGGAAAAAAATTGCTTGTAAAAAATTTCCTTATCCAAACTTTGTTTGTGACGCATAAATTCAAATACCCCGTTTACTTGGGGGCTTCCTTTATGAAGCTTTTCCTCTTGCATATGATTATACTTGTACGGCTTCGTTCCTTGTTCGTGTATTACGCCACAATATGCACCATATTGACTTAAGCGATTTGCAAGCTGGGTTGCCTCGCTCCTGTGTTTACCCCTACGTTCCCGATTGTTCGGCTAGGGAGTAAAGGGAGCACCTCTGCAATTGTCACGATCGGGTCACCCGAGCCGTACCTCAGACTGGGTGAAGCCGAAAGCTAGCGCTCTTATTGTTTTCAATGATGGTCGTCACACAACGGAACTCATGAGTACAAAAAATCTATTGCACAAGTCTCATAATAACAATGAGCGCCGAAGAAAGGTATCAGTGAGGGTACTATTTTCTTCGAAGATGCTTCTTACACTTTGCAGTAATATAGCATAAGTTCCCTGAGCGCACTTTGTCTGTTACAGCCTTATGGCCCGATTGCCTGGTTATTGGAAACACCGTCGATATCCTCGATAGATGGAGTACATAACACTTTTTGGTCCTTAATCGAAGAGGGAGAAGTCGACGGTCGGTTAAGACGCGTTTAAAGTTTGGTTGAACATAGATATGATATAAGTACTTCGGTACATGCAATCATTCTTCTACCCAAGTCACTTGGGGGCTCTTAAGTTTATTTGAGCCGTTTTATAATAAGTGTTCTTCTTCTCAGTCGTTGCAAAGTTCTATTATTATTATTATTATTATTTATCACTCCTTTTTTCGACGCGAGTGTGCGGTCACTAGCCGGGGAGCCTAATTTCTCTCTCAAAGCCGCTAGAGTTTAGTTTGCTAAACTGGCCTAATGAGAAGTACTCCGCCCTCGGGATAGGAGGTTGAAGCCGTAGGCTGACCCGCTCGAAGTCTTGAGATAGGATGTGTCATGTTAAAGGACGACAGAAGCACTTCTTTTTTCTAAGATCAATTTTGGGATTGGCACCGAACACTTGATCTTGTTCGGACGTCATGTTTTTACTGACGTTTCTTGGTTTTCCAAGCTTTTTGGCACTTTTAAACTATTTTTGCTTTTCCAACATTAGTCTCGCAGTGCAACGCCGGACACCTTTAGGGATTCGGCAAAAACATTCTCAGATATTGCTATATATGCATCGGTTTCGAATTGTGTCTTCGGTCAATAGTTGGGTTGCCCGGCTCCTGCACTTGCTTCCTACGTTCCGTTTTGTTCGGCTAGGCGTGCAAAGGGAGAACCACTGCGATTGTGCTTCCAGCTCACATGGTTAAGAACCTTAGTGGAGAAAGCCGAAAACTGACTGTCACAATAAGCGTAAACTGGTCAGCGATCCGATGACTATGACGGGCCATTCATAACATTGGCCGAAGTGTTTACGGCTTGACCTCGACTGTCGCCGAACACTATCGGGGGCTATTAACTGGCCTCCCAAACTAAATCCTCGATATTTTGCTCTTACATTCGAGCTGAGGTTTCATGATCATGCTTAGCATGACAACCCAAATAAAGGAACCGATAGCGGGACTATTTTCTTTGGAATACATTTCTTCTGTTAAACAGTAATATAACATATCTCTCTGCGTACCTTTGTTTATAAAACCGTGTGGCCAGATTGCCTTGTTTGTCGTAAATCTTTGCCCTCATAAAGGCTTTATAAAGTAGGACAAACACTCCTCGGCTACTGGCCAAGGAGGTGGAAGCCGATGGTCGGTCAACAAAGTTTTGTACAATGCGGATCCGAGCATTAATGACGTAAAGTACTTGGATACATAGAGTCATTACACATAATTTGTGATTTTACTATGGATATTGATCCTTAATTCGGCCACCTGTGCCCGCATTAAGGCTCGGGGGCTACTGGGCTTCGGGCTTATTATTTACAAATATTAAAGGGGCACATCGATCCCCTGATCTGGTGTTGCCACCCGACCAGTGTCTCGGGGGCTACTGCATTGCTTGTCCAATGCAGAAAATTTTATGTGCAATATAGTTTTCGAGGAGATTTTGATCCTCAGGTTGGTCGGCCGCACCCAACCTGAGTCTTGAGGACTGAGCACGCCGCTTTTGTGTCCCGAAGTATTCTACCGAGCTAGGACTTGATCCTCAAGCCGATTTTGCAAATCAACCTGAGTCTCAGCGGCTACTGGGATCAACGGTCTTATGTCATCCTTCATGTGCATCTTGGGTTTTAGACCGATACACACCTTGAGGGCTACTGGCTATATATCTCAGCAGAGAATAAATTGCACCAATAAAAAATATTGACAAAAAATCGGCCCATAGTCGGGGTGGTGCACCACCTCGGAAGCAGTCTGGCATAAAGCTCGGGCGCTAGTGGCTGGCTCCATAGAGGGCATTTCCGGCATTAAGCTCGGCTAAACTCCTTCAACTTTTTTGAACCAAGGTGATATGACACCTCGGATATAGTTCGGCATTGGAGCCTGGACACAGTCCGGCGTTGGAGCTCGGATATATTTCGGCGTTGGAGCTCGGATATACAGTCCGGCGTTGGAGCTCGGATACATAGTCTGGCGTTGGAGCTCTGGGAAGCGGTCCAGCGTTGGTGCTCGGCTGCAAAAGATGCCTCGAATGCAGTCCGGCGTTGGAGCTCGGACGCAAGAGGACCCTGCCTCCCGGGAACAACTTCAAACCCGAGGTGTGGCATAAAAATAAACAAGGCATTGATAAAGGCCGGAAACTTAAAGGGGCTCCTCGGATACCCGATGTGTAAACTCGTCAAATGCATTTCGGCGATCCTCAAGATCGAAGATAAAGAAGATTTGTTGATCCAGTTTTCAAGACCGGCAACCGAAGATGAAGAATAGTTCGAAAGAATCGAGGAGCGCACCTAACTTGAAGACCGGTTCAGGGGGCTACTGACGGTGTCCTGGACTAGGGGGTACTCACTACGTCGTCTCCCGATCTATTAGATTGGGCCGAGGACCCCCGTGGCCGTATACTCATGGGCCAGTTCGGACGGCTGCCGCATACAAGGAAGATTCCACAAGACTTGGCGATCAAGACAAGGACTTCTCCCCACCGGCGTATTCGGCTAGGACTCTTGTTATCCTAGGCCTCCGGTGCATTATATAAACCGAGGCCAGGCTAGTCGATAGATATACAATATATACAACAATCATACCGTAGGCTAGATTCTAGGGTTTAGCCTCCTTGATCTCGTGGTAGATCTACTCTTGTACTACCCATATCATCAATATTAACCTGGGTAAAACATCGTGTTCCCTGCCTCCTGTTACCATCCGGCCTAGACGCACAGTTCGGGACCCCCTACCCGAGATCCGCCGGTTTTGACACCGACACTCACCCTTCCACCATTGCTAGCCTCTCTAATACCGCGCACCTTTCGCCGGTATCATACATCTGAAGGAAATATGCCCTAGAGGCAATAATAAAGTTATTATTTATTTCCTTATATCATGATAAATGTTTATTATTCATGCTAGAATTGTATTAACCGGAAACATGATACATGTGGGAATACATAGATAAACAGAATGTCACTAGTATGCCTCTACTTGACTAGCTCGTTGATCAAAGATGGTTATGTTTCCTGACCATAGACAAAGAGTTGTCATTTGATTAACGGGGTCACATTATTAGGAGAATGATGTGATTGACTTGACCCATTTCGTTAGCTTAGCACTTGATCGTTTAGTTTGTAGCTATTGCTTTCTTCATGACTTATACATGTTCCTATGACTATGAGATTATGCAACTCCCGTTTACCGGAGGAACACTTTGTGTGCTACCAAACGTCACAATGTAACTGGGTGATAATAAAGGTGCTCTCTAGGTGTCTCCGAAGGTACTTGTTGGGTTGGCGTATTTCGAGATTAGGATTTGTCACTCCGATTGTCGGAGAGGTATCTCTGGGCCCACTTGGTAATACACATCACTTAACCCTTGCAAGCATTGCAACTAATGAGTTGGTTGCAGGATGATGTGTTACGGAACGAGTAAAGAGACTTGTCGGTAACGAGATTGAACTAGTTATTGAGATACCGACGATCGAATCTCGGGCAAGTAACATACCGATGACAAAGGGAACAGCGTATGTTGTTATGCGGTCCGACCAACAAAGATCTTCATAGAATATGTAGGAGCCAATATGGGCATCTAGGTTCCGTTATTGGTTATTGACCAGAGAGGTGTCTCGGTCATGTCTAGATAGTTCTCGAACCCGTAGCGTCCGCACGCTTAACGTTCGTTGACGATATAGTACTATATGAGTTATGTATGTTAGTGACCGAATGTTGTTCGGAGTCCGGGATGAGATCACGGACATGGCGAGGAACTCCGAAATGGTCTGGAGATAAATTTTGATATATGGGATAATAGTGTTTGGTCACCGGAAGGGGTTCCGGATGTTTCCCGAAATGTTTGGGTACGAGAACACTTTATTTGGGCCAAAGGGGAAAGCCCACAAGGTTTTTGGAAAGCGCAAAAGGAAGTTTTGCGGAGTCCAGGGGCCAGACGCCAGGGTCCCTGGCGTCTAGGTCCAGACACCGGGAACCCTGGCGTCTGGCCCTGAAGTCCGAGAAGGACTCTTGCCTTTTGGGTGAAACTGACTTTGTGGAGCTTTTACTCCAAGTTTCGACCGCAAGGCTCAACATATAAATAGAGGGGTAGGGCTAGCACCCAAGACACATTAAGAAATACCAAGCCGTGTGCCGGCAACCCCGTCCCCTCTAGTTTATCCTCCGTCATAGTTTTCGTAGTGCTTAGGAGAAGCCCTGCGGAGATTGTTCTTCACCAACACCGTCACCACGCCGTCGTGCTGCCGGAACTCATCTACTACTTCGCCCCTATTGCTGGATCGAGAAGGCAAGGACGTCACCGGGCTGAACATGTGCAGAACTCGGAGGTGCCGTGCTTTCGGTACTTGGATCGGTCGGATCGTGAAGACGTACGACTACATCAACCGCGTTGATATAACGCTTCCACGAACGGTCTACGAGTGTACGTAGATAGCACTCTCCCCTCATGTTGCTATGCATCACCATGATCCTATGTGTGCGTAGGAATTTTTTGAAATTACTACGTTCCCCAACAGTGGTATCAGAGCCTGGTTTTATGCATAGATGTTATATGCACGAGTAGAACACAAGTGAGTTGTGGGTGATACAAGTCATACTGCTTACCCGCATGTCATACTTTGGTTCGGCGGTATTGTTGGATGAAGCGGCCCGGACCGACATTTTGCGTACGCTTACGTGAGACTGGCTCTACGGACGTGCTTTGCACATAGGTGGCTAGCGGGTGATAGTTTCTCCAACTTTAGTTGAACTTTAGCGGGTGATATTTTATTGTATCAGATGATCATGTTTTGTAACCGAGTTATCGGCAACTGGCAGGAGCCATATGGTTGTCCTTTATTGTATGCAATGCAAATGCCCTGTAAGGCTTTACTGTATCACTAAGCGGTAGCGATAGTCGTAGAAGCATAAGTTGGCGAGACGACAACGATGCTACGATAGAGATCAAGGTGTCGCGCCGGTGATGATGGTGATCATGACGGTGCTTCGGAGATGGAGATCACAAGCATAAGAAGATGATGGCCATATCATATCACTTATATTGGTTGCATGTGATGTTTATCTTTTATGCATCTTATCTTGCTTTGATTGACGGTAGCATTATAAGATGATCTCTCACTAAATTATCAAGATATAAGTGTTCTCCCTGAGTATGCACCGTTGCGAAAGTTCTTCGTGCTGAGACACCACATGATGATCGGGTGTGATAGGCTCTACGTTCAAATACAACGGGTGCAAAATAGTTGCACACATGGAATACTCAAGTTAAACTTGATGAGCCTAGCATATAGCAGATATGGCCTCGGAACACGGAGACCGAAAGGTCGAGCGTGAATCATATAGTAGATATGATCAACATAGTGATGTTCACCATTGAAACTACTCCATCTCACGTGATGATCGGACATGGTTTAGTTGATATGGATCACTTAGAAGATTAGAGGGATGTCTATCTAAGTGGGAGTTCTTAAGTAATTTGATTAATTGAACTTTAATTTATCATGAACTTAGTACCTGATAGTTTCTTGCTTGTCTATGTTGATTGTAGATAGATGGCTCGTGCTGTTGTTCCGTTAAATTTTAATGCGTTCCTTGAGAAAGCAAAGTTGAAAGATGATGGTAGCAATTACACGGACTGGGTCCATAACTTGAGGATTATCCTCATTGCTGCATAGAAGAATTACGTCCTGGAAGCACCGCTAGGTGTACCACCTGCGCCAGCAAATGCAGACATTGTGAATGCATGACAGTCACGTGTTGATGACTACTCGATAGTTCAGTGTGCCATGCTTTACGGCTTAGAACCGGGACTTCAACGATGTTTTGAACGTCATGGAGCATATGAGATGTTCTAGGAGTTGAAGTTAATATTTCAAGCAAATGCCCAGATTGAGAGATATGAAGTCTCCAATAAGTTCTACAGCTGCAAGATGGAGGAGAATAGTTCTGTCAGTGAGCATATACTCAGAATGTCTGGGTACTGCAATCACTTGATTCATCTGGGAGTTAATCTTTCGGATGATAGTGTCATTGACAGAATTTTTCAATCACTGCCACCAAGCTACAAGAGATTCGTGATGAACTATAACATGCAAGGTATGGATAAGACGATTCCCGAGCTCTTCGCAATGCTAAAGGCTGCAGAGGTAGAAATCAAGAAGGAGCATCAAGTGTTGATGGTCAATAAGACCACCAGTTTCAAGAAAAAAGGCAAAGGGAAGAAGAACGGAAACTTCAAGAAGAACGGCAAACAAGTTGCTGCTCAAGAGAAGAAACCCAAGTCTGGACCTAAGCCTGAGAGTGAGTGGTTCTACTGCAAGCAGACTGGTCACTGGAAGCGGAACTGCCCCAAGTATTTGGCGGATAAGAAGGACGGTAAGGTGAACAAATGTATATGCGATATACATGTTATTGATGTGTACCTTACTAATGTTCACAGTAGCATCTGGGTATTTGATACTGGTTCTGTTGCTAATATTTGCAACTCGAAACAGGGGCTACGGATTAAGCGAAGACTGGCTAAGGACGAGGTGACGATGCGCGTGGGAAATGGTTCCAAAGTCGATGTAATCGCAGTCCGCACGCTACCTCTACATCTACCTTCGGGATTAGTTTTAGACCTGAATAATTTTTATTTGGTGCCAGCGTTGAGCATGAACATTATATCTGGATCTTGTTTGATGCGAGATGGTTATTCATTTAAATCAGAGAATAATGGTTGTTCTATTTATATGAGTAATCTCTTGTATGGTCATGCACCCTTGAAGAGTGGTCTATTCTTATTGAATCTCGATAGTAGTGATACACATATTCATAATATTGAAGCCAAAAGATGCAGAGTTGATAATGATAGTGCAACTTATTTATGGCACTGTCGTTTAGGTCATATCGGTATAAAGCGCATGAAGAAACTCCATACTGATGGACTTTTGGAACCACTTGATTATGAATCACTTGGTACTTGCGAACCGTGCCTCATGGGCAAGATGACTAAAACGCCATTCTCCAGAACTATGGAGCGAGCAACAGATTTTTTGGAAATCATACATACAGATGTGTGTGGTCCGATGAATATTGAGGCTCACGGCGGGTATCGTTATTTTCTCACCTTCACAGATGATTTAAGCAGATATGGGTATATCTACTTAATGAAACATAAGTCTGAAACATTTGAAAAGTTCAAAGAATTTCATAGTGAAGTTGAAAATAATCGTAACAAGAAAATAAAGTTTCTACGATCAGATCGTGGAGGAGAATATTTGAGTTATGAGTTTGGTCTTCATTTGAAACAATGCGGAATAGTTTCGCAACTCACGCCACCCGAAACACCACAACGTAATGGTGTGTTCGAACATCGTAATCATACTTTACTAGATATGGTGCGATCTATGATGTCTCTTATTGATTTACCGCTATCATTTTGGGGTTATGCTCTAGATAGAGCTGCATTCATGTTAAATAGGGCACCATCAAAATCCGTTGAGACGACGCCTTATGAACTATTGTTTGGCAAGAAACCAAAGTTGTCATTTCTTAAAGTTTGGGGTTGTGATGCTTATGTGAAAAAGCTTTAACCTGATAAGCTCGAACCCAAATCGGAGAAATGTGTCTTCATAGGATACCCAAAAGAGACTGTTGGGTACACCTTCTATCACATATCCGAAGGCAAGACTTTTGTTGCTAAATTTGGAATCTTTCTAGAGAAGGAGTTTCTCTCGAAAGAAGTGAGTGGGAGGAAAGTAGAACTTGATGAGGTAACTATCACTACAAAAAAAAGACACATCCGTGACATTTTGGGCTGAACGAAAAAATTTCTGTCATACATATGACACTTCTATGATGATAATTGTGACAAAACCCGGTATCATCATAGATGTGGTGGGCTCCTACTTCTATGACGAAAAATCATGACAGAAAATGGGCTTTTCGTCCTGGGCGGGCCGAAGACGCAGCTGCATGACATTCTTTGGGCTGTCCATGACGGAAAAAACCGTGGTAGAAGCGAGTGGGAGGAAAATTTCGGGGAGTTCCCGGTTACGGTGGGAGGTCGGGGGCCGAGCGATGCGCGTTTCTCTCATACACGTACGCGCGTGTGTGTGAGGCGTTGGCTCTAACTGAACCCGAGCGAGGCGTTGGGCTCTAACTGAACCCGAGCGATTGCACTGCAGGCTACGCGTTACTGAACCCGAGCGATCGATCGATGGCTGTTAACTGAACCGGATCGAGCTATTCCTTCGCTACTGCTGCTAACTGAAGCCGATCGATGGGATGAACAGTGAGCGTTGCGGGGGGGGGGGGGGGGGGGGGGGGTTGGATGAACAGTGAGCGGTGGCGTTGCCTCTGGATGAACAGGACCCCTTGGTGTGGTGGAGGGCTGGATGAACAGTAGACGGTGGAGGGGTGGATGAACAGGACCCCGTGGTGTGGAGGGCTGGATGAACAGTAGACAGTGGAGGGGTGGTTGAACAGGACCCCGTGGTGTGGAGGGCTGGATAGTAGACGGTGGAGGGGAGGTTGAACAGTAGCTAGTGGAGTAGCGCGCGGTGGAGGCTGGATGAACAGGAGCCCGTGGAGGCTGGATGAATAGGAGCCCGTGGAGGCTGGAGGAGGTCGACGGTGGAGATGAACAGTATCCCGTGGAGTCCTATTTTGCGGTACGCCACACCCCTCCCGATGAACAAGACCCCCGTTTCGACCGTAGCGCTCCAACACAGGTCCGTTTCATCCGTTTTGCGGTACGCCACACCCCTCCCGATCTAGAGGACCCCCGTTTCGACCGTAGGAGGTCCGTTTCCTCCGTTTTGTGGTACGCCAGACCCCTCCCGATCAACAGGATCCCGTTTCGAACGTGGCCGGTCGAACACAAGGCCGTTTCCTCTGTTTTGCGGTACGCTAGGCCTCATTTCCATCGCCTGTTCCGTCCAAGCCCTCCCGATGAACACGACCACGCATTCCGTTCCGACCCAGCCGGTTGGCTCCCACGCGTTCCGTTGCCTCCCGATGAACACAATGCATTCCGTTGCCTCCCAATGAACACGACGCATTTCGTTGCCTCCCCATGAACACGACGCATTCCGCTGCCTCCCCATGAACATGACGACGACGCTGTTTCTCCGTTCCGACCTAGCCATGTACACGAGCCCTCACCGTATGTATGCGCGAGTAGGCGTTCGAGACCCCGCTCGTATGTACACATACGTGGCCGCATTTTCTTTCTTGCACCCTGGCCGCTGTACATACGTGTACATGCTACGTGCGCGCCTCTACTACGACACGTGCACGCCTCTACATCGAGCAGTATGTACGTACACGTTCGCGACCAGAATGACAACGCTACGTATGCTTCGACCAGGTGGGTCCCGACTGTCAGGCACTTCCTTGCCTGCGAAGATATAGCTGGTGGGTCCCAGCAGTCAGGGCGCGAATCGTTTTTTTTTTGCCCGGATGCACTTTCTTGCGTGCAAAGATGTAGCTGGTGGGTCCCAGCAATCGGGGGCCTAGTGTGTCCCAGCAGTCAGGGGGGCGAATCGTTTTTTTTCGGACGCACTTCCTTGTGTGCGAAGATGTAGCTCATGGGTCCCAGCAGTCAGGGGGCGAATCATTTTTTAGCGAAATGCGGTGGCCCGTCCGGTGGGTCCCCGTTGTCAGGTGGAGGAATAATTATTTTGCGCGTAATAAGGAGGCACTTCATTGCGGCTGCCATGGACCCAGCTGTCAGCCTCTCCACGTATAGTACTCTTCCGATGGAAGTCGTTCGTTGACCATGTTGACCACGCCGCGCCGAGAGCACCAGGGTGGTGGTCTGGACGACGGTGAGGCCTAGGAAGGGGACGACGCAGAGAAGGGGAAGACGCAGCAGTGGAAGCCCACGCGGAGAGGAATACGAGGGTTCACTGGTTCGGCTGCGGTGTGAGGCTGCCGTCGCCGCAGAATAACAGGGGGTGTGGGTGAGTAGAGGGATGGCCTGGCCAGCGGTGGGAGTAGTACGGGGCGGTGAGGCCTCCGCGGCATCACAGCCGGCCATGGGAGGCAGAAGCACGCGGCACGACCGGCGCTGCTTTGGGCGGCTGGAGCAAGAAGACCAGAGGTTGAAGAAGCACTACGGCCGTTGGATGGACATCGTACGATCACTGCAGCTAGAATCGTTTATATTGACTAAGTTGACAAAGCCCTTGTTACGCGTTAACTTAGTAGGCCCACAGCTCGGATTTGGCAGAGAACATATAGCCCATTTGCAATTTGTAAGAATGTACATCCCATTTTTTAATTCTAATGGAATTTGCTACAGCCCATTTACAGTTTGTTAAAAGTACAGCCCAACTTCTAGCTAGGACAACGATTAATAATTTCAAACAACCGCTCAAAACAGAATTCAAAAAAAAATTCCCACATTTTGATGGGATCCGAAATATTTGTATCCGAAATTTCTAGTCAGGTTAAATATAATTTCAAAATAAAGTTGTATTACGTTAAAATCCAACGAAATATTGCGCACGCAACAAGTAATGAAATTAAAATTTTCAAATTCCAAAAATAATATATTTTTCAAACTAATTACGTGTTTGGTGCATAGTAACTGTTCAGCTATTATAATTATATCCCATTTATTATTTTTTAAAGTCTATTTTCTTGTTAAGCCTAATGCATACCTCCTAGAAAAGTTTGTAGCCCAGCGGGGCGGAGAATAACAAGTTGACCCGGATATTGTGTACAACTGTCGGCCCAGTTGCATTGCTGATGTTGAAAAAAATATTTATATAGACATTAAATTTTTTTGTACAGATAAATAACATTTTTTATACACACATTTAACAATTTTTAAATACATGATTAACACTTTTTAAAACATATTTTTTCGTCAACAGTGGGCCCACAGCGAGTGGAGGAGGTCACAATACACATATTTTTTAAATACATGATTAAGACTTTTGTAAAAATAATTAGCCCACAGCGAGACAATTAGCTCCAGTCGGCCCACAGTGGGCCGACAGGGGCCAGTCGGCCAGCTGTAGGCCGACTGGAATCCAATCGGCCTGATGTGGTCTGACTAGGCCCAGTCGGCCTGCAGCGGGCGGACGGTGTATTATTTTTTAAAAAAATTACCCAGCGTAATATTTATGAAAATTAATAAAAATGTATTATTTAAGAAAAAAATAGCGAAAAAAGGCCTGTGTAGTACAGTACAACCTAACATGGTTACTCAGCCCACATTCAGCGACGCCAGAAAGGCCCAAACAAGGCTTCTGTACAACTTTTTGAAGTCACTCAGCTCAATTAATAACTTAAGAAAAGAGTTAGATTACAGTGGAACCTAATTAAAAGCTGTCACGAGCAAATAAATAATTCAACGGGTCCCACTTGTGCGTGTGCGCACACGCGCACGTGTGTGTGTGAGAGAGAGAGATAGAGAGAGAAACCCATCGGCCGATGCTCGTAAATACATCTTTCAGCCATATGCATTGTTGATGCTCGGTAAAAACTTATATAGTTGACGCAATCATATAGAACATCATAGCACACTGAACTTGCATACAAAAATTTCACGCAGGCGACACAATCAGGATGGAAGCAGTGGATCGCTACGGGAAGGGCTATGTTGAAACCAATGAAGTCGTACATAATGGTTCATCGTATTTATCAATGACGGGGAAATATCTTGAATGTTGTGCAAAGAAAACAGACAGACAACACAATAAGTTCTCCTAGCACATTAAGTTGACGTACAACCCTTTCTAAAAAAGTTCAGGTACAAAATTAGAATAGGTCACAATCAAATGTACTGGCATATCAGTGCTTCACACCCATTGCTCGGATTTAACTAGTATCTGACAAGATTCAGTTGTTACCTCAAATTAGAGCACATCCAGGCAGCCAGCCCTGCCTCTTCTCCCAAAGAAGCAGTGGCCTCCGCCGCGCGATGGAGTAGGCCCTGTGCCATCCATCGTTCCGAGCAACACGGGGAAAGTCTGACGTTGACTCCTGTTATGGACGTCGTCGACGGAACCTGGCACCAGCGGCGGCGGCAGGACTTCGATTGATGGATTGACCACTTCTTCGACATGCACGAACACTCGATACAGGTACATCCCTAACGTCGTCCGCGGCGGCCTTGGTGGCGACGAATAGTACAACCCCGGTTCCTGCACCGGTATCTCAACACCAATCACCTTTGGTATGGTGGATGGCTTCTTCATCCATTCCATAACCGTCAGAGCCCAGCTGTCTGGAGGAACAAACATACTTATGAGCTCACCTCCAAGGTAGTTGATAAGCTCGTTCATGGACTCGCTGTTCCAAGCACGTCGAGGCATGCCGTGGAAGGTAAGCTTTGTGAAAAACTCAAGCTCAGAGGGCACCGAGCCCCATCCTGGGTGCCACCAATCAAAGCTCACCAGCGCGCCATCGCAAAACAAACACCGGGAAGATTCGAACACACAACTGTAGTCGAAAGTTGTCCGGAACCTGGTGAAGAAATCAGCCGGTGGCAGACAGACTTCGACGAGCAAGTCACTTATTTGGATGTCGTGCGCAATGCCAAGAGCTTTGACAAGGTCATCCGGAGAGATGGGAGGCCGGTCGCCGTTGATGGTTACCATCAGCACTTTGCCGGCAAACTGGTAGTCAAGCGCCGCCATGCCACTATTGAGCGATACCACGCAGCGACCGAAGGCAGGACGGACCTCAGGATCTTCGTCTCGGAGATCCGCGTTGACCGGCGACATGATAGTGTGCTTGAGTACAGGGAGTACAGGAGGGGGATTTGGGGGAAGTGGAGTAGGAATCGAGATTCCAGAGGGGGGGGAGGGGCGGGAGACTGCAGATGAAAAGGTAGCATGAATTTCGAGCACGCGCCAATATGCTCTTGGCACGCAAGCGCACGAAAACACCGGTGGCGCCCACATGTCGGCCTAAGAGTCCTTATTCATTCTTTTTTGGAGAGCCCGTCTTTTTTCAGGATCTTTTGAGAGCCCGGCCTGAGAGTCATAATTGACCTATTTGGCATTGGGTTACTACTCGGCCCATATTCAACGACACCTCACTGGCCCAAACAAGTGTACATCATCGAAAAGACACTGAGCTCAAATTATATAACTTGAAAAAAGGAGATATACTCCGAACACTGGAGAATGGTGATGCCCTCATTTAGCCCACCAGTAGTTCGAGACAATAAACAGTTCGAGATGACGATATATACAACATTCAAGCACTGACTAGTGACTACTACTGACATAAACAGCAAGACATGATAGTTCATAACAAGTCTTGCTACACCACCAAAATGCACCCATCTGCAGCGCTCAGACTCTCGTGATCCAGATGAGAATGACATTCTAAACAGAAGCAACTATTACATAGTAAGAGTGACATAGACGAGGATGACCAAATGACAAGGAATATGCATAACAAAAGAAAGAACTACCCATCCAGAACCAGCAGCAAAGACAACAAAGTCATTCGAAGAGATGATCCAACACCATCATAATTTGCAGCCCCGCTTCAGAGACCAGTGATCCGGAGACACCAGTACTCCACCCTTTCGATGCAACAACCCAATTACCTATCAACCTGAAGGCTCGAACCACATCATTGCCTGTCGTAATTGAGACATCCAAGGATCAAAGTTAATCCGGATGCCTTTGTCATTCTCACCTTCTTTTGGCTGCAGGCTGTATCGTTGACAATCAGGGGAGTTTGCTCCCAAACTCCTAGGGCTCGCCGTGTAGACACAGTTTTCCATAGCAAACAGAGCCTCTTTGCCATCAAGGTCCTTGCCAATGGTGATCTCCTGGTTAATCGGATAATTGAGTCCGAGAAACAGAGAGTGTGAACCAAGGCTGTTTACCCGCCTCCAACTAAAAAATCCTAAAGGCCCCAACAAGCTGGTATCCTGCTCATAGACGTAACAGCCACTGTCCGGATACTCACGTATTACACGGTGCTTGTATACAGTGGGGTTTTTGCAATATAACTTTTCCGGCTCATGTGTCCGAATGATCATCAGTCTTTTGTCGTCGTCTGATCGAGCGAGGAACCAGTTGTGCTTCCCTGTTTTTGGCAAAGGTGGTGTGATTACAAAGGGCAGTAACTGTAGGGACACTACATCATATCAAAAAGGACAGGCATTGTTAATGTAAGATCAGCATTGTTCAGAGTATGAGTAGGATAATGCAAGAAACAACATTGATATGTCCCTGTTGGAACTGGGAGGAAAATACAGGGAAATGTATACTGGGTTCAAAAATATAGAAGTGCCATGCATGGTTATACTCATGTTATCTCGCAATCGATTCTTCACAGGAAACTACCATGTCATGCATGTTATGTAATCATGTTCTGTCCTCACAAACAAATTCTTCAAGGTAACTAACAGACCATGCATTGTTATATACTCGTGTTCTGTGGGCAAAAATTTTGTGAGGATATTATTCTAGCCATTGATTGTTGAAGGGCGAATATAGGTATGTACACATGGTAAGCATTGCAAGATTTCACTACTTCCAAATATAGAGTTCTCCATATGCACATTTACTTCCCTAATGTATGGTTAGATGAAACCAACAGTGTGGTGCATGTTTCTACATCATGAAAATGAGGAAACTAACGTGGCCATTGATACACACTCATATTTAGTAGTAGTATATAGATTACTGTAAAATAACGATAATATCCATATATTCCTAACCGTTTGATTATTCAGGGTACAAATTGGCTGTAATGACATGGTCACAATTGCATGAATTAACTCATTCCAAATATAGATGATTTACAGCGTCGCTAATACATTGCCATAGTTCTACTCAAATTCTGCTCAAACAGAGATATGCCAATCATCACAAAAAGTTCAAACAGTGTCATGGCGTCATCATTAACATGAGAGGAAACAACTTACACGCGCCATCCCGGCAATACGTGGTGCCATCTGCTTTGTCAATCGCGTAGATGATGCGATTGTGTTCAATAGCATCACAGAAGTGTGTATCAGCTTTGACGATGATCCACTACGAGCCGAGTTGTCCCCAGCTAAAGAAGGCACCGGCGTAAAGATAGGCGAGTCCGCGGTCGAACAAGGCAATTAGCTTGAAGTCTGCGTAATTCGCATGTCGTGTGGGCACTTGGCAGATTACAATCTTCTGCAAAACAAGGTCCGTCCAACTGACGTAGTAATCTAGATGACTTGAACCGCGATGGTAATACTCTATATAATCCAACGGAGGAAGGATAATCTCATGGGAGGTCTGGAAGTTCACGAGCACCAACTTTTTACCGTCTTCTCTGAAGGTAGCCATCCAGTGGGAGTTCATGCCAACCCAGTACATAGCTGCCAAGAAGTTTCGGGCGATGGTGATCGGATCGATGTCGAGGGAAATGACGTACGGCGACCCACTACATACCTGCAAAGAAGTTTCGGCTAATGGAGATCGGATTGAAGTCAAGGGGCATCATGCACACCTCCGTATCATGGTGAGACAATCTCGCAAGACCAGATAGCAGCAAGCAGGGTGTCTTGAAAAGCTTAGGCCTCGCTTCGACAATGGCCGTGTGCATGTCCCTCGAGCATGCAGCCAGCCGCAGGGCGCTCAACATATCCATACACGAACAACAGAGGTTGAGGATGTCACTGGGGAGATTGCTCCAATCGCGGCTCATATGGATGTTGCGCGGTTCGCATTCGGCCATGGTGGAGTTTGCAAGGGGGCTTGATTTACGGAGGAGAAGGATGTCGGTGCTGGAGCGGCTAGCGAGGGAATAGTGGTACTGGGGGAGGCGAGTGAGGCGACGGTACACGGGGGCACAGTGAGATGGAGACGGAGAAGGAGATGGAGATGGAGTGGTGCTATGGGAGCGAAGAGGGAGACGAGGCGAGGCGCCAATGTGCTGTACAGCGGCGGTGACAAACTGCACTGTGCACAGGGTGAGGCTGACTTTGGTAACCCGAACACGCCGCCTGGACTAGTGTCAGGCGTAGGGTGCTGTCACTTCACTGTGAGGACCGGATGAATAGTATTCTGACCATCAAGTGTACCACAGTTGTACTACTACTACTACTACTACTACTACTACTACTACTAGTAGTAGTAGTAGGTACATGAGTACTCCAATATTGTATAGCATAAATAGGTCTCCCGTGCTAGCATGCCTATTCACTTCATCGTTCAGGTATCATCCATATTGCGAGCAGAACCAAATTCTCGTGCATGCCCAATCAACGCTCTGCCACGATGCATGCAGTGGTCATTCTGGTGCATCAAGGACGGCATGCAGATCGTTCCACACTTGAGAAGAGGAAAAATGGAAAGGTAGAACGCGGCAGCAGAGGAAGAGAACGCTGGCTAACGAGGCTGGGAGGGGATCGAGCAGGAAGTTAATGCTCCACGCCTAAACGTTTTGGGAAAACCTGATTTTCATAAGGTGACTTATACTCACCTAAACGGAGGGGGTATTCCTTAACGAGAGAATGGTGTGTCTCCCACTCACGCGCTCAAAAAAAAACTACGACACATTTTTTTTATCTGTTTGCATAGGTCCCACCTATCAGGAAGGATGGGCACGTACACGAACAGGTACGACTCATCAGTCTACCCCAATAGCCTTTTCGTTTAGTCTACCTAGTCGTCTAATCAACTGCCTGCACGCCACTTCTCCCATTTACTTCTCCATCGGGAACCGATTCTCCTCGGCTTCTTCACCTCCCCTTTGTCTTCATTTGCATCCAAACCCCACTGCGTTCACATTGTTTTAACCTCTTTAAATAATCATCTACTACTTCAATTAGACTAGCCATCTAATCCTAATTCTCCAAACCATAGCCCTCCATTCCAGCGGTTCCAAATGGTGATAGAGATCGAGATGCAGGTTTTTAGCGTCCAACATGTCCTCGACGAAGGCTCGATGCGCATAGTTGCCACCGTCACCATCCACCCAAGGGTTGTTCGGCAGTGGATCAACAATGTATCCAACTCCCTCAAAAAGGTAGAGACAAGGGTCATCGGTCTCGACGCAGAGTACACGGAGCGTGCCCCTGGGAAGATCTAGCGCACCGCCGTCCTTCAGCTGTGCTTCGAAGATGATGTTTTGGTGTACCACATCATACACTCGCCCTCCATACCAGGTGAGCTTCACGATTTCTTGTCTCGGGAGGACGTATACTTCTGTGGGGAAGCCATCGAAGGGGACAAACAGAAGCTGGAGTCATACAACCTTGATTTGAATAGCATCGCTGACCTACAAACCAGAATCAAAATTCCTGTAGAAGTTTGTGATAAACAGACACCATCCCTATTCGACGTAGAAGATTTTGTGCTCGCTACAAATCTTCAGAAGGGTGACGAGATGGTGGCATTAAGGTCGTCTGGATGGGAGAATTATCCCTTGACGTACGAGCGGATAAAATATGCTGCCCTCGATGCCCGTGTGAGTTTCGAGATAGCTGCAAGGTCCAAAGAGCTTATTGCGAAGCCGTCTCCCACAGAGAATGAGAACAAGAAGAGGAAGAAGAAGAAGAAGAAGAAGAAGAAGAAGAAGAAGAAAAGGCTGCACCGGCAGGAGGGCATTATGGATGGATGAACTATTTCCTCTCTTGTAAAAAATTATTCCTTCTTGGTGTATATTGATATAGATGGACTATTTCGATGGTGTGCATGTCTTTGGAACAGAGTAGTAGCGTGGGTCCGCTTGACTATAAGGAACTATTTATCCGCATATATAGCTTTCTCTGCTAATCCTTCCAGTGATCGGTATGTAGTGCATGTGTCCGTAGACATGACAGCTTGTCCATGGAAGTTCAATTACGGCGACCATCACGTTTCATCTCGCGATTCCCACGATGCCTCTCCAAACCACGGCACCACGCCCCCCGACGTGCGCCTCACCCCTCTCGGCCGCACCGCCCCTCTGCCTTTGTGTGCATGACATGTGGGCCACCTAAAATGCGGCGAGCATCAAGTTTCTACCACAGCCACTCACGATTCCCACGATGCCGCTCGAACCCATGAAACCACACGTCCCCCGACCTGTGGCTCACCCCTCTTGGCCCCACTGCCCCTCTGCCTACGGGAGCATTACATGTGGACCAGTCACCTATCGGGTCCACATGTTATTGACTCAAAGGTAGGTGTAGTAAGGCGCTGAAGCTCAGTCCCGACGGCCCTGAGAGGGAAATGTAACTCCTGCGTCAGGGCTTGTGGTGCTCCCGCAGCACGAACTCGTGCCAAACTCGAGATTTGTTTCTTTACTATACATGCACGCGATGATTTAATGGACATTGTAATCTCAACATGTGATGGGGAGATCTAAATTTGAATTTGAAACTTATAAAACAAAAAGATTCAAAACAAATAAACTGGGAGAGAGGGAGTATATCATAGGATGTGTCCCATACAAAATAAGTCCCCTGGTTTGTCACCGCGAAGATGCGGTTAGAAAGTAGCATAGCGTCTTCCTACTCGTACGGCAACAAATCGGCCGCAGACAGCATGGTCTGCCTTTGACTGCCATGTGCAAGGTTCGTGCTATCTTATTCAATCTCACTGTGGTTCCATCGTACCAATTCATGCGGCCCGTTGCATGGCTGATCCCAATGTTGGACAAATGTTCTACGGGAACAGTTTCACCGTTGTAAATGTTGTGCAAATTGATGTTGATACCCTCCCGTACATATGCAAGCCAATCTCCACTCGCACCGAGCCTAACCTGTGAAACAGTGGGCAGGGGGGAATTAGGAAATGGACACGGAAGTAGTCTTTAGAATGCATTTACTACGTGATCAAACTCATCTTACCTGCTCATTGGAGGAAATCCGAGTGCCCCTCAACGTCGGCATCTCAAGGGGCGTTAACTTGCAACTACGGCCACACCGCGCTGGAGAGACCCCCAAGGAAACATCCTCGTGCGTTCCATGGAACATCAAGATGCATTTGTATGAGTAGTTTATCTTGTGAGAGAAAAGGATGAACGAGGGAAGGCCTCTAGAGATAGAGATGGACACTACTACTACCAATGTGCTGGCCCGTGCGTTGCAATGGATCCAAAGTAGTAGAATAATACTTGTTCACGTGCTTGAAATATAAATACTCTAGTTTTGATATACATGTGTAAGCAAACATGACAGCTTGTCCATGGAAGTTGAACCACGGCGACCATCACGTTTCTTGTTTCTACCACTAAGCCACTGAAGTTCGGTCCCGTGGGCCCTGAGAGGGAAATGTAACTCCTGCGGCAGGCCTTGTGGTGCTCCCACAGTACGAGCTCGTGCCAAAACTGGAATTTGTTTCTTACTACTACCAACTAGTACTAGTAAGGTACACGTGCATTGCACGCATGAGATTCTGGTGGTTTGTGCATTATGCTTCTACATGTGGAGCTTTCTGGATTCTAACATGTGGCAAAATCTGGTGGAATGTAAGGTTAGGCAAGTTTGATTAACTTAGGCGAGTGTTTGATTCAAGCCACACTAAGGCCCCACATGACATACACACAAAAAATGTGGCAAGATTCCCTTAGGCTTGCCAACTTGTTTCTCTTGTTTTGAAGAACTAATAACTTTGCCTAAGCTTAGTTGTGGCAAAGTTAGGGTCTGTTTGATTCAAAGGATTTTCATAGGATCTTTGAAGGATTAGAATCCTTAGGAATTTTTCCTACGTTGGTCGTTTGATTCGTAGGATTGAATCATGTAGAATATTTTCCTAAGGATTCATTTGTACTACGTTTCACAGGAATTCTAACATGCACTCCAACCTCTTGAAAGAAATCCTTTGTTTTTCATGTGACACAATCAAACAAACTCAAATCCTATAGGGATCCAATGAACATGCCATTCCAATCCTACTTTTTTCCTATTCCTGTGTTTCTGCAATCCTATGAATCAAAGAGGCCCTTAGTCATGAATTAAGTTCAACCATGGAGTCTTCTAGATTATACATGTGGCAGAATCTGGTGGATGATATCCAACGGCCAGTAGTGCTCAGATTTGCCATCTTTGTACCATCGGATTGGCTTCATCCAACGACCAACTTTCAAAGTTTTTCACACACTACATAGGGGGTATAGATATAGATGTGCCGGTCCGTTGCAATGGATCCAAAGTATATATATATCTATTTAGTGGAGTGCACTTTAAACACATTATCTATTTATTTTTCTAACCTTCCGTAGCCATGCAACCAAGCCACATAAGCTTCATGGGTGCCCCCCACATCATATTATTCATAATAAGTTGATTGAAAAAAAGATAAATCACCCAAAACAAGATCTTCTCGTTTTTTGTTCCTACGATGTTGTGTCGTGCACGTACCTACTAGTTGTATAGTGGTAGTACTAGTAATATAGTATTAGGAGTACAAACTTGGTACTAGTAGGAGTAGTACTAGTACGGAATGCTCCTACTCTATCAATGAGCCCCGTCTGACACCAAATTTCTTGGCTTCCGTGCTACAACTAGATCTTCCCCTCGTTTCTTTTTTCCAACCCGGCGGCGGGCGGGGTGTCGGTTTGCTCAATGGCAGTCCCACATGAAAGTGAAAATGCTAGGCAACACGCCTTCCCTAAGCCATGTGTCATGCCGGACGGGCCGTGTTGTACTCCCGATTCCCGGGCATGTGGGGGTGCGACGCGAACGCGCCAGGCCTTTTCCTTTTACCAACAATGTGCTCGTGCGTTGCGACGGATCCAAAGTAGTAGAATAGTAGTATTTGTTCACAAACTTGAAAGAAATCACTATTGTTTTGATATACTCCTAATATATTACTCCCTCCGTACCTAAATATTTGTCTTTTTTGAGATTTCAAATGGACTATCACATACGGATTATATAGACATATTCTAGTGTTTCTAGCAAGATGCCCGCGCGTTGCACGAAGTTGATGGAAAAGGTAAGCACTACTTATAAATTGACGGATGGAGTACTAGTTACAGTGATGCATATAATTAAGCAAAGGGATCGCACATGTCGGTATTGACTGGAACGAGAATGCAATATCACAATAAGAATTAAGGCCACGATGATGCAATCGCAGTGGTGGTTACAGAAGGTAAGAAGAAAGATGGATCCACGAATGTACGACCTCCTCCTCCTCAACTTAGTGCACCGGGCCACCGACCAGCGGCTAAGGAGCAACGGCTTTTGTGGCGAGGTCGAGGTGCTTCTCAGCAAAGGCATCCAAGGCTTCCAGCCGGTTGAGGAACGCCAACGTCGTAGCGTCCTCACTGGCCTTGTAGATACCTATGTACATGATTTCCTCGTACATGTGGATGTGTAGGTCGACGAATTCTTGCAGGGCGAGGCGCCTCGCGGCGAGCACGACCTCCAGGTGGACATTCTTCATGGCGTCGGCGGGCAGTCGCAGGGCCACCAGTGCATGAAAGAGGTTCCGACCATGGAGGCCGATTAGGGAGGCAGGCAATGAGGAGCCCGGGCACGCGGGCTGGAGCAGTACAGCGATGTCGTCCGCGAGCTTCTTGAGGACGGTGAACTTGTTGCTGGTGGCAACGATCATCTGGTCCAACTGAGAGTCGTAGTTGGCGTCGAAGGCGGCCATCCACCAGCCGGTCTCCAACACCGTCTGGAGACGATCCTCGGCGCCATGCTGGAGGCCGGCATCATGGACCATCTGGCGCAGCCGCTGGCCGCTCATGAGCATCGCCGCCATGGGTCTGGAGTGAGCTCTTTTGCGCTTAGTGTAGGTGCTTAGGCAAATGCTTAGGTGCGTACGATGTGGTAGATGCATTGGAATGGAGGGGCGCCTTTATATGATTGCAATGAGGGCAAACTGCATTGCATTCACATCGTGCAACCTCTTTTCCCGGATCTCCTCCCATTACTTCCCTCATGCATTAATTGAAGAAGGATGCATTGGCCGTTCAACATATCGGGAACCGCTACTCCCTCCCTCGTCTGCATTAAAGCCGTATCGGGAACTGCGCCGCCCGCTGTCAAATCGAATACTCCCTCCGTCTAGGTGAGTATTAAGTTATCTTACGAAAACCAAATAGTAAACACATAGGTGTGGTGCATTTACTCTCAGGTTGGTTCTTATTTTTTGACATAAATAGAGGAATCAACCAAGAAGAGATGTGGGGCTTGTATGCTTTTAATGACTTGAGACTATCAAACATGACATGCAGTGGTCAGTTCATTGCACAAGAACAAATACAACCCACATCAGCACACACGCATCTTATATAGCATCACATCCAATGGCTATAAAAGATGAATGAGACCAAATTATATCTCATCTAGATGAGTTCTAGCAAAACTGTATTAATAATACTTAGTACTCCTGCGCCATGTATCATATATTAGTATCATGTAGTACTTTATTTATTTATGAGGTATCCAGATGGCACTGCACCGCCAAGAAAAGAGGGTAACATCAAAATTATGGACTACTTTTTTGAGTATGTTGGTAAGGTCCGGTCATAGTCACTTGTTGAAATCTCTAAAAAGACAAATACTCCCTCCGTCCGGAAATACTTGTCATCAAAATGGATAAAAGGAAATGTATCTAGACGTATTTTAGTTTTAGATACATCTCTTTTTATCCATTTTGATGACAAGTATTTTCGGACGGAGGGAGTAGAAAACAGAGTTGGTGATGACGGTGTGCGTGCCATCCTGCAATATAGGCCGTCAGGTTTATATCTAATGGATAGGAAAGAAACTATGGCAATTTTGCAAAAATATACCCACACGTCTCTACACGTTCGCAAATAAGGCCTTCCCTCGTTCAACCTTTTCTCTCACAAGATAAACTACTCATACAAATGCATCTTGATGTTCCGTGCAACGCACGGGCAGCTAGCTTATTTCTTTTAAAATAGTTGCTGCGATAATTGGGTTGAAGTGATATATTTTATGTCTGCCCCGAATGATTTCAGATTCACTAGTAGTAACAAAGAAAAGGTTGCCTTGTTAATTAACAGAAAACAGGGTGAAAACTATCACATGAGGCTGGTAAAAACAAGGCACACTGGGTTCAGCGTCATCGTCACTACAGCTGTGTGCACGCGAGAAGTCTACATATCGAGGGGGCTACCGAGCGAGGCACCGAGACACAATGTTTGAGAGAGAAACCAATTGACAGATTATGATCAGATCGAGTTGTCACCCTTCTACTGTCATTGTTGGGGGGAGGGAGAGAAAGACGTATCGAGAGTGTGCGCGGTAGGCACAGAGGCACAACTAGTGAGTGTGTGTGTGTGTGTGTGTTTGAAAGAGGAGTAGATAGATTATTATCAAGATCGATGTGCCACCCTACTCCTTCGGTGCCGGGTAGTGTGTGTGTGTGTGTGTGTATGTTTGAGAGAGAAGCCAGTCGATAGATTAGTATCAAGATCGAGGTGTCACCTTACTCCTTCGGTGTTGGGAAGTGTGGGTGTGGGGGGGCAGTGACACTCACATATCTCTACTCTTATCTTATAAAAAACAGAGTTGGTGATGATGGTGTTCCTGCCATCCTGCAATATAGGCCATCCAATTTATATCTGACGGACAGGAAGGAAACTACGGCAATTTTGCAAAAAGATACCCACACCCCTCTCCACATTTGCAAATAAGGCATTCCCTCCTTCATCCTTTTCTCCCACAAGATAAACTTCTCATACAAATGCATCTCGATGTTCCATGTAACGCATGGGCATCTTGCTAGTAGGGAGAAGAAGTTTGTGTGACACATATCTAGCTATATTAAGGGATAGGTAGATAGCATATGTGTGAGAGACATTAGTGGATGTGGGTGGGCGGAATTAAAGGGATGGGCATGTTAGACATAGAGAGCGTGTGTGTTTCTGTGTGAGAGACTTGTAGGACAGGGTAGAAAGACGAATTTAACCCTGGCGGAGGGAGAGAAATACACGAAGTGCATGTGTGTGATTCCGATGCCCACAGGGAAATGAGATATGTATGCGTGTGAGAGAGATTGCACAATTCATTCACGTATCACTATCTAGCGATTGTGGACGTGCATCGCTTGAACATAAGTCAATATCTACTTTGTATTGTGGCCAAAGGTACAATATCGATTCAACGTTATAAAGATTGGACACTTACATATCACATTTTTTCTATTTAAATAATCCTTTTTAGTTGTGCATGCCAAAGTTACAGTGATGTTTCTTCAAACAACCAATGTAGCTATCATGAACATGCACCATTGTTACTCTTGCATTCAAATTCATTAGTCTTGGATGATTTAAGTTTCTATTTTGAAGTAATATATGTAATATTCATATATGAATTCAACGGGTACACAATTTATGAAATGGAGGCTATGTAATCATATGAGGTAACACTTTTAAGTAGCTGACTACAATATCCATTTCTTTTTGTGCGCCTCTACACTAACATGTCAATGCATTATGTTTAAAGTAAATAACCAATGGCACTAAATTATCTATTTGCACGAGAAATACATAGGCTGAGCGTTTGATCCCTTTTTTGTGAACGCGCCACTACACCCGTACGATTGGCCGCGCCCGTGTGAACATCCAAGTTATCGGCGCATCATCCCGAGTTATTATCTTTTTTCTGGGGTGGACTTCACACCAGTTATTAACTGCTGACGCGTGCCCCATGTACACAGTCTAGCATGACCTTCCCACTAGCACGGTCCAAAATTAGTTGAAACTGGATACGAACAATCCCGCGGGCGGCAAAATCTCCCGCCTACTTCTAAAATTTCCGCCACCTTAGTCTTTAGCATGCGAAATCCCCCTTTTGTCCTTGGTGCACGGAGACCAACAGTTACAATACCGCCCTCATCTACATGATAGGTCGGGGCTGCTTTGGTAACTTCTGGTTCCCCCACTACACGGCACCCCCATTTCCTCTCCCCCTCCCGCAAAAACGACTAACTCCACAGCACCAGAGCATCTTACATCACGCCGTCCGTACTTCATCGCCCTTTCTCCCCTCCTCTCTCAAAACCCTAGACTGCTCATCCACCGGCGTACCATAGCCCATTCACTGCCGGCGGCGTCCACCTCGCCGGATCTGCTTCTGCGGCCACATCTACCCCTCCCACCTCCCCTAGAAACAAGTAGACTGCTCATCCACCACTGTACCACAGCCCATTCAGTGCCGGCCTTGTCCACGGCGTCGGATCTGCTTCGCCGGTACTCTCGTCAACCGCCGCGCATCTGCAGCGGCTCATTCGTACTCCCCACCGGAGACGCTTCGTCCACACCCCCCGGAGCCGCCCCACCGACGCCCCCGTCGACGGCCTCTGATCCTCTTCACCGACACCTTCCTCAACCCTATCGGAGCCGCTTCACCGACACCTTCCTCAACCCTACCCGAGTAGCTTCGCCTATATCATTCTCAACCCTACCGGGGCCGCTTTGCCAACTCACAAGTCCATGGCCTCAGATCCGCTTCCTCGCACCCTCATCCAACCTACCAGAGCAGCTTCTGACGCCCCATCCACGGCCATAGATCCGCATCGTCGACACCACCCTTAACCCAACCACCGGAGCAGCTTCTGACGCCCCGTCCATGGTCGCAGATCCGCATCGTCGACACCATCCTTAACCCAACCACCAGAGCAGCTTCACCTACGCCCTCGTCCACGGCCATAGATCTGCTTCGCCCACACCGTAGTCCACCCTACCGGAGCCGCTCCACAAACACCCTACTCGACGGTTCTAGATCTCCATACCGGACCCCGACAGCCAGCGCAGCGTCATCACCCTCGACGTTTCTAACCTGATTCCCACAGTCTGGAGAGATGCCAAGCACCCGCCACGGCCTAGGTACTTGTCACCTTTAAACCCGTCCAACATCACCTGCCCGATGTACTTCAAATATACTAACCGGCCACTGTTACCTGTTATGCAGCTGGCAAAAACTACAAGGACAATGTTTCTTCTGGATCTAACAGCTTGGCCAACCAAGATCCTGGACTGAGGCATTGCTATGATCTTGTAAGCGTGTCTCTCTCTCTTGTATTGTTCTGTGCCTGCCAGCGTGCTTTGCTAGGATTTTCGACCAGTAATCCCTTTGTGTAGACAATGATTTCTACTACTGGCCGCTAAATTAGATATGTAGATGTCATACATGATACTACCTCGTACCTCCATTCCTAAATATAAGTCTTTCTAGAGATTCCACTATAGGCTACATACGGAGCAAAATCAGTGAATCTACACTCGAAAATGCATCTATATACATCTGTATGTGGTCCATACTGGAATTTCTACAAAGACATATATTTAGGAACATGGGCAGTACATTACACAAAATCGTAGGTGGCATGTAGGAATTCCTGTGCACTACATTAGGCTCCCTTAGAGTGCCTGCTAGTCCAGCATACATAGTCATGGCTAGTTTATGGTACGCACACAATCGTTAATTGGTGGTTTAAATATGCGCAAGGGATATGCAATGTAGTATCATGTAGAGATGTCTAAAATTAGCCGTGTCAACTTGCAGATAGGGTTACACAATGAAAAAGTACAAGATGTATCACTAGTGCAGAACCGGGCAATAGCACCGGTTCGTAAGGCCCTTTAGTGCCGGTTTGGTAACCAGCGCTAAAATGTAGGCACTAAAGCCCCCCCCCTTTAGTACCAGTTCAGCACGAACCGGTGCTAAAGGGCAACCATGTGGCACGAGCCAGCTTCGGGGGCAGGGAGCCCTTTAGTACCGGTTGGTGTCACCAACCGGTATTAAAATGTTGAGGGGGTTTTGGGTTTATGATTTCTTTTTCATTTAATTTTGTGTTTTCCCTTTAATTCTTTTTCGTTTGCTGGTATTTTACGATACTACATATTGTACACGTTATGCATATATATAAATAGAATTTCTAGTAGAACCGATCATAATATATATATATATATCATCGAATGTCTCACAACCACCATTAATTAATTCACACATATATACACACATGTATATATATATATACAATTTCTCCTAATTGGTGCCTTCGGAGCCAGTGGCATTAGCCTAGCTAATTGGTGCCTTCGGAGCACGATAACAATTGGAAGTGGTTCATGGGGGCGGTAGCGGGTAATAGTATTCTCCTTTGGGATCTATGACCTGGTCGAGCAAAAATCCCGCTATTTCCTCTTGAATTGCTTCTATGCGGTCCTGTGCTAGGAGCTTGTCCCGCACCTCTTTGAACTGTTAAGAAGGAGATCAATATGCATGTGTATTAGTTGTGTGACTAGATATCGATAATAGTGTAAAAATTGTGAATAGTGTTCTGACAATCGATATCATACCCACTCCTGTCTTTGAGATTTGCTCCTTTCGGACGCCATCATGCGAATGTTCTCGCAAATGTAGTATGCACATAGATCATTCCCCGGCGCCTACTTCAGGGCCTTTACGAGAATGGAATTTGATCAGATAATAATTAATCAAGCATGATAATTAAAAAGATGGCAGCTAGCTAGTACTACTTAATTACTTACCTTGGGTCGATACCATTTCAGACTTTGTTTCCATGGGCCTGGGGTGACCCTGATGAACTTTGCCCAAGCCCTGCCCGCCGACAAAGAAAATGAATAAATGGATTATTAAATAGTTGTTATCAGGAAATGACGAACTAATTAAATAGGCCGAGATATAGTTAATAATGATTGAAATTACCTGTTGACTATCCCCTTCACGATGGTGTAGTCACTTGCTTTCTTAAGTAGCGAGTCTAGTACTTCAACTGTTCCTTCATCAACTTTAATGATTAACAAGATCCAGTGATATCTACATGCACACACGTTTGCATGTCTTAATTAAGCGGGCATATGTAAGCAAAAACATGTAGCTATAGCTAGTAGGGAAAAACAGAATTTGTAGTACAAGACAGTGTGACTCATTGGAAGTTGTAAGGAAGTAGTATATCTTCATTGTATTTGAGTTCCTTGAAGAACTATAGCATGCTTTCCTCTACACATTTTGCGTGATATGGATCTATTTGCCATGTGTATTCATTAATGGTATTTGGGTCAACGAACCCAATGCCATAGCGTCCACCTTTTTTCATTTCATAAATCTTCATCCTGCATAATACCACAGAAAAGAATATAGTGAGGATAATTACAGGTAATGATTGATCAAAATGATCAGCTAGCTTGAGACTTAAATTACAGAAAGAAATCACTTACAGACAATAGCAACTGATGATAGATTTGTCGAGTGCGTCTTTATTGTATAGCTGAAAAAGTTCTGAATACTCAACGGTCACAACTTTCTTATGGTAGTAATGCTCCTCATTGACATTCACCATGAGGGACTCTCGATTGGAAATCTTGGTAATGTCCATGTACCATTGATGCAATTCATACATTCTCGTTGGGAGCTTATTGACCTTCTCTGGCTCGACCAAAGGTTGGCCCCGGGCATATTTCCGTTTTATTTCCTCCTCTCTAGTCGGAGACATGGGCTCGATATCGAGGAGTTGTCCAACAGTGATCCCGATCGATTTAGCCTACGCAATATGCTCCTCGGTTATTACCACATCACCTACCCCGGGAACGTTAACGGTTTGCCCACAATAATATTGGGCGCGCCTACTCTCATGTGTTGTTGGCACAACAAGCGGGGGGATTGATTGCGCCGCCTGTTCTCCCAGCTGGGGAACGGTTTTACCGCTACTTTTGCCAGCTGATTTGCTCAAGCTCGAGCTCTCCTCTTTTTGTAGACGTGCTCGATTTAACTTCCTGAGGTGGCGCTCATAGTCTGTGTCAACAGGATTGGGAGCTGGTGGTCTAGCCATACGAATGAAGTGGTCAATCTTTTCCACAGGCACTTTCTCCCTTGGCGGCGGTGGCGGTTTCGGTGCAAAATGGGCTTCCACCTCGGCCTTCGATATGGCTACGTTTTCCTCCTCGGACTTGTCGTAAGGCCTTTGTGGAAGAGGCGCGAGGCTTGGACCATATTGAAATCGCTTGCCTCCGCCCGTACCTGTAGTACTACCTCAACTTGTACCGCTACGCACCATAGCTGAGGCGGCTCTCTTCCGTGATTGCTGAGGCGGCGAAGACGGCTGACGTGGCTGAGTTGGAGGAGGAGGAGTGGCCTGAAGCTGTGCCAGACTTGGAGGAGGAGTGGCCTGAAGCTGTGCTAGACTTGGAGGAGGAGTGGCCTGACGCTTTGCCAGACTTGGAGGAGGAGTGGCCTGAAGCTGTGCCGGACTTGGAGGAGGAGTGGCCTGACGCGTTGGTGGACTTGGAGGTGCGGGAGTCTGCTGACTCGGTGGTGGACTGCGACGAGGAGTCGGATGACGCGGTGTCAGTGGCCTTCAAAAGATGATGCAATCCTTTCTCCATAGGATGATACGATGGTTGGCCTCTCCTAGTGTGTGCTCATCGTCACCTCCAGGAATGTCAAGCTCTAGCCCCGAATATTGGTCCACCACCTCATCGACCAAGACACGAGCATAGCCCACTGGAATCGGGTTGCAATGGAAGGTTTCCTCGGGGGGATTTGTAAAAGCAAGGGCGTCCGCCACCTTCATGGATATGTTCTTCATTTTGAAGTGTAGCTCGCAGTTAGTGTTCTCCATGATGTCATCCACTGGGTAGCTATCCAGAAATGCATCGCCCGGGGTGGAACCCACGCTGCTTCTCGGCATGGATGGGACGGTGCTATCCATTGGTGGATCATCCGCTAGCTGCTGAGACCCCCTTTGCTGGCTAAGTGAGTCGATCTGCTCCTGCTGCCGCTGGAATTTGATTGCCAAGTCCGCGTGCACTGATTCTAGGCCGTGAAGGCGTTCATAGTCTAGCTTCCTCTGCTCCTCCTCCATCTTCCTCTTATTCTCCTCCGCAATCTTCTTTCTCGCACGGGTTCTGTAGTCGGTGTTCCAGTCCGAAAACCCCTCATACCACGGAATAGCACCCATGCCTTGTGTTCTTCCCGGGTGTTTAGGATTTCCCAGGGCACGCGTAAGCTCGTCGTTCTCTCTGTTGGTCTCGAACAACCCGGATCGAGCCTCTTCTATTGCAACAAGTAGCTTATCTTCGGCTCTGTCCAGACATGCCTTCTTAGAAACTTTGCCTGTCTTCGGGTCCAACTCCCCCCATGCGCATAGAACCAAGTCCTGCACCTGGGGGGCCAGCTCAATGTTTCTGGAGTGACACCTGCATCCAGCATCTCTTTCTCAGACTTATCCCACTTAGGCATTTCCACCGCATAGCCACCTGGCCCCAGCTTATGGAACTTATCCTTTTTTGCGGCATTGGCCTTGTTTATTCTCGACCGTTCCTTAGATAATTCCGAATCCTTGAATTTCACGAAATCGTCCCAATGAGCACTTTGGTTGTCTAGTGTTCCCTCGAATACTGGAGTCTTCCTTCCTCCGTTGATGTACTTGGCCCATTCACGAATCTTGTGGTTCTTGAATGCAACCACCATCTTCCTAAGAGCAGCGTCCTTGACTTTCTCCACATCTGCATCTGTGAAATGATCTGGTAGGGTGAAATGTTCCATGAGCGTTTCCCAAAGCAAATGTTTTTATCTGTCATCGACAAAAGTAACTCCTGGACATGGCTTTGCTGGCTCTCTCCATTCTTGAAGGGAGATCGGGAGTTGGTCCTTCACAAGAACTCCGCACTAACGAACGAACTTGTCCGCAATCTTCTTAGGTGCGAATGGTTCGCCATTAGGTCTGATTGCCTCGATATTGTACTTTACGCCCTCCTTCAACTTTTTGTTCGGGCCTCGTTTTGTCCTGTTGCCTGAAGATTGCTCGATCCGGATGGCTGAAAGAAGAAAGATCGATTCGTTAATATATCTTCAAGTCATTTAAAACATGTGATGATCACCAGATGCCTGCTTATATAAATATATATACCTCGCTGGTCTTCGTTGTTTCAAGATCAACATTTTCTTCATCATGTTCATAGTTCATGACTTCATCAATTCGGTCGTCGCGATCGAATATCATATCACCCTCCCCGGTGTTGTATAGATATTCGGAGCCATCATAATCTTCTTCATTCTGGTCATCATCTGGCCCGCGAGGATTGCGTATGATATTGAACAGGGCCTCTTCTCCCTCTCTATCGGTATTGTCCGCCATAGGTTTTGTTTAACTAATCCAAAAGAAATATATTCAAATTACAATGCATGGATGCAATCAATTAATAAGGAAAAACTGAATCAATCATAGTACACAATAAGCATCATCGAATATAATCTCGAATACGTCGTCTCGAATAATAGATATAATCTCGAATACATCGTCTCGAATAATAGATATAATCTCGAATGCATCGTCTCGAATAATAGATATAATCTCAAATACATCGTCTCGAATAATAGATATAATCTCGAATACATCATCGGATCATGCGGCGCGGGCGGTGGACACCCAAAGAGAAGGAACCCTCACAGGATCATAGCTGAAGTGAGATCCCTGAAGAAACTGCCAGGTATTGGAGAACCTGCCGCCCTCTAACGCAACCATGTAGCGATGGACATGCTCGTCCTCCTCCCTGACACGGCGACGTACCACCTCCGGCGGGGCCGGCTCACTCCGCACCAAAACTGGCCCACGCGAACGCCACCAAACGAGATCAGGGTCGACGACCGGGGCCGGGTTCCTCATCAAGCGGCGCGCCCCTCCAGGCAGCACCTCCCAGTGCCAGCTCGGCGGAGCCCAGTCCAGGACATGGGTCAGCCGGACATCGTCGCGGACGGGTCGACGGCGAGGATGCGGGCCGGGCATCGTCGAGAACAAATACTAGCTATATGCCCGCAAAAAGTAACATTTTGTTAATGATTGGATTTTGATAACTAAAATTTCTAACATTTCTATATAACTAACATTCCTATAACATTTCTAACAATGCTATATAACTAACATTTTTATAACATTTCTAATATTTCTATAACTAAAAAACAGAAAAAAAAATTATAACATTTCTATATATATAACTAACATTTGTATAACATTTCTAATATTTCTATAACTAAAAAAAGAAAAATTTCTAACTTTTTTATAACTATTTCTATAACTAAAAAACAGAAAAATTCCTAACAATTCTAACTTTTCTATAACATTTCTAACAATGCTATATAACTAACTATTTCTATAACTAAAAAAAGAAAAATTTCTAACTTTTTTATAACTATTTCTATAACTAAAAAACAAAAAAATTCCTAACAATTCTAACTTTTCTATAACATTTCTAACTTTTTTATAACTATTTCTATAACTAAAAAACAGAAAAACAAAAAAATGTATGTGTGTGTGTGCTCACCGGCGAGGCGAGAGGCGACGGGGGGCGGCGAAGGGGACGGCGACGGGCGGGTGATGACAGGGATGGCGACGACGGGGACAGGCCGGGGCGGCGACGACGGGGATGGGCCGGGGCGGCGACGACGAGAACGGGGCGGCGATGACGGGGACGGGGACGACGCGCGGGACGGGCCGGGATGGCGCGGCGGTGACGACGGGGCGGCGACGACGGGGACGGGGCGGCGACGAGGGATATGGAGACGGGGGCGGCGGGCGACGGGGCAGAGGAGAAGAAGAAGAGGAGAAACTGACATTTTTAAAGTGTTTAGTTATATAGGATGGACCTTTAGTACCGGTTGGAGCCACCAACCGGTACTAAAGGCCTGTTTTGGCTAGGCCAAGCGGCGGGAACCGCACACCCTTTAGTACCGGGTGGTGGCTCCAACCGGTACTAAAGGGGGGGCCTTTAGTACCGGTTGGAGCCACCACCCGGTACTAAAGGGGGTGCGCTGGCAAGGTGTTGTGCGGCAAGTTTAGTCCCACCTCGCTAGCCGAGGGGCGTCCGCACTGGTTTATAAACCCCCGTGCGGTAGCTCTCTCGAGCTCCTCTCCAAAGCAGGCCTACTGGGCCTACATGTTCTGTGCTGCCCAGTGGGCCTACTGGGCCTTTGCGGGCCTGCATCCTGGCCCAACAACAGGTTGGGTTTCTAGTCGTATGCAGGCCCCTGTGGCCCAGTAGGCGGGCTTTTTTTAATTTTTTTTGCTTTATTTATTTTTAGTTGTTTTTTTGTATATAGAGTTTCTTTGTGAATATTTTTGCTTTAGGTACAAAAAATTACAAACTTTATGTTAGTGCCCGTAGTTTTCAAATTTGAATAGTTTAAATTTTGAATTATTTGAAATTGGTGTGAATCACTAGTTTGTGAATAACTTAACTTTAAAAATCAGTAAAGGCATGAAAGAATTTGTTTGCACATAAAATTTCTTCGCGTTTCAAATGCCAAAACACATAACTACCCTAACTATTACAGAGATTCCCTCCTGGGTGTGAAACACAGAAGAAAGTGATGATAGTGAAGCCGATCACATCCCAGATCTTTGGGTGTGAAACTTTTTCTTCGCGTGTGTCCCTTTGCGCCGTAACCATGGAAAATCTTCATCATTTAACGGGATGCTCGGGTCAATATTCACTGTGAATGGAGCAATTTCATCAAACTTTTCATAATCTTCTGACATGTCTATCTTGTCATCCACTCCCATGATGTTTCTCTTCCCAGAAAGAACTATGTGCCGCTTTGGCTCATCGTACGATGCATTCGCTTCCTTATCTTTTCTTTTTCTTGGCTTGGTAGACATGTCCTTCACATAGAAAACCTGTGCCACATCATTGGCTAGGACGAATGGTTCGTCTGCATACGCAAGATTGTTGAGATCCACTGTTGTCATTCCGTACTGCGGGTCTTCCGTTACCCCGCCTCGTGTCATATTGACCCATTTGCACCGAAACAAAGGGACCTTCAAACCACGTCGATAGTCAAGTTCCCATATGTCCTGTATATAACCATAATATGTTTCCTTTCCTGTCTTGGTTTCTGCATCAAAGCGGACAGCACTGTTTTGGTTGGTTCTCTTCTTATCTTGGGCGATCATGTAAAATGTATTACCATTTATCTCGTACCCTTTGAAAGTCATTATATTCGAAGATGGTAACTGGGACAGCAAGTACATGTCATCTTCAATAGAGGTGTCATGCATGGTACGTGTCTGCAACCAGCTGGCGAAACTCCTGGTTTGTTCACGTGTAATCCAGTCATCAGACCGCTCCGGGTGTTTGGAGCGTAGCAAATTCTTGTGTTCATCCATATACGGAGCCACCAAGGCGGAATTCTGTAGAACTGTGTAGTGTGCTTCAGTGAGAGAATGTCCGTCCATACATATTATTTGTTCCCCTCCTAGCATGCCTTTTCCATCCAGTCTGCCCTTATGCCGCGATTCAGGAACACCAATCGGCTTAAGGTCAGGAATAAAGTCAATACAAAACTCAATGACCTCCTCATTTTCATGGCCCTTGGAGATGCTTCCTTCTGGCCTAGCACGGTTATGAACATATTTCTTTAAGACTCCCATGAACCTCTCAAAGGGGAACATATTGTGTAGAAATACAGGACCCAAAACATTAATCTCTTCGCATAGGTGAACTAGGACGTGCGTCATGATGTTGAAGAAGGATGGTGGGAACACCAACTCGAAACTGACAAGACATTGCACCAAATCATTCTCTAACCTTGGTATGATTTCTGGGTCGATTACCTTCTGAGAGATTGCATTGAGAAATGCACATAGCTTCACAATGGCTAATCGAACGTTTTCCGGTAGAAGCCCCCTCAATGCAACTGGAAGCAGTTGCGTCATAATCACGTGGCAGTCATGAGACTTTAGGTTCTGGAACTTTTTCTCTGCCATGTTTATTATTCCCTTTATATTCGACGAGAAGCCAGACGGTACCTTAATACTAAGTAGGCATTCAAAGAAGATTTCCTTCTCTTCTTTGGTAAGAGCGTAGCTTGCATGACCCTGATGTATGCCGTCTTTTCCATGCATACCTTGCTGGTCCTCCCGTGCCTCAGGTGTATCTTTTGTCTTCCCATACACGCCCAAGAAGCCAAGCAGGGTCACACAAAGATTCTTCGTCACGTGCATCACGTCGATTGCAGAGCGGACCTCTAGGTCTTTCCAATAGGGCAGGTCCCAACATATAGATTTCTTCTTCCACATGGGTGCGCGTCCGTCAACGTCATTCGGAACAGGTTGTCCACCAGGACCCTTTCCAAAGACCACCTTCAAATCCTTGACCATATCATGTGCATCAGCACCAGTATGGTGGCGAGGCTTCGTCCGGTGATCCGCCTCACCTTTGAAATGCTTGCCTTTCTTTCTTACGGGATGCCTGCTCGGAATAAATCGACGATGTCCCAGGTACACATTCTTCTTACAATTAGCCAAATATATACTGTCGGTATCGTCCAAACAGTGCATGCATGCGCGGTATCCCTTGTCTGTCTGTCCTGAAAGGTTACTGAGAGCAGGCCAATCATTGATGGTCACGAACAGCAACGCCTTTAGGTCAAATTCTTCCCCCATGTGCTCATCCCACGCACGTACACCTGTTCCATTCCACAGTTGTAAGAGTTCTTCAACTAATGGCCTTAGGTACACATCAATGTCGTTGCCGGGTTGCTTAAGGCCTTGGATGAGCACTGGCATCATAATGAACTTCTGCTTCATGCACAACCAAGGAGGAAGGTTATACAAACATAGAGTCACAGGCCAGGTGCTATGGTTGCTGCTCTGCTCCCCAAAAGGATTAATGCCATCTGCGCTTGGACCAAACCATACGTTCCTTGCGTCATCTGCAAACTCCTTCCCGTACTTTCTTTCGATTTTTCTCCACTGCGACCCGTCAGCGGGTACTCTCAACTTTCCTTCTTTCTTACGGTCTTCTTTGTGCCATCGCATCGCCTTGGCATGCTCTTTGTTTTGGAACAAACGTTTCAACCGTGGTATTATAGGAGCATACCACATCACCTTGGCAGGAATCTTCTTCCTGGGGCGCTCGCCCTCGACATCACCAGGGTCATCACGGCTGATCTTATAGCGCAATGCACCGCATACCGGGCAAGAGTTCAAATCCTCGTACTCACCGCGGTAGAGGATGCAATCATTAGGGCATGCATGTATCTTCTGCACCTCTAACCCTAGAGGGCAGATAGCCTTCTTTGCTTGGTACGTACTCTCGGGCAATTCATTGTCCTTTGGAAGCATATCCTTTATCATTACCAGCAACTTTCCAAATCCCTTGTCAGATACACCATTCTCTGCCTTCCATTGCAGCAATTCCAGTGTGGTGCCCAGCTTTTTCTTGTCACCTACGCAATTCGGGTACAACAATTTTTGTGATCCTCTAACATGTGCTGCAACTTCTTCTTCTCCAAATCACTTGCGTAGTTTCTCTTTGTATCGGCAATGGCCCGACCTAGATCATCAACGGGCTCATCCGATGCCTCTTCTTCAGCTTCTTCCCGCATTGCCGGCTCAGCTTCTTCCCGCATTACCGGCTCAGCTTCTTCCCTCATTGTTGTATCATCGTATTCAAGGAACCCATGGCCAGGATAGCTGTCGTCGTCCTCTTCTTCTTCATTGTCTTCCATCATAACCCCTCTTTCTCCATGCTTGGTCCAAACATTATAGTGGGGCATGAAACCGGACTCAAACAGGTGGACGTGAATGGTTCTTGACGTAGAGTAATTGCGACCATTCTTACAGCCAGCACATGGACAATGCATAAAACCATCCGCTCGCTTGTTTGCCTCAGCCGCAAGCAGAAAAGTACGCATGCCATTAATGAACTCAGGAGAGCATCGGTCATCGTACATCCATTGCCGGCTCATCTTCAATACAAAGCACCGAAAACATCAAATTAATACAATACATAAAGTTCATACATAAAGAGCATACAGCACTTCAATGCAACAAACAAATAACTCTCTAGCTAAAGAATTTAAATGCAACAACAAATGCGATCAAGATCGCAACTAAGGTAACAATTGATCCAACAACATAATGATACCAAGCCTCACTATGAATGGCATATTTTCTAATCTTTCTAAACTTCAAGCGCATTCTCTCCATCTCAATCTTGTGATCATCGATGACATCGGCAACATGCAACTCCAATTCCATCTTCTCCCCCTCAATTATTTTCAATTTTTCCTTCAAATCCTTGTTTTCTCTTTCAACTAAATTTGACCTCTCGACAATAGGGTCGGTTGGAATTTCGGGTTCAACTACCTCCTACATACAAATATCTATGTCAACTTGATGGGCATAATTTGTCATAAACACGAAATGCAATGAATAGTTTTAGAAGAGAATATACCACATCCGAATCATAACCCGGACAAGGGCCGATGGGGACGGATATCAAAACCATGGCACTATGCATAACAAACAATGTATGGGTAAGATAATTATACGAGTAACTATATATCCAAATCACACAAACATCATTTTTTTATATAAAACTTCATGAACAAGAGGCTCACCACAAGGTGGTGCCGGCGACGGGACGTTGCGAGCGATCGACGGTGGTTACGAGGGAGATTTAGAAGGTACTAAGTAAACCACACCTACATATGCAAAACTAAGTGTTATTTTTGACCTCAAATTGCATATAAATCAAATACTAGCACATATATATAGTTCCTCCCAAATTACTAAACTCAAAAATCAATCACTATATAAAGCATTGCACGAGCTAATCTAGCAATGAGAGATGAAAGGAAAGAGTTGCTAACCTTTGTGATCATTTGAATGGATGAGGGCCTTCAAATCTTGGGCAAAATGTGTGATGGGCTTGAGAGGAAGAGGGAAAAGAACAGAGACAAGAGGGGAAAGGGGAAGAACAAAGCGAGCTCGGGTGGACGAAGGGTCTATGTAGGACGACCTTTAGTACCGGTTCGTGATACGACCCGGTACTAAAGGTGCTGGAGGGGCCCCGGACTGACAACATCCTGCCACCACTCACTTTAGTACCGGTTCGTGGCACGAACCGGTGCTAAAGGTTCGCCACAAACTGGTACTAATGAGAGCGGCCTGGCTAGCCGTTGGAACCGGCACTAATGTACACATTAGTGCCGGCTCAAATTCAAACCGGCACTAATGTGCTTCACGTTTGACCCTTTTTCTACTAGTGTATGTGGCAATTTCATGGAACATCGCAAAAAAAAGGAGAGGCAGCGGTGAGCCTATACAGTGTGCCATGGTACGTCACTCCTCCATTGCAATCATCGTGACATGTTATTTGTATGCCAGTTCTATTAGCCAAGTTTCTTAGGGACAGTTATTACGAGTTATCCTAAGAGAATAAGCACCTGTGAATATAAGCTCCATGCAATAAGCCAACCAGTTCTTTTCATTGCGTTTTCAGCTTATCTTTGGTATGATCAGTGGAAAGTCTAGATTGCATTATATATTTTTTCATTTTGCTGCCCATATGGAAATTAATTTGACTTGCAAACATCACAAATTGAACCCAGTGCAGTAATTAATATGATAGGAAAACAGACCATCACTATTTGCTCAAAATGCAAATACAAAGATACCATCTACTTGGCACAATCTACTTTGGTCAATGTTCTCCATAGAGATCCCATTGCCTAATTTAAACGAAGAATGCATGACCCACATTTAAATGAAGAACAATTATTTATTGAAATTCGATGGTCCAAGTGGCTGGTTATTATCGTATAGCAGCACCACCTGAAAGCATCATATAGCAATAGCAACACCTCATAGCAACTCATCATTCAGCAGCAGCAGTCTGCAATTCATCATATACCAGCAATAGCTCATAGCAATTCATCATATAGCAGCAGCAGGAGCAGCTCATAGCAATTCATCATATAGCAGCAGCAGGAGCAGCTCATAGCAATTCATCATATAGCAGCAGTAGGAGCAACTTGTAGCAACTCATCACATAGCAGCAGCAGGAGCAGCTTGTAGCAACTCATCATATAGCAGCAGCAACAGCTCATAGCAATTCATCATATAGCAGCAACATCTCATAGCAACTCATCATACAGCAGCAGCAGCTCATAGCAACTCATCATACAGCAGCAGCAGCTCATAGCAATTCATCATATAGCAGCAGCAGGAGAAGCTCATAGCAATGCATCATATAGCAGCAGCAGAAGCAGCTCATAGCAATTCATCGTATAGTGGAAAGGGGAGAGGAGATGCAAGCGGGCAGGGCAATGAATGCTTGCGTGTTTGTTTTTACTTGAGGGTCGGGAGTGACACGGGCGTCAGCAGTTGCATTTTGAGTGTAATATAGGCAGACAACAGAGTCATTTCACTATTCCCCTTCCCTTCAATTTTTAGTGATGTTCTACCTGAAACACCCCCCTCCAAAGCGAAATTAGTTAAGCCCAAGCCCATAACTCAAAAATGACTTCTTTACATCTTTTATGGCTTATTTTGACAATATGCCCTGAAAAGGCGGAATCGAACTGGCCCTTAACCTGCAATTCAATTGTGCGTGCAATGATGAATCACTCCTGCCTGCTATCTGTACATTTAGGCATCATCATACATGGCATAACCTAATACATGTGCATGCCATTGTAGAATCTGGAATATGCAATGTTTATGTTAGTTCATACGTTGCACATGATGTTTAAATGCCCCTTAAATCTGGCCAGTCAAGTGATGGTCTTTAAGCCTCCTTCTTTGCTTCTTTTCTTGATATGTAAGATTTGCTCACACATCTGTTAAATTGCTTATTTGCATCAGCCAGCCATACTAGGACTGTTTGCTTTGATTACTTGTTGTTCTTGACATAACACTCTAACAGAGCTTGTCAACGATTTAAACACTAAGGGCTGCTGTAGTGGGGCCTTATCTAACTCATAGGTGACATAAAGGTTTGGTTGTACACTACAGTAGGCTCTCCAAGAGTACCTGGAGATCCAGTTCGAAGGTATGCCTAGTTTTTACATAGTGCAGACATAGTAAATGCTCATTTCATTGTGTGCAAGTGCAAGAGATGCGATGATGACCCACAAGTATAGGGAATCTATTGTAGTACTTTCGATAAGTAAGAGTGTCAAACCCAACGAGGAGCGGAAGGAAATGATAAGCGGTTTTCAGCAGGGTGTTCTCTGCAAGTACTGAAATAAGTGGTAACAGATAGTTTTGTGATAGGATAGGTTGTAACGAGCAACAAGTAACAAAAGTAAATAAAGTGTAGCAAGGTTGCCCAATCCTTTTGTAGCAAAGGACAAGCCGGAACAAACTCTTATAATAGGAAAAGCGCTCCCGGGGACACATGGGAATATAGTCAAGCTAGTTTTCATCACGTTCATATGATTCGCGTTCGATACTTTGATAATTTGATATGTGGGTGGACCGGTGCTTGGGTGCTGTTCTTACTTGAACAAGCATCCCACTTATGATTAACCTCTATTGCAAGCATCCGCAACTACAACAAAAGTATTAAGGTAAACCTAACCATAGCATGAAACATATGGATCCAAATCAGCCCCTTACGAAGCAACGCATAAACTAGGGTTTAAGCTTCTGCCACTCTAGCAACCCATCATCTACTTATTACTTCCCAATGCCTTCCTCTAGGCCCAATAATGGTGAAGTGTTATGTAGTCGACGTTCACATAACACCACTAGAGGCTAGACAACATACATCTTATCAAAATATCAAACGAATACCAAATTCACATGACTACTAATAGCAAGACTTCTCCCTTGTCCTCAGGAACGAACGTAATTACTCACAAAGCATATTCATGTTCATAATCAGAGGGGTAATAATATGCATATAGGATCTAAACATATGATCTTCCACCAATTAAACCAATTAGCATCAACTACAAAGAGTGATCAACACTACTAGCAACCTACTAGCACCAATCCCGGACTTTGAGACAAGAATTGGATACAAGAGATGAACTAGGGTTTGGAGATGAGATGGTGCTGGTGAAGATGTTGATGGAGATTGCCCTCTCCCGATGAGAGGAGCGTTGGTGATGATGATGGCGATGATTTCCCCCTCTCGGAGGGAAGTTTCCCCGGCAGAACAGCTCTGCCGGAGCTCTAGATTGGATCCGCCAAGGTTCCGCCTCGTGGCGGCGGAGTCTCGTCCCGAAAAGTTCCTTCCTATTTTTTCCTCATCGAAAGACCTCATATAGGAGAAGATGGGCGTCGGAGAGCCACCAGGGGGCCCATGAGGTAGGGGGGCGCGCGCCCCACCCTCGTGAGGAGGGTGTGGGCCCCCTGGCCTTCATCTTTGGCGAGGATTTTTCTTTATTTATTTTAAGACGTCCTGTGGAGTTTCAGGACTTTTGGAGTTGCGCAGAATAGGTCTCTAATATTTGCTCCTTTTCCAGCCCAGAATTCCAGCTGCCGGCATTCTCCCTCCTTATGTAAACCTTGTAAAATAAGAGAGAATAGCCATAAGTATTGTGACATAAAGTGAAATAACAACCCATAATGCAATAAATATCGATATAAAAGCATGATGAAAAATGGACGTATCAACTCCCCCAAGCTTAGAACTCGCTTGTCCTCAAGGGAAAAGTCGATAACAATAAATATGTCCTCATGTTTAGAGGTAGAAGCATTGATAAAAATAAAATACGGACATGAAGGCATCATGATTATTCTCATAACAGCAACATATATAGATTTTGTCATATGATTACTTATATTCAAGTGATGATCTATTCACAATGCAAAAGTATAAATCATAAACCTTATTGGGCTCCAACAAACTATAATCTCAGTCATTGAAGCAATTGCAATTTATCATAACATCGGAAAGAGTCTATGTCAGAGCTAAAAAGCAAGTCCACATACTCAACTATCATTTAGTCCTCCATAATTGCTAACACTCACGCGATACTTGTGGTTACGGAGTTTTAGTCGGACACAGAGAAAGATAGGGGCTTATAGTTTTGCCCCACAACCTTTTACCTCAAGGGTAATGTCAACAATAATGGTTCATGCTCCACTACATCCAATTAGGTATATATATCATGTTCTTTCCAACATGCTGAGCTTGCCAAAGGATAAAATAAAAAAGAAAAGGTGAAGATCACCATGACTATTGCATAAGGTAGAGGATAATAATAAAGGATAGGCCCTTCGCAGAGGGAAGCAGAGGTTGCCATGCGCTTTTATAGTTGGATATATAAAATCTCAATGCGAAAGAACGTCACTTTATATTGCCCCTTGTGATATGAACCTTTATTATGCAGTCCATCGCTTTTATTACATCCACATCACAAGATCGTATAAAGCTTATTTCTCCCACACCAATCAATCATACATATTTAGAGAAATTTTTATTGCTTTGCACCGATGACAACTTACTTGAAGGATCTTACTCAATCCATAGGTAGATATGGTGGACTCACATGACAAAACTGGTTTAGGGATTTTGGAAGCACACGTAGTATTTCTACTTAGTGCTGAGAATTTGGCTAGCATGAGGGGGAAAGGCAAGCTCAACAAGTTAGAAGATCCATGACAACATACTTTATCTTAGATATAAGAAAGACATAACTCATTACGTTGTCTTCCTTTTCCAACATCAACTCTTTAGCATGTCATATTTTAATGAGTGCTCCCAATCAGAAAAGATGTCAATGATAATATATCTATATGTGAAAACCTCTCTTTCCTTATTACTTCCTATTAATTGCAACAGTGACCAAAGCTATGCTTGCCAACTCCCAACAACTTTTAATCATCATACTATTTCTATGTGAAGTCATTACTCTCAATAAGATCAATATGAAATTTTGTTTCTTTTTATTCTTTTTCTCTTTTCTTTTATTCACCCAAGATCATGGAAAAATAATCAAGCCCTTGACTCAACACTAATCTTTATTATATATAGCTCACGGACTCGATTACATAGAGAGATCATAAATCAAACTCAAAACTAGATCATGCCATAAACTTCATTCTACTAGATCAAGATACTACTAATAGGATCGAACTAAGAAAAAAGGTAAAGATAGGAGTTGTGATTGTGATACGATACCGGGGCACCTCCCCCAAGCTTGGAAGTTGCCAAGGGGAGTGCCCATACCCATGTGATTATATCTCCTTTGTTGGTGAAGAAGGTGGAGGTGACGGATAATCGCACATCGAGCGTAAGAGGTCCTCCAGCTTTGCGAATAATGCCCTTGAGTGCGACAATATGCTCCTTCAAAAAAAATATTTTCTTGTGTGAGATACTTTTTTTTAACACGAGCTAACTCAATCATCTTGAAAGCTTCGATCTCAATTGGGGTAAGAAGGTTATGATCAATTTGAAGGGTGTCTTTTGCTGCTGGAGCTTGATCCTCCGTGGTCTTCTTGATCCTTTCATCCTTGTTGACCCTCGTGGGTTCTTCCCTCTTCAGATCTATCTTCATTAGCCAAGCATCATTGTCACCATTGTTGAAGGAGGGAGACGACATGATGCCTAGCCTGGAAAACGCTGACAGAAAACAGCCCGAAACAAGAATAGAGGAGGTTTGTGTGATACGGGAGTCAAAACCTTCGGGAGAATATATAATGAATTTTTTCCGACCAAAATACGTATCGTGCAAGAAAATGGAGTCCGGAAGGCACACGAGGTGTTCACGAGGTAGGGGGCGCGCCCAGGGGGTAGGGCGCGCCCACCACCCTCGTGGGGCCCTCGTGTCCTTCCCGGACTGCTACTTATTTTTCTATTTTTCTAAATATTCCAAAACAGAGAAATATTGCCTTAAAAATTGTTTTGGAGTCGATTTACTTACCGTACCACATACCTATTCCTTTTCGGAGTCTGAAACGTTCCGGAAAGTGTCCCTTATGTATTCCTCCGGGGTTACGGTTTCAATAATATTGGTTTCAACATTTATGGGATTACCTGAGATATAATGTTTGATTCTTTCACCGTTTACCACCTTCGGATTTGTGCCTTCGAAGTTGTTGATCTTTATGGCACCAGAACGATAGACCTCTTCGATAACATAGGGGCCTTCCCATTTAGAGAGAAGTTTTCCTGCAAAAAATCTTAAACGAGAGTTGTATAGCAATACATAATCACCTACATTAAACTCACGCTTTTGTATCCTTTTGTCATGCCATCTTTTGACTTTTTCTTTAAACAACTTGGCATTTTCATAAGCTTGGGTTCTCCATTCATCAAGTGAGCTAATATCAAATAACCTCTTTTCACCGGCAAGTTTAAAATCATAGTTGAGCTCTTTAATAGCCCAATATGCCTTATGTTCTAGTTCGAGAGGTAAGTGACATGCTTTTCCATAAACCATTTTATATGGAGACATACCCATAGGATTTTTATATGCAGTTCTATAAGCCCATAATGCATCATCAAGTTTCTTGGACCAATTCTTTCTAGACCTATTAACAGTCTTTTGCAAAATTAATTTGAGCTCTCTATTGCTCAACTCTACTTGACCACTAGACTGTGGGTGATAAGGAGATGCAATTCTATGATTAACATCATATTTAGCAAGCATTTTATGGAAAGCACCATGAATAAAGTGTGAACCACCATCAGTCATTAAATATCTAGGGACTCCAAACCTCGGGAAAATAACTTCCTTAAGCATTTTAATAGAAGTGTTGTGATCAGCACTACTAGTTGGAATAGCTTCTACCCACTTAGTAACGTAATCAACAGCAACTAAAATATGTGTATATCCATTAGAGGCAGGAAAAGGTCCCATATAATCAAAGCCCCAAACATCAAACGGTTCAATAACTAGAGAGTAATTCATAGGCATTTCTTAACGTCTACTAATATTACCAATTCTTTGACATTCATCACAAGACAAGACAAACTTACGGGCATCCTTGAAGAGAGTAGGCCAATAAAAACCAGATTGCAATACCTTATGTGCAGTTCTATCTCCAGCGTGGTGCTCCATAAGACTCGGGATGACACTTGCGTAGGATCTGTTCCTGTTCATGATCAGGTACACAACATCTAATAACACCATCTACTCCTTCTTTATAAAGTTGTGGGTCATCCCAAAAGTAATGTCTTAAATCATAGAAAAACTTTTTCTTTTGTTGGTATGTGAAGCTAGGTGGTATAAATTTAGCAACAATATAATTAGCATAATCAGCATACCATGGAGTACTACGAGAAGTACTTATAACATTTAATTGTTCATCAGGAAAGCTATCATTAATAGGTAGTGGGTCATCAAGAATATTTTCTAACCTAGACAAGTTGTCTGCAACGGGGTTCTCAGCTCCCTTTCTATCAACAATATGCAAATCAAATTCTTGTAGCAAGAGAACCCATCTAATAAGTCTAGGTTTAGCATCTTTCTTTTCCATAAGATATTTAATAGCAGCATGATCAGTTTGGATATTTACTTTAGAATCAACAATATAAGATCTGAACTTATCACAAGCAAATACAACTGCTAAAAGCTCTTTTTCAGTAGTAGCATAATTTCTTTGAGCATTGTCTAGAGTCTTACTAGCATAATGAATACCATTTAATTTCTTATCAACTCTTTGCCCTAGAACAGCACCTACAACATAATCACTAGCATCACACATAATTTCAAAGGGTAGGTTCCAATCAGGTGGCTGAACAACAGGTGCAGTGACTAATGCTTTCTTAAGTATCTCAAATGCTTCTACACAATCATCATCAAAGACAAATGGTATATCTTTTTGCAATAAATTATTCAGAGGCCGAGAAATTTTTGAGAAGTCCTTAATGAACCTCCTATAAAATCCAACGTGACCAAGGAAAATTCGTATACCTTTGATGTCCTTGGGACATGGCATCTTTTCAATAGCATCAACCTTGGCTTTATCAACTTCAATACCTCTTTCAGAAACTTTGTGCCCCAAGACAATACCTTCATTAACCATAAAGTGTCGCTTTTCCCAATTCAAGACAAGATTAGTTTCTTCACATCTCTGCAAAACTCGATCAAGATTGCTCAAGCAATCATCAAAAGAGGAACCATAGACGGAAAAGTCGTCCATGAAAACCTCACAAATCTTTTCACAAAAGTCAGAGAATATCGCCATCATGCATCTTTGAAAGGTAGCAGGTGCATCACATAAACCAAAAGGCATACGTCTATAAGCAAAAGTACCAAAAGGGCATGTAAAAGTAGTCTTTGATTGATCTCTAGCCGACACAGGTATTTGAGGGAAACCAGAATAACCATCTAGAAAGCAATAGTGTGTATGTTTGCATAATCTTTCTAGCATTTGATCAATAAAAGGTAAGGGGTAATGATCTTTCTTAGTAGCTTTATTTAATTTGCGGAAATCAATTACCATCCTATTACCTGTGGTAATTCTTCGTGGAATCAATTCATCTTTATCATTAGGAACAACAGTAATACCTCCCTTCTTAGGGACACAATGGACAGGACTTACCCACTCACTATCAGCAACGAGATAGATTATACCTGCCTCCAGAAGCTTTAGTATTTCTTTTCTTACCACTTCTTTCATTTTAGGATTCAGACGTCGTTGAGGATCACGAACTGGTTTGGCATCTGCTTCCAAATTTATTTTATGTTGACATAGAGTGGGACTAATGCCCTTAAGATCATCAAGAGTATATCCAATGGCAGCATGGTGCTTCTTCAGAGTTTTCAATAATCTTTCTTCTTCATGCTCTGAAAGGTTAGCACTAATAATAACAGTATATATATATATATATATATATTCTTTTCATCAAGATAAGCATATTCAAGATTATTAGGCAAAGGTTTAAGCTCAAACATGGGATCACCCTTGGGTGGAGGAGGATCCCCTAAGATTTCAATAGGCAAATTGTGTTGCAGAATAGGTTCATGTTTAAAGAATACTTCATCTATTTCCCTTCTTTCATTCATGAACATATCATTTTCATGGTCTAGCAAATAGTGTTCTAAAGGATCACTAGGAGGTACAGCAATAGAAGCAAGACCAATAATTTCATCCTTACTAGGTAATTCTTCCTCACGATGTTGTTTACTAAATTTAGAGAAATTAAACTCATGAACCATATCATCCAAGCCAACAGTAACAACATTCTTTGTGCAATCCATGGTAGCATTGACAGTATTTAAGAAGGGTCTACCAAATATAATGGGACAAAAGCTATCTTGCGGAGAAGTAAGAACAAGAAAATCAGCAGGATACTTAGTTTTCCCACACAAGACTTCAACATCTCTAACAATTCCAATTGGTGCAATAGTATCTCTATTAGCAAGTTTAATTGTGACATCAATATCTTCTAACTCAACAGGTGAAATATCATGCATAATTTCTTTGTATAAGTCATGAGGTATAACACTAGCACTAGCACCCATATCACATAAGCCATGATAACAATGATCTCCTATTTTAACAGAAATAATAGGCACGCCTACCACAGGTCTATGTTTATCTTTAGCACAAGGCCTAGCAATTCTAGCAGTTTCACCTTCGAACTAAATAACATGCCCATCAATATTATCAGACAAGAGATCTTTACCAATAGCAATATTAGGTTCTACTTTAACTTGCTCAGGAGGTGTATAAGTTCTAATATTGCTTTTACGAACAACAGTTGAAGCTTTAGCATGATCCTTTATTCTAACAGGGAAAGGTGGTTTCTCAATATAAGAAGTAGGAACAATAGGATCATTATAAGTGACAGTCTTTTCTTCAACTTTAATAGGTGCAGCTACTTTTACTTCTATGGGAGGATGATATTTAAACCACTTCTCCTTAGGGAGATCAACATAAGTAGCAAAAGATTCACAGAAAGAAGCTACTATGTCAGAGTCAAGTCCATATTTAGTGCTAAATTTACGGAAAATATCGGTATCCATAAAAGATTTAACACAATCAAACTTAGGTGTCATACCTGACTCCTTACCTTCGTCAAGGTCCCAATCTTTAGAGTTGCGTTTAATTCTATCCAATAAATTCCATATGAATTCAATAGTCTTCATCATAAAAGAGCCAACACAAGAAGTATCAAGCATGGTGCGATTGTTATCAGAAAGCCGAGCATATAAATTTTGAATAATTATTTCTCTCGGGAGCTCATGATTGGGGCATGAATAACATTGATTTAAGCCTCCCCCAAGCTTGAGCGATGCTTTCTCCTTCGTGGGGCCAGAAATTATATATATAATTGCGATCACGATGAACAAGATGCATAGGGTAATGCTTTTGATGAAATTCCAACTTCAATCTTTTATAGTCCCATGATCTCATATCATCACATAGCCTATACCATATCAATGCGTCTCCCTTCAAAGATATAGGGAAGACCTTCTTCTTAGCAACATCATCGGGTATACCTGCAAGCTTAAATAATCCACAAACTTCATCCACATATATTAAGTGCTCATCAGGATGCTTTGTTCCATCTCCTGTAAAAGGGTTAGCTGCAGTCTTTCCATCATACCCGAAGGAAATTCAAAAGGAGTTTCATTTTCAATAGGTTCAGTAGGTTGAGGAGCAACTCTTTGCTCTACTGGACGGGGTGAAGATACCCCGAACAAGCCCCTCAGAGAATTACTTTCATTAGTAACAAGTGACAGTAAATTTCAGCACACTATATAAATTTTTCCTTACCAAATTCCACCTACCAAAGGCGCTACACTCCCCGGCAACGGCGCCAGAAAAGAGTCTTGATGACCCACAAGTATAGGGGATCTATCGTAGTCCTTTCGATAAGTAAGAGTGTCGAACCCAACGAGGAGCAGAAGGAAATAATAAGTGGTTTTCAGCAAGGTGTTCTCTGCAAGTACTGAAATAAGTGGTAATAGATAGTTTTGTGATAGGATAGGTTGTAACGAGCAACAAGTAACGAAAGTAAATAAAGTGCAGCAAGGTGGCCCAATCCTTTTGTAGCAAAGGACAAGCCGGAACAAACTCTTATAATAGGAAAAGCGCTCCCGAGGACACATGGGAATATCGTCAAGCTAGTTTTCATCATGTTTATATGATTCGCGTTCGATACTTTGATAATTTGATATGTGGGTGGACCGGTGCTTGGATGTTGTTCTTACTTGAACAAGCATCCCACTTATGATTAACCTCTATTGCAAGCATCCGCAACTACAACAAAAGTATTAAGGTAAACCTAACCATAGCATGAAACATATGGATCCAAATCAGCCCCTTACGAAGCAACGCATAAACTAGGGTTTAAGCTTCTATCACTCTAGCAACCCATCATCTACTTATTACTTCCCAATGCCTTCCTCTAGGCCCAATAATGGTGAAGTGTTATGTAGTTGACGTTCACATAACACCACTAGAGGCTAGACAACATACATCTTATCAAAATATCAAACGAATACCAAATTCACATGACTACTAATAGCAAGACTTCTCCCTTGTCCTCAGGAACGAACGTAATTACTCACAAAGCATATTCATGTTCATAATCAGAGGGGTAATAATATGCATATAGGATCTGAACATATGATCTTCCACCAATTAAACCAATTAGCATCAACTACAAGGAGTAATCAACACTACTAGCAACCTACTAGCACCAATCCCGAACTTTGAGACAAGAATTGGATACAAGAGATGAACTAGGGTTTGGAGATGAGATGGTGCTGGTGAAGATGTTGATGGAGATTGCCCTCTCTCGATGAGAGGAGCCTTGGTGATGATGATGGCGATGATTTCCCCCTCTCGGAGGGAAGTTTCCCCGGCAGAACAGCTCTGCCGGAGCTCTAGATTGGATCCGCCAAGGTTCCGCCTCATGGCGGCGAAGTCTCGTCCCGAAAAGTTCCTTCCTATTTTTTTCTCATCGAAAGACCTCATATAGGAGAAGATGGGCGTCGGAGAGCCACCAGGGGGCCCACGAGGTAGGGGGGCGCCCTAGGGGGGCGCGCCCCCCACCCTCGTGAGCAGGGTGTGGGCCCCCTAGCCTTCATCTTTGGCGAGGATTTTTCTTTATTTATTTTAAGACGTCCCGTGGAGTTTCAGGACTTTTGGAGTTGCGCAGAATAGGTCTCTAATATTTGCTCCTTTTCCAGCCCGGAATTCCAGCTGCCGGCATTCTCCCTCCTTATGTAAACCTGTAAAATAAGAGAGAATAGCCATAAGTATTGTGACATAAAGTGAAATAACAGCCCATAATGCAATAAATATCGATATAAAAGAATGATGCAAAATGGACGTATCATGCGACATGTTTCATTATGTGGTGGTGTTTTGTTATAATCTCATTCTTTTGTGTTCACAGACTGGAAAGTATGCATATTTATCTTCCAAGGAGACGAGTAACTAGTTTGTGTCACCTTGCAGAGGGGGTGCAATGAGGATAAGATTGAGGATTTCCAAGTACAAGATGTTAGGAAGGAGCCTTGCAAGAGAAGTAGGAGCTGTGCTGAGCCTCTTCAACCTGCTAAGGTAAGTCACTGTATGCAACTCAACAGTTCAATTCCTTGTTTGTTTCAGGCATAGTTAATTTTCTCTTTTCAATTACTTTATTTGTCCTCAGTTAATGAGATGCCCAAATAATCATGCCTGATGTTCAGTACTTGTATCACTATTTGTTGACATAATTAAATGCCTTACCATTTAATTACTCTGCCGAAGTGTGCCTGAAGCTTTGAAGTCTATTAACCAACTATTATTGCATGAGGCTCACAATCTAGTTTATACTACACTAATGATTGCATAGTTTTGCCTGCTGTAGTATGTTTGTATGAAACCCTCTGCTGTTCATTATGCTCCCTAAGACTTTAATTGAGGCACAGAATGGCCAACTGCTTGCTTACTTATACGCAACGTGCTGTCTAAATTTGTAACTTGTCTGTGTTTTCGATTGGGCCCCAACATCATGCTCCTCTGGTGAGCTAAGAGGGATTTCTGTATGCAGGCTGCACAGACTATCTTTTTTATAATTTTTAAAATATCACCTGCTTATGCTTCATGAC